>NC_142888.1:58811484-59119843 GCF_051225735.1 Oryctolagus cuniculus
AATTTTTTGGAGTTTTCAGTGTTTATTATCCATGTATAATGCAAAAACAAAAGGAACAATGTACTTGAGAAAATGATGGAGTGCAAGCAAACAATGATGATGTTTGCATGGAAATGTATACATGTCAATTAATTTACCAAGTCTTAAAATGTCACAAAATAAAGAAGTATGTCTTACCAGGCATATGCTTCATAAAGATTTCAATGTTATGAATAAATTGTTATAGATAAATTCATGGTTGAATTTTTAATGTGTTCCCCATATTTGCATATGTAGATCAATTCAATAGCTGGCATTTTTTGTTTTCATAATCATTACAAGATCAAAAATTATTATAAAGCAAATGGGCTTCCATATGCACTTGTGTGCAAATCATTTTTCTGTATTTTGAGGTTATTGTTTTTTAATACTATATCTTTCACAGAAAAAGGCAACTGAAAAAATTACACTGATTCACAGGAAAAACTGCTTTGATTTTTATACTTCTGGTCCTATACTGACATTTCCGGAAGTCCCTGTACAAATCATGCCAGTGGCTGGTGTTGTGGCACACTGAGCTAAGCTGCCTTCTGCCATGCTGGCATCCCATCTGGGTGGAATGCTGGTTTAAGTCCTGACTGCCCTGCTTCCAATCCAGCACTCTGCTCCTGAGTCTGGGAAAGTAGTGAATCTTCCAAGTGCTTGAGCCCGTGCCTCTCAAGTAGGACCCTGGGTAGAGGCGCAGTCTCCTGGCCTCTGCCTGGCTCAGCCCCAGCTGTTGGGACCACATGGGGAGTAAACCAGTGGGTGGAAGGGCTCTCCCTCTCACACACTCTTACTCTCCCTTGCAATCAGATAAATAAATATTTCTTAAAAATATGTCAAATAACACAATTTTTGCTAAGTTTTTTTTATTAATATCTTGCTTTGTCTAAACCGATGTCAGAATTTTCACTAGTTTCTAGGTAAACTTTTGAGAGAAAGGGCCCTAGAAACTTGACTTACTTAATCCTGTGAAAGTTATAATAGGGACGTTCCATTCTACACTGAAACAAACTAGAGAGGAGGCAGTGTAGCATAGTGGCTGAGCTCTAGAGTCAAAAGACCGAGATTTGAATTGTGATTCTACCACTTACTATATATTTATTGGTAGAGAAATTATTTGAACTCTGTAATTCTCCAATTTTCATCTGTTAAATGAGGATAATAATAATAAAACTTACTTCCTAGAGTGAGGATTAAATGTAATAATGTTTTTATAAGGCATTTAAAATAACCCTTTACACACAACATGCACTCAATAAAAATGATAACTATGATTATCAGTGGTATAAAAGTTCTCTAGCTACTTCTATAGCCTGCTAAATAGTTAGATATTAGTAACACAATGCACTTCTTTTCAGTGACAGTAAAAGAGTAGCAAATAAGCCTACAAAGGAAATTTGTTTTTCCGTCCTCTTACCACCAGGTACAGGATTGAGAACACGGATCAAAATAAAAGGGTAAGAGAATCGTACAGTAATAATATGTGTAGTAGTAGCGGTTATGGCCTGATCGAAGTGAATTGTCACTGTGTGAGGAGTGGACAGGAGAAAAATGCCTAAGTCATATGAAAACATCATAGCCTAGCTGGATGCATATGAATTTTATTCTGGCTCCCCAGAATTATCAGCTTAATTATAAGATGTTTATTTTGGTCTCCAAACCTTATTATAATCTGAACCTCATCGTCCTTTAAAGAGCTATGTCCTTTCTCCGTTTTTTCCTCCCCAAGAATATAGAGAAGGAACTATTTCCTATAACAGCATGTTAATTAGATCACAAAACATAGGATTAAGAGACTTGGCATCATACTCCTTCTTTGATATCAATCAAGCCTGTTCACCTTGAAATACCACATAAAGCCTATCTTTCTTCAACTTTTTTTATAAGCTGATATAATGGTCAAATGAAAATAATGTGGTGGCTGAGTTTTTTGGTTGAATTGTTTTATAGTGTTGAAATTATTTTATCATCCTTATTAAAATTATATTACTCTCTTCTGTACTGAAGGACACATATAAAATATGATAGATTTAATTTAGATAAATTTTTGGGTCATTGAGAAAAGAAAAAAATACTGTTCTATTGGAAACCTCTTATGTGGTAATTGTTCATAATAAAGATAAGGGTGACAAAATTTGAGGCTTTCCTGCCTGTTTCACATCTTGAATATTTCTATTTTTAAAATCTTCCTATATCTTAAACATTTTAATATCTTAAAAGAAATTCAAAAGAATGAAAAAACTAATTTATAAATGAAGAGATGGCATTAGTAGATAATTTCTAGAAACACTAACATAATATAACTGATGTGGTTTCTGGTCATTTTTTTTTCTGAAAATTATGCTTGAATGTTTACCTTGTTATGAGAAAGCAACATCCCATGATCAGGCTGGCGCCATGGCACACCAGGTTCTAGTCCCGGTCGGGGCGCCGGATTCTGTCCCGGTTGCCCCTCTTCCAGTCCAGCTCTCTGCTGTGGCCCGGGAGTGCAGTGGAGGATGGCCCAAGTGCTTGGGCCCTGCACTCCGTGGGAGACCAGGAGAAGTACCTGGCTCCTGCCACTGGATCAGCGTGGTGCGCCGGCCGTGGCGGCCATTGGAGGGTGAACCAACGGCAAAAGGAAGACCTTTCTCTCTGTCTCTCTCACTGTCCACTCTGCCTGTCAAAAAAAAAAATCCCATGATCATAGTTTTCATGTATTTGGAGGTCTATGTCAGAGGCACCAGTGATATACTTGTATATTGGAAAGAAAGTGGGCTGTAGAAGCAGCTCATCATACTCTAGGTGTTATTTAATCATTTTATCTCCCCATGTCCACCTATCAAAATGGAAAATAAAGCACAGCATTATAAATTTTTTAAGCTTAAATTCAACAATGAGTATATGTAAAAACACAATGTCTAGCACATACTTAGCACTTATAAATATTTTATTTTTCCTTCCCTTTCTATGAAGTGAATAGAGGGGTCACGGCTGAACTGACTTTGAGAATTGACAAAATATCCAAATATCAAGTTTTCCATTGGTCAGTAAGTTAATCAAAGGAAGCAAAGAAAAAAATGTGAGATCTAAAGTCGCTCCTCTTTGTCAATGCCACTGAGAGTGAACTACACCATAGCAAACGCATTTGTGTTATGGCATATCTGAGCATTAGATGAGAATAAATAAGATGATCAAAGGATGACATTGAAAAGAATATACAGTCAGACTTCCATATCTATAAGTTACATATCCATGGATTCAACCAAACTCATATAGAAATATTTGGAAAAAATTGCCTCTGTACCAAAAATGCCCCATTTTGGGGGTCATTTTTCCCTAGATGATATAGCGTAGCATTGATTTAAAAAGCATTTGCAATGTATTTGATAATAAAGTATAGGGGAGGTAGTGCATGTGCAAGTACTATGGCATATTATATAAAGGACAGGAGCATCTGCAGATTTTGATATTTATGAGGGGCACTGGAACCAATCCCTCAGAGATACCAAGGGGTGACCGCATACTTATTAAAAGTATTCTCAAGATAGAACACATTTTAGTTGGTTAGTTTCTATAAATGTTGGTATTATGAACCACGATCTATAAACTATACAAAATATTTATTTAAAAGAAGATTAAATATTCTATAAACTACAGCTAAAAGAAGAATCATATCTTTATCATTTACTTTTAAAACATTTACATTCTAGTCACATGTAATTAACCTTTTTTGGCTTATGAAAAACAGATTTTCAATTGGAATTATTTTAATTATGTCAATACTGTTTAGTATCTGTAGGTTACATCATTATGCTTCATATTCTGTTCACAACAATAGAGATTTTCTAAATATGCTCCACACATAGATATTATGGTGATTTAAAAATTTTGTAGAAAAAATACATTTGAAAATATAATTGTGATGAGCATGAATTTCTAAGAGAAATTAAAATGATTTTCTAGATTCAGGTGTCCATTATTGTAAGAGAAGAGAAACAGTAGATAATTAAAACCTGTAGATAGCCTATAACTTAGTGAGTGATTTAAAGCATTTTCATTGCCAGAAATTTTATCCTTTTATCAACCAAAAGCAGAATTAGCTAATGTTTTGTAGGGGATCATTCTCTTCCACATTATACTCAATTATTCATCAATATTATTTGTTATCACAATCCAATTCTATTATAATTAGATTGGTCCACCCTAATCAAAGCAGGCTACCGCATCTATTGTAGGTTTCTTATACAACCCTTTTATTGAAGTTTGTTTATACAACCCTTTTGAGTTGATCAACTGGCATGACTTAAGGCTTGTCCTTATGATATTACCTGGAGTGAGTTTTCCAGGTGTCAGAACCCCTCCTAAATTCAAATAATCAGAAAAGATCCCTTACTGTTGAAACTGGATATATGATCTACTCTCTATGAACATTGTAAGAAAACAAATACTCAAAAAAAAAAAACTCTCCAGATATAAAAGCAGGTATCTTCCCTGATAAATTGTATGAAATGTGGTTTTTATAAAAAATAATTATTTGTTTGAAAGACACAATGACAGAGGGGAAGACAAAGAGAGACAGAGAGAGAGAGAGAGAATCTTCCATCTTTCCACCTGCTGGTTCACTCCCCAAATGGCAAAAACAGCTCTTGCTGCACTAAAGAAAAGCCAAGAGACAGGAACTCCATCTGGATCTCCCATGAGGGTGACAAGGACCCAAGTTCTTAGGCCTTCCCTGGTACATTAGCAAGAAGCTGGATCAGAAGCATGCAGTGGCCAGGAATCAAATCAGCACTCTGCTATGAATTACACATGTTTGAAGCATTGGGTAAACTCACGGGGCCACAATGTCCACCCGTCTACCAAATACTTGAGGGAAGAATTTAAATGTTACATAAATTGTTCAAGAATGAGTAGGGAGAGAAAATATTTCCCAATTTGTTTTATAAATACATCATAGCATTGTTATCAAACCCTGACAAAAACATAATGGGAACTTCTTATCATGAATACTGAGAGACAGATTTTAAACATAGTATTACCTAAATTAATCTAATAATAAATAAAAAAGAAAAATACATCAAAATTCATTGTTTTAGGGACACAAGACTGTTTTGATGGCTTTTTGGGTGTATAATTATCTTGGAACTCATCAAATTGTATACATTAAATATGTATAACTTTTCATTTATTTATCATAATTCAATAAATTGGCTAATAGAACTTTTTAACATTAAAAATCAATTGGTGCAGATCCAAGATGATTGAACAGTGAGAAGATGCACTGACCCTGGCTGCAAAAAGACACAAGAAAAGCAAAAGAAGGTCCACATTTCCAGGGGACTGACTGACAAGAATTTTCAGTAGGGAAGTAATCGAACAGAACAAAGACTCCATGGGATAGCAAGAAAAAAGTACAGCTATGCTGCTGTGTGTGACACAGGTAGCTGCTGGCTGGGAGTCACCATCTTTCCAAGTCATGGTAGGAAGAAGTTGCCATGTACCCCACCACTGGCAGCTTTAGCAGAGGGATAATTCCACAGTATCCCCACTGACTTACAGCCTGAGGAACTGACTGGGGTCTGAGTGACCCTGGCTCTGAAAAAGGGTAGCCACATTGCCTCCTTCCCCTCTTCCATTCTCAGAAATTACCAGATTCAATTAACTATGTAGAGTTGCATAGCTGATCTCTGTTCCATTGGTACCAGAAGCAACCAGAGGTAGAATCAGGGTAACTTGTGGGTTGGAGAACAGACCTCTTGTACCCTGCAACTGTGGGAGTTTGTGGCATAAGCCTTGGGGTTGCTCTCACCCAATGTGATCCAGGTAGTTTCTCTTCAGCTTTTTGGTGCTAGAAACATCAGCAGCCCATAAAAATTTCGATGAAAGAGACAAGGGCTATAAACAATCATTACTGATATATTTTGGTATTAATCTTTTGTCAGGTAGTTGGCAGATTCCTTTTCCCGTGCTGTTGGATGTCTCTTGACTCTATTGATTATTTCCTTTGCTGTGCAGAAGCTTCTGAGTTTGTTGTAATCCCATTGGTGTAGTTTTGCTTTTTGTTGCCTGTGCTTTGGGACCTCATTGAAGAAGTCATCACCTGTACCAATATCTTGAAGGATTTCCCCTACATTTTCTTCCAAAAACTTTATAGTCTTAGGTCTTAAATGTATGTCTTTGATCCATCTTGAGTTCATTTTTGATTATGGTGATAGGTAGGGATTTAATTCAATCCTTCTACATATATATATCCAGTTCTGTCAGCACCATTTATTGAAGATTATACTTTCTTCAATATATGTTCTTGGCATTTTCGTCAAAAATTAGTTGCTTGTATGTACATGGATTAATTCTGGATTTTCTTTTCTGTTCCACTGATCTACATGTTGGTTTTCATTCCAGTTCCATGTTGTTTTAATTACTATAACTTTTTATTATACTTTAAAGTCAGATATTGTGATGCTTCAACCTTTATTTTCTTGTTCAGGATTATTTTTGCTATTCTGGGTCTTTTGTGACAACAGTATGGAGACTTCTTTAAAAACTAGAAATAGGGGCTGGTTCTTTGGTGTAGTGGGTAAAACCACCACCTGCAGTGCTGACATTCCATATGGGTGCTGGTTCAAGTCCTAGCTGCTCCACTTCTGACCCAGCTCTCTGCTATGGCCTGGAAAAAGCAGTAGAAGATTGCCCATAGTCCTTGGGCCCCTCCACCCACACGAGAGATGGGAAAGAAGCTCCTGGCTCCTGGCTTTGGGTCGGCACAGCTCTGGCTCTTGCTGCCATCTGGGGAGTGAGCCAGCAGATGGAGGAGCTTCCTCCCTCCCTCTCTCTCCCTCCCTCTCTCCATTTCTATAACTCCATCTTTTCAAATAAATAAATCAATCTTTTATAAAAGCCCTAGAAATAGACTTTCCATATAATCTGGCAATTCAAGTACCGGGTATATGCCCAAAAGACATGAACACATTGTTTCAAAGAGATACCTGTACAATAATGTTTATAGCAGCACTGTTCACAATAGCCAAAATCAAACAAGATGCTATCATTAGATGAATGGATAAAGAAAATGTATATAAAAAATTGTGAAATTCTACCATCTGTATCAAAATGGGTACAGTTGGAAGACATCATGCTGAGTGAAATAAGCAAGATAAAGAAAGACAAATACTGTATATTCTACCTTTTTTTTTTGACAGGCAGAATGGACAGTGAGAGAGAGAGACAGAGAGAAAGGTCTTCCTTTTGCCGTTGGTTCACCCTCCAATGGCCGCCGCGGCTGGCGTGCTGTGGCCTTCGCACCGCTGATCCGATGGCAGGAGCCAGGTGCTTCTCCTGGTCTCCCATGGGGTGCAGGGCCCAAGGACTTGGGCCATCCTCCACTGTACTCCCTGGCCACAGCAGAGAGCTGGCCTGGAAGAGGGGCAACCGGGACAGAATCCGGCGCCCCGACCGGGACTAGAACCCGGTGTGCCGGTGCCGCAAGGTGGAGGATTAGCCTAGTGAGCCGCGGCAACGGCCTGTATATTCTACCTTAAATATGAACAAATAAAATTAAAAAGTAAAAGGTGGGGTGACTCTGTGGTATAGTGGGTTAAGCCACCACCAGCAGTGCTGGTCCCATATGGGTGCCAGTTCAATTTCCCACTTCCAATCCAGCTCCTGCTAAAGCACCTGGGAAATAAGTGGAAGATGGCCCAGGTGCTTAGGCCCCTGCACCCATGTGGGAGAACCTGGAAGAAGCTCCTGGCTCGTGGCTTAAGCCTGTCCCAGCCCCTGCTATTCTGGCCATGTGGGAAGTGAACCAACAGATGGAAGACCTCTCTCTCTCTCTCTCCCTCTCTCTCTCTCTCTCTCCCTCTCTCTCCCTCTCTCTGTAACTCTGCCTTTCCAATAAATAAAATAAATTTTAAAAAAATCAGAAAACAAGCAAACAAAAGAAATGCCAGTGCACATCAGTATTTTTTTTAGTATTTCTGAAAATATAGTTTGTAAAACTTTGTTTTATATCTTTGTCAGATCAATGGTTAAGAATGTTATACTACAATAGTTTTAATGATCTGTGATTGCTTTAAATTTACTGTATATGAGTGGATTGGACATCATTTCATTTGATTATTGTGTATAGCCCTGGCTTACATTCCCATGGAACTATGGTCTTTTTACTTGTTGAAATATTTATTTAGTAGAGTATTAAGTTTTTGACCTAGTGTAAATTAAATATATATATATATATTATCTCAAAAATTAAAAAATGAAAAAAAGGAGGAAGAGAGGGAAGAAGAAGGAAGGGGAGGGAGGAAGGGAAGTATCGTTATATGCTTAGAATTGTATCTATGAACTATATGGAATCTGTTCTCTTTGTGCTAATGTCATATTAACATGAGAATTAAAAAAAATCAACTGGCACTTATTACCGCATTAACAAGAACAATCATATGACCAAACAGATGAAGGAAAACATTTGATAAAATTTAACAACTATTCTGGATAGAATGCTAATATATTAAAAATAAGAGGGTGTTTATTTAATCTAATAAAATGTATCTACACAAAACTTCTATCACACAATGACCAAATACTGGAAAATCTACAGCTTTTCATCAGAGATTGATGACAACATGGGATGTTTATTATCACCACATTTTAGCTATTGTACTGAAGTCTCCAGTCCATGGATTAAGAGTAGTAAAATAATAAAGTATGACTGTACTGTAAAGAAAATAATTGTTTCCTGGTAGCTTATTATGTGTTTATGAAATTAAAAAAAATCCTCATAAGACCATAATAATCAATAGAGTAGTTTACCTAATTTTTTGCTAGAAAGATTAATATGGAGGGTCAGTGTTATGGAACACTGGGTCAAGCCACCCTCTTTGAAGCTGGCATTCTATGTTGTAGCATCAGTTGTATCTGGCTGCTTTGCTTCCAATCCAGCTTACTACTAACGATCCTAGGAAGACAGTAGAGTATGGCTAAAGTACTTGGGCCCTTTCCACCCATGTGGGAGACACAGATGGAATTCCTAGTTCTTGGCTACAGCCCGGTCCAGACATGGCTTATGTGGCCATTTGGGGTGAACCAGCGCATCTCTCTTTCTCTGCCTTTCCCTCTCTCTCTGTTGTTCTGCCTTTAAATAAATAAATAAATCTTTTACAAGATTAATATGTAAAACCATTATATTTCTAAATACCAACAACAGTTATAAATAACATGTGTAAGATATAATGTAACATAAAAATTCAAAATACCTGAGAGCGACATCTGATAAAAATGTAAGAGCTATAAAAATATTTATGAAAGAAATTTATAGAAGATGTAAATAAATGGAAGGTTACAGCATATTCATGACTTGTAAGACTCAGTGTTTTAAGCTATATGTTCTCCCAGATTATTCTGAAGATTCCATGAAATTAAAATAAAATTTCCATCAGACTTAGTTGTGAAAGTTGAAAGCTTATTCTAAAATTTATATGTGGTTACAAATGACTACTATTATTCAAGACATTCTGGAAAAGTAAAATCAGGATAGTTTGATTTACTATACTGAATATTGAGATTTATAGTAAAGTAACAATTGACAGGAAAGTGTATTACTGGCTCATGGATAGCCAGACAAATTAATTTAAAAAAAAGCATCCAGACACAATCTCAAGCAATTATGGATGCATGATTTAAGACAAATTTGGTACTGCACTGAAATGCAGAAAACAAATATGCTCTTCTGTAAATAGTGCTAGGATAATTGGTTACCTTTATGAAAATCTGGATGGAAAGAATAAAGAAAGGAAAGAAAGAAGAAAGGAAAAAGAAGAAGAAAGAGGGAAGGAAGGAACTTCTGCATTTCCTCATACCATATAAAAAAAAGTAACTTTTGGTAGATTGTGAATTCAAATGCTACATATTAATAAAGTATCTAGAAGATGATGTAGGAAAACATTTTCATGTCCTTGGAGCAGCCAAGGGTTTCTTAAAAAGAACACAAAAACATTAATCATAAATAAAAGATTGATTATTTGATTATATCGAGACTAACTTATATTCATCAAATAAACCATCAGGGTTATGAAAAGACAAGGAATAAATTGTGAGGTATTACTTGCTACACATGTAGCTGATAAAGTCAGAAGGTCAGAATATAGAAAGAACTCATCAATCAGTAGGAAAAGCATACAGAATCCAGTAGAAATATTGGCAGGAAATTTAATTATTAGATATTTAAGAAAAGGAAATATTGAAACAGACAATAAAAATTGAAAACATACATAGACTCATTAGTTGTCAAGTAATTGCAATTTAAAACTACAAAAGGTTATCATTGGGTAAGCATGGCAGTTAGTAAGACTAAAAAAGCCAAAAAAGATAAAGTTTGTGGTGAGACTGAGGAACAACCGTAGTTCCTACATACTACTAAATGACAGTGTAAGAAAGCCTACAAGTACATGACCGAGTCACTGGCAGAATTTGCTAAAGTGAACATAGAATATTTCATGGTGCTTTTTTTCATAGACATGTAACAAATAGAAATACATGAATAAATATAATGCATAATCAGTGTGCAAAGTTTGGAGAATACATGTTGCTCCAAAATAATTGTTCTTAGGATTTTAGTAAAATTCTTTCCAGATATTTTCTATGCAAACACACACACGCAGGATTTTACCACTGAACATTAAAAATATTTTCTTTTTTATTCATGTTAATCCATAAATATACTTTTCTCATGTTTCTTATAATTCAATTAAACAGAAATAGCAAATGTTTTATCAAGTTCTCTGCTGTTCAGGTGTTTTCAGGGGCACTATCATTAAAAATGGTGTGATGAATATGCTTCAACATGCATTTTGCTTATCTTGTGCTTATTTTCCCACAATTAATTTCTAAAATTATAATAGTTCCATCAAATGGAAAATATTATTATATTATCCTCCAGAAAGAAAGGATACATTTCTATTCTTAGAGCAGCTCATGATAGGGTCCTTTCTTCTACACTCTTGTCAATATTAGGTGTTATCCTTTAAATACTTGTGTCACATTATTTGACGATAATATTAACTTGTTTTATTGTCCTTTTTTTTAAAAAAGAATCCATCTGTCTGTCTTTTTTTCCCTCTCTCTCTTTTCTTCCTTCCTTTCTTCTTTCCTTTCTTCCCTCCCTTCCCTGCATTTCCCTGATAACTAGTAATGTTGAGCATTTTTTTATATATTTGTTGGTCATTTGTAGTTTTTCGTTTGAAAACTGTCCATCGAGGTGTTTTGCCTATTAACTGGGTTGGTTGGTTTTTTTGTTGCTGAGTTTTTAAGTTGCTGATATATTTTGTGTATTAATGCTTTGTCAGGTAGCTTGCAAATACTTTTTGCCATTCTATTGGATGTCTCTTCATTCTATTGATAGTTTCCTTTGCTGTGCAGAAAATTCTGAATTTGATATAATCACATTTGTTTAGTTTTGGTTTTACTGCTTGTGCTTTGGGGGTCTTATCCGAGATGCCATCTCCTAATCCAACACCAACGTCTTGGAGTGTTTCTCCTACATTTTCTTCTAGCAACGTCTTAGTCTAAGGTCATAAACTTAGGCCTTTAAGCCACCTTGAGTCAATTTTTGTATATGGTGAAAGGTATGGATCTAGTTTAACTTAATATTTATTTTTTTGAGTTAACATTTTTAACTAACATTATAGTCAAGGCTTAATGTGCCACTAAATAAAGAGTTCAACAACAACAACAAATTTGAAAGATTTGCTTACTTATTTCAAAGGCAGTACTACAGAGGGAAAGAGGGAGAGACAAAAAGAGAAAGAGATTTTCCATCTGCTGGTTCACTCCCCAAATGACCACAACATCTGGAGCTAGGCCAGCCTGAAGCCAGGAGCCATGAGCTTCCTCTGGGACTCTCACATGGGTGCAGGAGCACAAGGACTTGGGCCATCTTCTGCTGCTTTCCCGGGCCATAGCAGAGAGCTGGATTGGAAGTGGAGCTGCAGTGACTCCAACCTGTACCCATATGGGATGCTGGCATGGCAGGCAGCAGTTTCGCCCAATATGCCACAACACCTGCCCCAACTTTAAAAATTGACATGATCATAGTTCAGCAGTACAATACAGAAGGGCTATAAATAATAATCAAATGAAAAGATGTTCAACTTCACTCATAAATTTTAAAATCATCACAAAATCATTAAAACTATAGTAGTATATAATTCTTATCAATTCATGTGACAAGGATTTAAATCAAAGTTTGAAAAAACAAAGTGTTTGAAGCTAAACTAATATACTTTGACACTGCATTCTTTTTTATTTTTATTTTTTATTTAAAAAATAATTTGTTCCCACATATAAGGGAGAACATGTGGAATTTGTCTTACTATGTCTGGATTATTTCATTCAACAATATGTCCTCCAGTTCCAACCATTTTGCTTCAAATGATAGAATTTCATCTTTTATATAGTTGAATAATATTTCATTTTTTCCAATGGAAGAAATATTTTTTCTTTATCCATTAATTTGATGATGGATGAATTCATTCCATAACTTGGCTATTTGTGAACAGTGCTACTACAAACATGGTGGTACAGGTGTCTTTTGGTCTTGAATGAAATTTTAATAGAGACTTTTTAAAAAGAATTGAAAATAAATGTCATAAACTCAGATCTATGTGAAGAAAAAAACATTAGAGAAATAATAAATGAAGGCTAATTATTTATGTTTATTTTCTTAGTCTTAATTGATATATAAGTTAATTTACTCAAAGTTTTGTTAATCACAGTGTGATTACTACTTATGGATAAATGAAATTAATGACAAAAATGCTTTAAGGTTTGGGAGGCACATGTGGGGATAATTGTTACAAGTAATCTTGACGTCCATGAAATAGTTTAGTGGTACTAAAAATGGCCTTAAGTAGTTGTTAAATTACATTATCTAAGGAAAAGTATAGTTACTTTTATCTAGGGCAACTACTAAATTTTATTATTTGTAGTCTTTCCCTATTTAAAGGACTATAACTGATATTTGTTTAAGGAGATACAACGAAATCATATGAAATGCTCAGTTAAATCCACAAAAAGCAGAAAAAGAATGAACAGAAAACACTAGCCAACATGGTATCTATTAATCCAAGTCTATCAATATCACTTTAAATATCAGTGATCTAAATAAATCGAATAAAGAATCTCTTAAAGTTGATTAAAAAAAACCTCAATGTGTTCTCTACAAAAAACATTTGAATGTAAAGAGGTAAGGAATGGGGGGGGGGGAATATACCATGTTAACATCTGGTAAAAAGGAACATTAAAGTAAATGAATTAATTTCATATTGTTTTGGAACAAGAAAATAATCATAGATAAAGAAGAATATTATGATATGGAAGGGTCAATGTTTCAAGATGTAACAGTCGGCAATGTGTATATGTCTAATAATGGAGTGTCAAAATAGGTTAGACAACAACTGATAGAACTTAAAGAAGAAATCTGTGAATCCATTACTGCAGTTGGAGACGTCAACACACCACTAAAGTTACTGACAGATCCAGCAAGCAGAAAATCAGCAATGACATACTTGAACTCAACAACACCATCAATCAACTTGGATATAATTAGCATGTATAGAATACTTCATCCAACAACAGCATAATACATGAGCTTCCCAAGGTCACACAGAGCA
Source organism: Oryctolagus cuniculus (assembly GCF_051225735.1). Lineage (NCBI taxonomy): Eukaryota > Metazoa > Chordata > Mammalia > Lagomorpha > Leporidae > Oryctolagus > Oryctolagus cuniculus. Next base: position 58,825,155 of record NC_142888.1, read on the forward strand.
TTCACTGAGATAAAACATATTCTGGGCTATAAAATTCACTGCAACAAATTTTAAAAATAGGAAACATGCAAAGTATAAATCATACGAAGTATGCTATCAGGTCATAATGGAGTTAAACTAGAAATCTGCAACAGAAAAATACCTAGAAAAATCCCAGATTACTTAAAGAATAAGCAACTTATTTCCAAGTAGTGTCAAGGCTCCAGAAAAAAATGTTTTATAAAATATTTTATAAACTAAATGAAAATGAAAATACTACTTATGAAAATGTATGTGGTAGGACAAAAACTTACAGCACTGAATGCAAATGTCAAGAAAGAAGTTATAAAGTCACTAAATTACACTTTTCACTTAGGAAACTAGGAAATTAAGAGCAAATTAAGCCAGCTCTGTGGTGTAGTGGGTAAAGTCACCGCCTGCATGCCAGCATCCCTTACTGGCGCTGATTGGAGTCCCAGCTGCTCCACTTTCCGATTCAGCTCTCTGCTAAGTCCTGGGAATGCGGTGGAAGATGGCCTAACTCCTTGAGTCCCTGTACTCACATAGGAGACCTGGAAGAAGCGCCAGGCTCCTGGTTTCAGATCAGTCCAGCTCCAGCCATTGAGGTCATTTAGAGAGTGATCCAGAGGATAGAAGATCTGTCTCTCTCTTTGCATCTCTCCTCTCTCTCTGTAGCTCTGACTTTCAAATAAATAAATAAAAAGTATTTTTTAAAGAGCAAAATTAAATGAAAGTGAGCAGAGAGGCAGTGCTGCAGCACAGCAGGTTAAGCCCCCACCTGCAGTGCCGGCATCCCATATGGGCACCAGTTCAAGTCCCGGCTTCTCCACTTCCGATCCAGCCCCCTGCTAATGTACCTAAGAAAGCAGCGGAGGGTGTGCCAAGTGCTTGGGACTCTGCATATGGGAGAACTAGATTAAGCTCCTGGCTCCTGGCTTCAGCCTGGCCCAGACTTGGCCATTGCAATCATTTGAGGGAGGGAACCAGCGAAAGGGAGGAGTCTCTCTCTCTCTCTCTCTCTCTCTCTCTCTCACTCTGACTTTGAAGTAAACAAATCTTTATAAAAAAGAAAAAAGAGACAGTAAGCAGAAATAGAGAAATAATAAAAATTAAAGGAGAAACAACACTTGAAATAATTTAATAAGGAACAGAAATTTATTTCTTTCAGCCCTGAATGTTGAAAAGCATAAGGAGGAGAGAAACACAGAAAGAGGGGAGAGAAGAGGGAGAGGAAGAGGGAGAGGGAGAGGGAGAGGGAGAGGGAGAGGGAGAGAGAGATCTCCCACTCACTGGTTCACTCTCCAAATGCCTGCAATTGCTGGGATTGGACCAGGTCCAAACCAGGAGCATGGAACTCAACCTAGACCTCATACGTGGAAGGAAATCAACACATCAACACAGAAAATTATCAAACTCAAAACCTTGTTATTTGTGAAGATCAGTAAAATAGATAATTGTATACCCTGATTAACGAAGAAAAAAAGTGAAGACATATCAGAAAAAAAAGTGAAGACATATCAATTATTAACATCAGAAGTGAATGTGGAAATAATGCTACTGATCCCATGGACACTGAAAAATAATAAAAAAGGTACAGGAGTATTATGAAAAGCTCAATGGCTAAAAATTTAATAATAAGGAAGAACTGAACCTTTCTTCTGAAGATGTAATTTTCAAAATTCACACAAGGAGAACTAGGTAATCTGGATAGTCCTGTATCTATTAGTGAAAATCAACTAATGAATAATAATCTTTAAAATAAAAAGTACCAAGCTCAGATGCATTCAGTAAGGAATTCTATCAACATCTGAGGAAATACCACTTCTCTGCAAACTCTTCTAGAAAGTGGAAGTAGTAGAAATACTTATTAATTCTTTATATGAAGCCAACATTACCCTAACATCCAAACCAGACAAAGGCACTGCAAGAAAGGAAAACTGCAGACCAACATTTCTTACAAAAATAGATGCGAAATTTCTTAGCAAAATACTAGCAAATGGAATTCATCTATGGATAGAAAGAACATGAGTAAGCGGGATTTATTCTAATATACAAGGGTGGTTCAAATACAGAACATCAATTAATATAGTCTAACACTTCAACAAGCTAGAGAAAGAAAAAAATCATATGATAATACCAGTATCATCATTTGAAAAATTTTAATAAGGAACAGAAATTTATTTCTTGCAGCTCTGAATGTTGAAAAATACGAGGAGAGAGACAAAAAAAAAGGTGGGGGAGAGCAGAGGGAGACAATAAGAGATCTCCCACTCTCTGGTTCACTCTCCAAATGCCTGCATTTCTCAGACTGGGCCAGGTCCAAGCCAGGAACCTGGAACTAAACCCGGACCTCATACATGGGAGGCAGGGACTCAACTACTTGATTCATTACCACCTACCTTCCAGGGTGTGTATCAGCAGGTATCTGGAATCAGGAGAAGGGTTGAGATACAAACTCAGCCACTAATAGTCATGTGGACGTCCCAAGTAGGATCTTAACTGCTGCATCAAATATCCACTCCAAATGTTTATTTCGATGCAAAAAATTATTGAAATCCATGCAAAGATTTTTTTTCATACTTAAATTTTTCATGAACTTTTTGATGGCTGCTCATACATATTTGTATTATATTTTGTCAAAACCCATTGCAGAAAGAACACCAAGAGTGAACCCTACTGTAGACTATGGAGTTTAATAATAATATATCAAATATTGGTTCATTCATGATAATAAATGCACCACACTAATGCAAAACTGTTCATAACAGGGGAAACTCAAGCCTACATTGTGGCACAGCAGGTTAAACTAGTGCAGGTTAAGCTAGCACTTGTAACGTCAGTATCCCATATGAGTACCAGTTCAAGTCCCAGCTACTCCACTTCCAGTTGAGCTCCCCGCTAATGACTTTGGAAAAGCAGCAGAAGATGGCCCTAGTACCTGGGCTCCTGCCACCCACATGGGAGACCCAAATGGAGTTCCAGGCTCTAGTCTTTTTTTTATTTTTTTTTTTTTATTTTTGACAGGCAGAGTAGACAGAGAGAGAGACAGAGAGAGAAAGGTCTTCCTTTGCCGTTGGTTCACCCTCCAATGGCCGCCGCTGCAGCCGGCGCACCGCGCTGATCCGATGGCAGGAGCCAGGATCCAGGTGCTTTTTCCTGGTCTCCCATGGGGTGCAGGGCCCAAGCACCTGGGCCATCCTCCACTGCACTCCCTGGCCATAGCAGAGAGCTGGCCTGGAAGAGGGGCAACCGGGACAGAATCCGGCGCCCCTACCGGGACTAGAACCCGGTGTGCCGGCGCCGCAAGGTGGAGGATTAGCCTATTGAGCCACGGCGCCGGCCTCAGGCTCTAGTCTTTAACCTGGTCTAGCCCTGGCTATTGCGGCCATTTGGGAAATGAACCAGCAAATGGAAGATTATCTATCTATTTATCGATCAGTCGATCAATTGATTGATCTTCTCTCTTTGTAACACTTCCTTTGAAATAAATAAGTAAATCTTGGAAAAGAAAAGTAGGGTAAACTGCATGTGATGGGGTACTTGGAACAATCTGAATTTTCCACTCAATTTTTCTGTAAACCTAAACATTCTCTAAAAAACAAAAGTATTAATTTAAAAAAAAATAGCTTGGTTGTTCTTACATGTGTTTCTTCCTGCTCTTATTTCAATGTGCTTCCTGTTATAGAGAATATGTCTTCTTTTTTTTTCTTTGAAAGTAAATAAAATCAAGGTGAAATCCAGGCTCTGAAGTACATCTAGTACATATATTTGGAAAAGCTATTTTGTCACTGTGAATTTCAGTTTATGATAAGTTGTTCTTAATATAGCACTCATTCCTAGAAAAATGTGGATTCTTTTCTATTTTTCACTTTTTTATATATAGGAAATATGTGTATCAGCATGTTTTGGCTAAGTGTGTACTTTCTTTGACCAATTTTCCTTTCTCCGCCTTTTGAAGATGTCACATCATTTAATCCCATACTGATATGGTTAATGTAGGCTTATGTGTGTATCAACAAATGAGGTTTTCTCAATTAAAGAGTTGCTAAGAGAATCTGTCTAGGGTGGAGGCATCAGGCTATCATGTTTATTAGAATATGTTGTCAGCGGAGCCAGCACTGTGGCACAGCAGGTTAAAGCCTGGGCCTGCAGCGCTGGCATCACATACAGGTGCTGGTTGAAGTCCCAGCTGTACCACTTCTGATCCAGCTCCCTGCTAATGTGCCTGGGAAAGCCAGGGAAGATGGCCCAAGTGCTTGGGCCCCTGCACCCACATGGGTGACCTGGAAGAAGCTCAGGGCTCCTGGTTTTGGATCGGCTCAGCTCCAGCCATTGCGGCCATCCAGGGAATGAACCAACATATGGAAGAGCCTCTGTCTCTACCTTTCTCTGTAACTCTGTCTTTCAAATAAGTCTTAAAAAAAGAAATCATTGTCAGCATATTTGTTCTGATTTCAAAGCCAGGCTAACTAGTGATTTCAGAGACTATTCGGTGCAAACTAAAAACAGTTAAACAAGTAAGAAAATTGTGAAATGAATTGAGAGAAATAAAATTCTTCATCTAGAGTTTTACTTGATTATTTGCACTATCCCATATTGGAATATGAAACTGAGTCAGAACCTGACAAGGTAATGTCTGTCATACATGTTCATACGTTTCACTGTTTTTGAAGTACTTCTGCATTTCTCTTTTCACTTGATTTTTTTTTTTTTTTGACAGAGTGGACAGTGAGAGAGAGAGACAGAGAAAAAGGTCTTCCTTTGCCATTGGTTCACCCTCCAATGGCTGCCGCGGCTGGCGCACTGCGGCCGGTGCACCGCGCTGATCCGATGGCAGGAGCCAGGAGCCAGGTGCTTTTCCTGGTCTCCCATGGGGTGCAGGGCCCAAGCACCTGGGCCATCCTCCACTGCACTCCCTGGCCACAGCAGAGAGCTGGCCTGGAAGAGGGGCAACCGGGACAGAATCCGGCGCCCCGACCAGGACTAGAACCCGGTGTGCCGGCACCGCAAGGCGGAGGATTAGCCTAGTGAGCTGCGGCGCCGGCTTCACTTGATCTTTATAACAACCCTCTGAGGTAGTTGTGGGCAAAGTGTGAAATATGACTAATATTATGATTAGGCAACATAATTCCTTCTGGCTGTTGGCAGAGACCTGACATTTCTACGTAGCTTAAAATGAGATATTCTTCCTCCATTTCATTCTCAACCTTCTGAAGTTTCATGATTCATTCTTGATCAGTAACCAATAACTGCTTCACATTAAGGGGCTCTGTACGTGTGTGTGAGCAGATAGGCTCCTTCATTTGCCGTTATTTTTAGTAGACATAGCCTTTACACTGCCATCATACATAGTGTGATTCTTCTCTTTGGCCATTTATTTCAACCACTATTTTTATATGACATTGTGTTTACACAGCTTTTTTTACTTTATGCAAACAGATCTTTATATATGAAAGTTAAAGATAGAAGATGTTTATCTAACCATAATACAATAAATAGAGCTGTTATCTATTTGCCCTAAGAAGTATTAGACTACCTTGGGAATGGACATGTACTAAGATCACAATACCAGTACTATTTTTTGGGTATGCTTTATAATTTGCAACTTTTAAATGCCTTTTTGCCTTTGCATCTTAATGTGGTATATTGATTCAGTGAAAAAAGAAGTAGATACACACATAAGATTTAGTTAAATGGACGAAATTTCATAGTCTCCTCATTTAGCAATTCTATTCTTGTATTTTAGAAATATCTCTGTTCTCTAAGATCATTTCAGACATGCAGTGGGCAAATATTCTTATCCTACAGATAGATTCATAGTGTACTAAAACGGACATGCATCTCCCAGATATAAAATGTGATTACATCAGTGAGTGCCTTGAAAATCATACCTTTCTTTTCCTTTCATTATCTGATTTACTTCTGACTATTAAAAACTATTATAAAATCTACCTTTTGCAAGGTTTTTTAATAACATTTTCTGAAAGTAAGTTCTATTGTTTTTTCAAAAACAAAATTTTGTAGTTCTGCATTGGCTGACCAGGTTACTTGGAGTCGATTCACTAAAATGACGTTCCGTTCAGAAGCATTTTCCAGCATAATTGTGGAGAATGGTTTCATACAAGCTAGGAGAAAAACTTCAGTCTGAAGAGTGATCGGAGAGCATAATGACTACAATGCTGTTGGTGCGGAATTTATTTAGTGGGGTCACTGGTTTGTCATTGTTCCTTTTTACATAATGACACATTTTTATTTCATAAGGAACAGAAATTTATTTCTTATGGTTCTGGAGGCTAGAAAGTACAAAGTCAAGAAGTTGGCAGGTTTGGTGTCTACTAACGGCCCAATCTCCACTTCAAAGGTGATTTCTTGAACACTGGAACTTCCAGAGGGGCAGAGTGCTGTTCCTCACGGAGCAGAAGAGCAGGAGAGAGTGATTTCACTCGCACAAGCCCTTTGTATCCGGGAAAATTCACAAAGGCAGAGCCCCCATGACCTAAGCGTGTTCCTTTAAATTTGAAGGGGACGAAAAAAGTGCAAATGATACAGCTAACCTGTCGCTCCCCCTCTTCATGGAGGAACGACACTAAGCCCTGCCTAGGCTTCATATCCGAGTCACGGCACCACTATGTCACTCACCCTCTTCACGGAGGAATGACACAGGACCCTGCACTGTTCTTTTGTCTGCTCGGCCCTCCCCGGGTTTGCTGTTGGTTCTTCCCGGGTTGGCTACCGTCCCTTCCACCTCCGTGGAAGGGCGGTTCCCCCTGCCACTTTCCCCACTTCCGCGGGGGAGCGGCACACCGCCGGCCGGCTCTCTCGGGGGCTGCTCAGGTGTTCCTTCAGATAGATGTTCCTGGTGCATGCCGTCTCTCTCCTCCTTTATAGTCCTCTTCCACCAATCCCAACTCTGCTACCCACACGCCGAGTACGCTGCTCTCCTCCAATCAGGAGCAGGTCCTGCTGTTTATTGGTTGAACTGGAGGCAGCTGTGCAGAAGCTGTTTCCTCCTCTCCCAGCGCCACATTGTGGGAGAGCAGATGCATAGAATAAGTCTTAATTCCAGTAACAGTCTAGTCCGAGTTGCTCCCAGTTGCTCCCCACACTAACCCATACCATTAACATCACAATAGGTTATAAGGTGCCTTTCTGACCATTTGGATTCCCTTCTCTTATTATTCTGAGACTTCAGTGGCCATACCATTTCAAAGTACTACGCGTCATCCAGGCATTCTTCATATTTGAGGAATGTTTTGAAATAAGTTTTGTAGCTTCTTCACAATACATGCTATTAAGATTGACATTTGCCCACATTATATTCAAATTGCACTAGCAGTTTCAGAAGTCTGGCTTCCACAGATTTTGGGATTTAAATTCATTTGGCTACCTAGCCAGAATCCTCTTTACTACTAATGAACGTAGTGAGGTAATTGATGGCTTAGAAACAGTCTCAGAAATAAAATCCTCCATTCTCAACGAAACACAAATGGTCATTCCAGTTTATGGTTCCTCTTTCCACCAAAAGAGACAGTACAAGAAGGAATAGAGTTAAAGGAAAGAGGTATTAAATAAATAAGAATAAATAACTGCCTGAGCAGTGTACTTTATTTGATGGTGAATCTGATGGCTGTCTTTACACTGTAAACTAGAGGACTTTGTTATCTCATCCTAGTTTACTGCTAACATTTATAGCCATTGCAAAACACAGTTAACTGTCAATCATTCTTATAAAGAACTCTAGCTTAGTATCTTCAAGTGATACGAGGGTATAAAGATCACTGACAGATTAAATAAGGTGTTCACCCCTTAACATGGCTTGTCTTTTACCATTTTATCAATCAACAAATATTTATTGAGTACCTACAGTATGTGAGGTACTACATGGCATAATAATGAAGTATGACCAATTTATTCACTTACCAAATGTTTTTGAATACCTATTAAGTGTCCTGGAGCAACAGGATACACTGTAGTTAGTGATATTAAGATATGAAACAACTAGAAAACAATAAAAATTTAACCATATTCTAAGTTATAGAAGGCAGATTTTAACAAAAATGGGTTATTATCTATATATGAGCTAAAATTGGAATGAAGGGAAACTAATGCACAATGCACGAATGGTATACTTACAAGTTCTCAATGTCTACAAATTAGTTACATAGGAGTAGGCATTTGTCATAGCAGTTAAGATGCCACTTAGGATGTCTACATTACATGATGGAGTGCCTAGATATGAGTCCGAGCTTTGCTCTGGTTTCAACTTCTTGCTAATATAAAACCTAGGAGAACCCAGTGATAGCTGAAGTAGTTAGATCCTGCTACTCACATGGAAGACCTAGATTGAGTTCCTGGGGTTGCCCATATACTGTACCCAGTCCTGGTTGCTGTGGGCATTTGGGAAGTAGGCCTATGGAGGGGAGACAGAGGTCTGTTTCTCTTCCTCTGCTTTTCACATAAAATTAATTAGGCATACAAAAATTATTTTTAATTAAAAATTAGCATATACGTAAAATTATACATATTTGTGGGGTTTTATGTAATGTTTTGTTATATTTATACCTTGTGTAATACCCAATCAGGGTAAATATATTTATCCTTTCAAGTATTTAGCATTTATTTATAATGAAGATATCCAAAATTCTATCTTCTGATTTTTTAAATGGACAATTATATAATACATCAATATTATCTATAGTCACCTTATTGTGCAATAGAACCCTAGGGCATATGTACAAGAAACTTTCTAGTCTAAAACTTTGACAGATTTTTGAATGGTGGTTTTGATATTCCATCAAAATTTTACATGAGAATTCTTGTAATCCAAATGAGAATTCTAGTCTTAATAAATTTTAGATATGTATGCATGTTAGGACTCATATTGTTCAACTTCTTTATTTTATAAATGTGAAAAGCAGGACACAGTCTAATTCTACACTTCTGTATATAAATTTAGCTTTTTTTCCTCCTAAGACATCAAAGTAAAGATTAATCTTCGAAGACAATAAAGCTATTACTTTGAAGGAGATTCTCACAGGCACAATACTTGGAATGAAGGTATTATGAATTTGATGTTACATTTCAGATATGAGGTAAGGGTTTAGGCAGAGGAGTTGAGGTCTAGCAATTGTGAGCTTCACAGTTTACAGCACACCTAGGTCAAAGCTGCTGAAGAACATTATGCACTAACCATGGAGTTGGGATAAGGCAGTCATCAAGCAAGTGTTTCAGTTTCTAAATAAAAATGAATAGCTTAATAAATTTGGAGAGCATAATAAAATCTGTTCCAGAATACCAAATTAAAACCCTCTGTGATGATTAGCAAAACAAAATATCCAAGATCCAAAGCAATCAGAAAGGCTAACAAAACAAACAGGATTGCAAGTCCCAGGCATTCTCACTGCAAAATAAAATCCAAAGAAAACATTTATCTTAATCCGAATCTACTTCCATCTCTAGTTTACACACACAGTGTATAAATATGACAGCAGTGTGAAATTAGGCTAGGACTGGTGTGATATAGGAAAGCTGTCCACATGTCTGTTTGCCAGGAAATCAGCCCAAAACACAGAGAACTAATGGAAATTCCCCAGGCAATGTCAAAGTGAATGAGTAGCAGTTCATCCCTAGGCCAGTTCCAATTTTATTATACATGCTGCCAAAGTCAGTACATGGTGTGTTTTTTCCTTCTTACATTTTGTAATTGTTTTTGCCTAATTAATGCTGAAATTGCCTAATACTAACTAAACTCAAGCTAACATTTTGGGATTTTACACAAAATGTGACGTGCTTCTTTCCACATCGATTCAAGTATTGTTTACCTTCTTATATTTTATTATAATTTCTATTATCATCAATAATGTTAATAATAATGTTAATGATACTTCAACAATCACTTATTTTCATATTTGATTGCTTGCCTTATGCCAAAATGTCAGTATTCTTAATACCTTGTTTTTTATCCTTTTGTGATTTGTTTGTAGGTATTTGTTTTGTTCTGATGTTGGTAGAGATTCTGTTTCTCCTTGGTTATACAACGCAGTGTTTGTATTTAGGAAAAGCAGGCCATTAGAATTTTGTGAGGACAAACGCCTTCTATTTTCATCATAGGGTGATGGATACTCTGCAAGCGGAGAATATTTCATTAGTTTTCTGGATAAGAGAGTTTATGAAAAGGATTGAAAAATGAGATAATGCAGATAATAGCTAATAGGGAAGGAAAAGGAATATTTAATTATTTCCTTTGCATAAATCACATATTTAGAATTGATGTTTATCAAATTGTATCTGATATACTATAACAATATACTATGGCCAATTTTCGAATGATTTGATCAAAGCAATAAGTAATTAATTAAGTGGGATTTATTTTATTATGCAAATTTATTTTTATACTGAACTTTTCATATCTCTTTTTATTGTGACATCTAAATACCAAATTTATATCTATTGCAAATATTATAAGGATAATTATTCCTGGATATTATTTCGTGTGAAAAGTGATTCAGAATTCATTCACTGTAGATTCCTCTGCAATATGAAATATTTCCCAAAGGTAAAATGCATTTAGGTTTGCAAGCAACCTCCAATATTATTTTGCATATAGGTATTCATGTAGGGGATTCTAAAAAAACATTAAGAATACTACAAAAATTGAAAATGAATTATAGATGAAATTTTAAATGGTTCTATTTGAACATACAAACAAGTATTGGCATCTTGCTTAAGGTGACATTCCTCTAGACTATATGGATAAAAACACAGTGAAATTTCTACAATTTTATTTAGGATTTTCCAGTTATAGTTTTAAAAAATTATCAAATGATTAGTATTGAAATATGTATACCCACATATTTCCCCTGGTAAGAGGAACTAATCAAACACTCTGGTAATATAGGGATAAGGAACTGAGTTTCTCCTACAATCTCAGAACAGAAGGCGGTTCTGTGAACAAATGTATAGAGGTTTTTCACCCACACCCCAAGCATGCAGTCGGTTCTGAAGCAACAGACACCAGCTGGGTGTCCTGAAATCAATTCAATTCCAAAATTCGCAGATTGCAACAAATCACACAAATTGAGGGCTTAGAGCCACAAAACTGCCCTCCCACTTCAGATGTTAGCCACAAGTCCAAGCCTACAGACCTTCGGACAGATCACTTATCAATCAGAGTTTAACTTTTTTGGATCCAATTAATTTGCTAGAGAAGCTCATAAGACTCAGGGAGATACTAATAATTACCAATTTATTATAAAGAATATTACAAGATATATAGATGAAGCGATGTATAGGATGAGGTTTGAAGATGAGGTTTGCCCTCCCTGGGTGCGCCACACCATCAAGAAGCTACCACATGTTCTGCTATCTGGAAGCTCTTCAAATTCTGTCCTTCTGGGTTTTTATGGCGTTTTCATTAAATAGTCACCAGTGCTTAAATTATTGGCCATTAGTGGTCAACTTAACCTTCAGCCCTTCTCCTATCCCTGGAGGTTGGAGTTGGGATTAAGAGGTTCCAGCTAGCCGTCACCGTGGCTCAACAGGCTAACCCTCCGCCCTGAGGTGCCGGCACACCGGGTTCTAGTCCCGGTCGGGGCACCGGATTCTGTCCCGGTTGCCCCTCTTCCAGGCCAGCTCTCTGCTGTGGCCCGGGAGTGCAGTGGAGGATGGCCCAGGTGCTTGGGCCCTGCACCCCATGGGAGACCAGGAGAAGCACCTGGCTCCTGGCTTCGGATCAGCGTGGTGCGCTGGCCACAGCACGCTGGCCGCGGCGGCCATTGGAGGGTGAACCAACGGCAAAGGAAGACCTTTCTCTCTGTCTCTCTCTCTCACTGTCCAATCCACTCTGCCTGTCAAAAAAAAAAAAAAAAAAAGAAAGAAAGAAAAAAAAAAAGAGGTTCCAGCTTCTGATTCTGCCTTGTCTTTCTGGTGACCAGCACTAATCCTGAAGCTACCTACCCGCTGGAAGCCAGTAAACTCTTTACCATACAAAAGGGTATCTATCACTTTGAAGATTTCAATCAGTTTAAGTATTGTATGCTTGGACGCAGATGAATATCAAATATATTTTTCAAAATTTTATAGATATATAGATAGAAAACAGAGAATTAAACTAAAATTTAGGTCATTTTTATAAAACCCCATGTGATCAAGTTGGATGGTATTTGTGGTTTTACATGAGAATCTAAGTAATTTACAATTTCAGATATTTTTATGCTAAGAACAATTTTGCTCTTTTAATTCAGACTTTAAAAGCATAAGTTTATGTATTTTTCTCTTCCCTGATTTATGGCTTATTCTATTCAATAACCTACTGGAAAATCAGCCTGAGGTTTTCATCTTTGAAATTGTACTTTATTTATTACATGTTTGTTTTCATGTAATCAAAAATTGAATAGTAATTAATACTTATTAAATTTTTATATTATAATATTTAATATAATAAATATTACATATTAAATATGTATAAGCTTATTTAATCATCAAATAGCTTTCTGAAGGAGGCATTACTAGTACTTTACAGATGAGAAAACAGGCTCAAATTTAGTGATGCATTAAAGATCAAACAGTATCAATTTTCACTATTATAAATGTTATTAAATTAGTTTTTTAAAGATGTATTTATTTATTTTGAAATTCAGAGTTACAGAGAGAGGGAACATTGCGGGGGGGGGGGGGGACGGGGAACTTCCATCCACTGGTTCACTCCCCAAGTGACCAAAACCCACCAGTACTGGACCACACAGAAGCCAGGATCCAGGAGCTTCATCTGTGTCTCACACATGGGTGGAGGGGCCCAAACACTTAGACCATCTTCCTCTGCTTTCTCCAGGCCACTAGCACGGAATGTCATTAACACCTTTGATTAAAACCTTTCATCTCTAAGGCCATTTATAAAGGAGTATGTATTGGCCGGCGCCGCGGCTTAGTAGGCAAATCCTCTGCCTGCAGCGCCGGCACACCGGGTTCTAGCCCTGGTCAGGGAGTCAGATTCTGTCCTGGTTGCCCCTCTTCCAGGCCAGCTCTCTGCTGCGGCCCTGGAGTGCAGTGGAGGATGGCCCGAGTGCTTGGGCCCTGCACCTGCATAGGAGACCAGGAGAAGCACCTGGCTCCTGGTTTCAGATCAGCGCAGTGCGCCGGCCGTGGCGGCCATTGAGGGGTGAACGAACGGAAAAGGAAAACCTTTCTCTCTGTCTCTCTCACTGTCCACTCTGCCTGTCAAAAAAATAAATAAAAAATAAATAAATAAAGGAGTACGTATTAGCATTTTAATTAGAGTTTGAAAGAGATATACCTACCATACTATTGATTAGAGTTTCATTTTTATTTTGGAAATCAAAGTAAAATCTTGGTTATCTGTATGTCTATTTATATGTTAACCCAAACTACATGTGAAAACAAAACTCAGAAATTTAGTAAAGCATAGTTTATACTACATTGGTGTGCGTTTCTGAAACTCTTTACTATTTTATCTATTCCAAAAGAAAAGTGTACTGTCAAGGCAGTCCTCTAAATATATTTATTTTATATAATAACCATATAATTCAGTTCCTTTTCTAGAGATAATTTGCATTTTATAAAAGTCAATTCCCATCTTGAGTCCTAAAAAAAAACAAAAAATAGAAACAAAAATAAGAAGTCATTTTAAAAGAATCAAGGTAAAACACTGAAGGATATTAGAAAATACCACCCCAAAATACACCTCTTTAGCATATTGATAATTCTGAATTGATGACGATTAAGAAGAAACAGTTATGAGAACAGTTGTCTGTCTATCCCCATTTGCCTAAAAGCAAGACAACAATTTGTAAAGGTCTCCTTTATTCCTTCTCAACAGGAAAGAACAGAAATTAATCACCAGAAACAATATTAGACGTTTTCTGCTCAGACATGGCATCAGAATAATCTATAAAACAATCCTGATTTTCATTTCGCTTTTCCATATACTTATATCTGCATCCCCACAATTTGCCACCCTTGGAAACTCAGTTATTTTTCTTTCTGTTGTTGCTTCTATACAGAATAACAGATTTTTTTTTTTTGCTAAGATGTTATATAAGTTCAAGTTCTAATCACTCCTTTGAGATACTGATCAGTGAGTAGTCATGAGTGTATGCACAATGACCACATCAGTAAGTTTCTCATTGCTCTTCTCTTGTCCCTCTGATTTATGTCAGTTTAATTTGCAGGGTTCCAGGCAATGATCCTAAGATGGGTAGGGGAAAAATATTTTTTTCCTCTTACAATATTTACCTCCAATTCAAATCCATTCAACAACTGTTAAAATGGACAGCTAGAAATAAGATAATTACATATAGTATGTTCTAAGGAGGGGAGTGATTATTCATTTGACTCAAAACGTCAGTAAGTCTGAGTGGAAATTACTTTTTCTTGTTAAAAAGATCAACAAAAAACAAACGATGATGGATACAGGATTTATTTAACATTTTATACAATGAATGATGATTCTACAAAGTGCTTATCTTATTGCTATTTAATAATGGAAAAAATTCCGACCATGGTGGCCATTTAGAAGGTGAACCAATGGAAGGGAGACCTTTCTATCTGTCTCTCTCTCTCACTGTCTAACTCTGCCTGTCAAAAAAAAAAAAAAAATAGAAAAAAATTGAAGCTTAAAAGCAAGTAACTCAATAGTGTGAGAACTTTTTTGACATTTAACATTTTAGCTTATTATTCAAACAATGTTATCCAATCAAAAATCTTTTGACTTTTATTTAATAAATATAAATTTCCAAAGTACAGCTTATGGATTACAGCGGCTTCCCCACCCCATAATGTCCCTCCCACCCGCAACCCTCCCCTTTCCCACTCCCTCTCCCCTTCCATTCACATCAAGATTCATTTCCAATTATCTTTATATACAGAAGATCAATTTAGTATATATTAAGTAAAGATTTCATCAGTTTGCATCCACACAGAAAAACAAAGTGTTAAGTACTGTTTGAGTACTAGTTGTAGCATTAATTTACACTGTACAACACATTAAGGACAGAGATCCTACATGAGGAGTAAGTCCACAGTGACTCCTGTTGTTGACTTAACAAATTGACACTCTTGTTTATGGCATCAGTAATCACCCTAGGCTCTTGTCATGAGTTGCCAAGGCTGTGGAATACTTTTGAGTTCACTGACTCTGATGATATTTAGACAAGGTCATAGTCAAAGTGGAAGTTCTCTCCTCCCTTCAGAGAAAGGTACCTCCTTCTTTGATGGCCCTTTCTTTCCACTGGGATCTCACTCGCAGAGATCTTTCATTTAGCATTTTTTTTTTTTTTTGCAAGAGTGTCTTGGCTTTCCATACCTAAAATACTCTCATGGGCTCTTCAGCCAGATGCAAACGCTTTAAGCACTGATTCCAAGGCCAGAGTGCTGTTTGGGACATCTGCAATTCTATGAGTCTGATGTGTATCCCACTTCCCATGTTGGATCGTTCTCTCCTTTTTAATTCTTTCAGTTAGTATTAGCAGACACTAGTCTTGTTTATGTGATTCCTTTGACACTTAATCCTATCATTATGATCGATTATGAACTGAAACTGATCACTTGGACTACTGAGATGGCATTGTTACATGCCACCTTGATGGGATTAAATTGGAATCCCCTGGCACATTTCTATCTCTACTGCTTGGGGCAAGTCCAATTGAGCATTCCCAAATTGTACATCTCCTCCCTCTCTCCCTCTCTTATTACCACTCCTATATTTAACAGGGATCACTTTTCAGTTAAATTTAAACACTGAAGAATAATTGTGTGTTAATTAAAGAGTTCAACCAATAGTATTAAGTAGAACAAAAAAATACTAAGAGGGATAAAGTATTAAATTGTTCATCAACAGTCAGGACAAGGACTGATCAAGTCACTGTTTCTCATAGACAACTGTTCTCATAACTGTTTCTTCTTAATCATCATCAATTCAAAATTATCAATATGCTAAAGAGGTGTATTTTGGGGTGGTATTTTCTAATATCCTTCAGTGTTTTACCTTGATTCTTTTAAAATGACTTCTTATTTTTGTTTCTATTTTTTATTTTTTTAGGACTCAAGATGGTCTTTGGTTTCTTCTTTTTATTTCCTCACCGTGGTGGCTTTTCTCATTATATTATGACTCTAGATTAAGTGGACTGTCTGCTTTTGATGGATCCTTAGAGGCTTGTGATAGGTGTGGCCAGAGAGCTCTGTTCAGTTCTTCAGGGTTAAGGGTGTGCCAAAGGTGACACACCAAGGTTTGGCGTGGTAAATCTTCTCTCTGTCTTTTTATTCAGAAGGGAAGTAATTCCACTCAGGTGAGCTCTTCTCCTTGAAGGCAATCAGTGAGCACTAGCCCCTGTGGGTATAATATTCGTCTGCTCTGTCCCAAGGACCACACAAAGGATCTGTGCAGTCCTCAGTGTAAGCTCACATTCCCCTGCAATCTCCCACTGGGTTGCCAAGGTTACCGAGTTTGTGTTGTCTCCCACCCAGTACTCACGTCTCAGGCACTCCATGAGTTCTCTCACACACCATCAGTTTTGTTTTGTTTTTTTTCACGGTCCCAGTTCATAAGCTCCACACATTCACTAGGTTTTCACCTCCTGTTATTTCTCCCCACCAGAGACAGGTTTTTCTGCTTGGCTGAGGGCAGGCGCAGCCCTGAGGTGCTGCAGCTGTTATGTATGTACAAAATGGCGCCTGCTCTTTGTCTTGCTCACCTTTGTAAGGTGGGTGGAGAAAGAGAATCGTGTCCATACCAGTCTCTTTTATTTATTTATTTTCTTTCCTCTAGTTAGCCTGGTGAACTTTCCCCCACAGGGCTTCAAGCTTTGTTGCCTCTAGACTCTTTCTGCTGCTTTCCCTCCAGTGTCTCAGGCTACTGAGGTTTTGCCTCACCTTCCTTTCCAGCGCTGGTGCATAGATTTGGCAGCTGGAGTCCCAAGCCGTGGGCTCCCGTGCCCTCCACATAGGTCTAACATGTCCCATTAGTTCCAGAAGAGTTTCCTCTGCAGTTTTTCCCCTAACTCTTCCCTAAAACTACAGTATCTCCACTTCTATTAAACTATCTTTTCCCGGACTATCAGTGCATTCCCTCCCTATTTCGCCATCTTGGAGACATCCAATCAAAATGATTAAACCATTAAGGCAGGAGATATGTGCGAATATGTATCAATATACAAATATGCATACACACAAATATACATACATGAGGTTATCAAAATATATGAGGAAAATGCATATTCTAAAAAAAATTACATACGAATTTTAAAAACTTTGTTGAACCAAAAGAAGTTAATACTTTAATTACATTTTTTACACAATTTTTAAAATTGTATTTGAAAAGCAGAATTACAGAGAGTGGAGGAGAGAGAGACAGAACCATCTTTCATCCATTGATTCACACCCCAAATGACGGCAATGACCAGGGCTGGCCCAGGCCATAGCCAGAAGAACTAAGCCTCCTCACTATGTCCCACATGACTGCAGGGGCTCAAGTACTTGAGCCATCTTCCACTGCTTTCCCAGGCACATAATCAGGGAGTTTGATTGGAAGTGGAGCATCCCTGTCTCAAACAGTTGTCCATGAGGGATGCCAGCATAGCAGGCAAAAGTTTAATCTGCTCTGCCACAATGTCAGCCCCTTTTCACAAATTTTTGAAGGCCCCTCATAGCTACATTTTTTTTTGAAGAAAATGTTGGAAGTAGAATGGAATTAAAAGATAAGGCATTTGTTTATGAACTTTTTGAAGCATCCATATATGCTTGTATGTGTGTGTGTATTTATATACTAAATGAAATTTTAAAAATAGAAATTTACTTCTCAAACGTGTATTACCTGTGGGGGCATAGTGGGTAAAGCCATCACCTACATGCTGGCATGCCGGCATCCCGGCATCCCGGCATCCCATATGGGCATGCTTTGAGTCCTGGCTGCTCCACATCCGATCCAGCTCTCTGTTTTGGCCTGGGAAAGCATTGGAGGATGGCCCAAGTCTTTGGGCCCCTGTACCAACATGGGACACCCAGAAGAAGTCCCTGGCTCCTGGATTTAGATTGGCCTGATCCAGCCATTGTGGCCATCTGGGGAGTGAACCAACAGATGAAAGATCTCTCTCACTTTCTCTCTCTCTCTCTCTCTCTCTCTCTCTCTCTCCTCTCTCTGCTTCTGCCTTTGCTTCTCTATAACTCTGCCTTTCAAATAAATAGATAAATTTATTATTTTTAAAAAAATATCTTTACCTCAAATTAAGAATTTGGCCTCAACTTTAAAACTAAGCCCCAGCTGGTGCCACGGCTCACTAGGCTAATCCTCCACCTGCCGCGCCGGCACCCGGGTTCTAGTCCCAGTTGGGGCGCCAGATTCTATCCCGGCTGCTCCTCTTCCAGTCCAGCTCTCTGCTGTGGCCTGGGAGTGCAGTGGAGGATGGCCCAGGTCCTTGGGCTGTGCACCTGCATGGGAGACTAGGAGGAAGCACCTGGCTCCTGGCTTTGCATCAGCGCAGTGTGCCGGCTGCAACGCACCGCTGTAGCGGCCATTGGGGGTTGAACCAGTGGAAAAAGGAAGACCTTTCTCTCTGTCTCTCTCTCTCTCAATGTCTGACTCTGCCGAAGGAAAAAAAAAAAAAAAACTAAGCCCAAGACTTTAGTCTTCTTGATAGAAATGGATTCTAGTCATTTATTTCATATGCTTTTGAAACACTATTATATCTCAAAATGATGGCACAACAGACATAATATCAGATGAAAATGACAAATGAAGATTATAATAAATAAGTACATTCTCTTTTAAAATGCATTTTAGGGGCTGGTGCTGTGGCGCAATGGGTTAACGCCCTGGCCTGAAGCGCCACATGCCATATGGGTGCCAGTTCTAGTCCCGGTTGCTCTACTTCTGATCCAGCTCTCTGCTATGGCCTGGGATAGCACACATGTGGGAGACCTGGAAGAAGCTCCTGGCTCCTGGCTTCGGATCGGCACAACTCCAGCCATTGTGGCCATCTCGGTAGTGAACCAGCAGATGGAGGACCTCTCTCTCTGTAACTCTGTCTTTCAAATAAATAAAAATAAACCTTTAAAAAAATAAATAAATAAAAAATTTAAAAATTTAAAGGTTTTTTTTAAAGGTTTTTTTTTAAAGGTTTAAAAGCTTTAAACATTTTACCATGGTCAACTCATACATTGGTATTATATACATACACATATATACTGTTTTCTCCTGACAACAGAGTTATTCATATTATACCACAAGAGTATATTCTCTCTTTTTTTTTTTGAAACGAAGATATCTCAAAAGTTTGTCCAGTACATCAATTATTTAAATCAATAAGAATCTTTTTATCCTGATTCTCATAATATTGAGAGACCATCATGTATTTGTTTACCTTTCACAAAAGTGTTCATGATTAATTTTTAACCAGGGGCCAGCACTGTGGCATAGTGGGTAAAGCTGCTGCCTGCAGTGCTAGTATCCCATATGGATGCTGGTTTAAGTCCCGGCTGCTCTACTTCTAATCCAGCTCTCTGCTATGGCCTGGGAAAACAGTAGAAGATGACCCAAGTCCTTGGGCCCCTGCACCCCGGCAGGAGAACCGGAGGGAGCTCCAGGTTCCTGGCTTCGGATCGATGCAGTTCCAGATGTTGTGGCCATCTGGGGAGTGAACCAGCAGATGGAAGACCTCTCTCTCTCTCTCTCTCTCTGCCTGTGCTTCTGCCTCTCTGTAACTCTGCCTTTCAAATAAATAAATAAATAAATCTTTAAAAAATTGTTTTAACCAAATACATTCTTTAATCATAATTATGGGGTATTGAAGAAGTAATTTCATGAACAAGCTTAATTTACTCAAACTACTCTATCCAAATACCTTAAACTGAGTAATTCATAAAAATAGAAATTTATTTCTCACAAATATGGAGGCTGGGAATTCCAAGTTCAAGGTGACAGCTTGCTCTATGGTGTGAAGATGATACCTTCTTGCTGTGTCTGCACACAGTGGAACAAGGCAGCTCCTTTCAACTTCTTTTTCAACTAATCCCATTCACGAGGGTCTCACCTCTTAAAACCATCACATTGGATATTAAGTTCCAACATTTGAACTTTGTTGGGACACAAACATTCAGGCCACAGCAGGGACACATCCATTTAAAAATATGAATGCTGCTATCCTGATATTTCTGTCATATTGCCACCCCGGGACATTAGTTTTATAAAATGACATATAAGTATTTTAGTCTTCTGATTGCTAAAACGTTTATTTGGTTTGCTTTCTATTGGTTAGATAAAATTTTGATCACATTATGCACATGTAAAAATTTTATTGCCTTTTTCAAGTATCTTTTTGATTCTATTAATAATTGTACAGCTAAATTATGCTTTGAGTTCTTATTTATGAATAGTGTGTTTGCCTAATTGCATGTTTATTACATCATTGAAGTATAATATTAACATAAAACAAATTAGTCTTTTACTTTGTTTAATGGTTCTTGGCAGAGAAATCATGTTAACTCTAAATGCCTACCTTTCATCATAATTTCGATAATTCTCTTGTTATCAGATTATTAAAAATATTGTCAAATTAGTAACAAACTATCAAACACCACTCTGAAACTGATAGGGACATTAAATAACAGAAAAGACCCAAGTCAATGAAAGAAAAGTCACAGTTCTCCAGATTTCAATGAATCTTGTTATCATATTTAGGATGTAAATAATATATGGCAACAAAGCCAATCGTTATATCATTAGGTGGGAATCAAGTAGATAAATAATAAGAAAATAGTATGTTGTAATCAATATTAGTTTGTTATCTTGCCAATGCACAAATGTATATTGAGAAACAATATTAACAGTTGCCAATCTTATTGTTAGCTTTTCAATTCAAGAAGTGAATCTTTCATTTTTAATTTATTTTTCAATATGCATTTTTTAGTAGACTACTGGTCTTGGATCGTAGTGTCATCAGTCTCTTCTTTTGGACTTTTTCTACCTCTCTAATATTCCTCCTGCTGATCTCATGCTAACTATGTCACTTAGCCTTCTTCGTTATGTCCCTCTCTGATACTGTGGAATGTATTCATCTCTGATCTGTTCCTAACGATTCTTTGCCCTCTTGTTCGCTATAAACCTATTGCTCTCGTTTGATACTCTAATTTGCACAGATCTCTTTCATTTTTCTGGCCCAAATATACATAAGATACCAAATGTCCATCAACTTCTGAAAGGATAAACAAAGTGGGCTATATTCACAAATAAAAAATTATTAGACTATAAAAAAGTAGCTAACTGCTGACACATGCTAAAAAGTAACATAGATGAGCTTAGAAAGTATGCAAAATGAAAGAAGACAGACTCAAAAGAAAAATATAATTCCATCAGAGACTTAAAGCAGATTAGCTGCCTCCTAGAGCTGGGGAGGGTGGGGGAGATTAGAGTGATCTTTAAGGAGTGCAGGTTTTATTTTGGAAAGTGATAAAAAGGTTCTAAAATTGATTGTGATGATGGAGGTACAACTCTAGGAATGTACGTAAAGTCATTGAATTTCACACATTAAATGGGTGAATTGTATGGTATATGACTTATGTCTAGATAAAGCTGTTTAAAAAGAATAATGGGTCTGGCGTTGTGGCGTAGTGGGTAAAACTTGTATTGCCAGCATCCTATATCAGTGCCAGTTAGAGTCCCTGCTGCTCCAATTCTGATACAGCTCTCTGCTATGGCCTGGGAAAGCAGTAAATGATGGTCCAAGTCCTTGGGCTCCTGCACCCACGTGGGAGACCCAGAAGAAGCTCCTGACTCCTGGCTTTGGATCTGCTCAGCTCCCACCATCATGGCCAATTTGGGGAGTGAACCAGAGGATGGAAGACCTTCCTCTCTGTGTCTCCTTCTCACTGTCTGTAACTCTACCTCTCAAATAAATAAATAAAAGCTTAAAAAAAAAAAAAACCCTGCTCTCTCAGTGTGGATGATCTTGTTTAAATAAACCAATTAATTAGACTGACCCAAATGAAAATGTGCACAGCTATTTTGTTGCCCTTAACTTTCTTTTGATGTTTATGAGGAGAGTGCTTGGAGCTGGCTCGGGCCTCAGATCAAAAGATTTTCCTAAAATAACACTCCCTGATGCAACTTCCCTATGTACTGTCTGCATACGATAGTATTTCAAAACGTTTATAGAAAATAGAGTTAGGTGTTTGTTTTGATGCAAAGAACATTTTAAATCCATGAAATAGTTATTTCATAATATGAACCTTTTAGAGACCTGAGGTGGAGAATGATCTATTCAAAACTTAACAGTATTTCAGAGGGGACAATTCCCACATCATGGGGACTTCCTTTTGCCAAATCAAGCTGAATCCAGACCTCTTTTAAGTTCTAGCGGGTGAGAATGTTGGTAGTCTTTCTCATGCACTGACTAGTGAGGGCCATTTCGCCGTGAAACATTACAGCTGAAACAGGCTGGATGAGTAGAAAACAGCTGATGAGTAGAAATGCTGAAATTAGCTATGCAAAATAATAAAATATAGCATAATTGTTCATTATTTATACTTCACAAGAATGCAATTTAATAGCAATTAGGCTATCATTAAATTTCCCAAATTAGCTTTGTTTTATATAGAACTCAGCCGTAACACTAAAGTTCTGTTTCTTACTTTTCAGCTAAAGTAAGATGAATCGGATTGTTACAATATGGGAGAAGGGTTCATTTTGAAATTTGAACTTGAAGTATGGCTTGCTGAGGAGATTCTTATTACTTATATGAAGAAAAGTCCAATAAGATGAAAGGTAGAACAGAAGGTCTTGATTAAGATAAGGAAAGGTGGTACGTCATCTTGAAACTGGAAAAAGTGTACACTTCTATTTAAGTAAGAGTGCTTGCTGAAACTTCAGCAAGAAACCCCAGAGAGGGTCATAGCACATTCAACTATATAGATAGGAAATGTCAAATACAATGTTTCTCTGTTAACTCTCCTTTTGCAGTGGCCAGCATTGTGGTACACCAGGCTAAGACACCATTTGCAGCCCATTGCACATGGAAGTGCTGGTTTGAATGCCAGATGCACCTGCCATACCAACGGAAGATGGCTCATGTATCTGGTTCTCTGCCACCCGTGTGGGAAACCTGGATGGAGTTCTTTGGCTGGCCCAGCCTTGGCCTTTGTGGACATTTAAGGTGTGAACCAGTGAGTGAAAAATCTCTTTTTTTCTGTCTCTTCCTACCCTTCCCCAGTCACTCTGCCTTTCAAATAAATAAAATAAATCTTAAAAAAAAACCTCTCCACATCCTACAATGATTTTTTCCCCGGAGCTGAGACTCTCACTTAAAAGTAATGGTGATTTATTTGGAAAAATATTTTTCTTTTATCATAGGTAATCAGATCAGTCTGAATTTAGTCAGGAAAATAGGGCAACTTTAAATATTATTGAAACTATCAGGATATATTCTAAAATTTAGGGTAAAAATTAAGGTGGGCAGAGTTAGGGAAATGCAGGGCAGAAGGCTTGCATGAGTGGGTCTATTGAGAAACTCAAGTTGATACAACAAAGTATGCACCTGAAGTTTACTGAAAAATTCACCAGCAAAGTGATACAATTTTTAAAAAGAAAAAAAAAAAACAACGAAAATAACTGTGAAAGGTTTCACCGACTGTTGTGGTCAGCGGCAAAAAACTGAATGTTCACCAAGAAGTCTAAAAGCTGCCATAAACCTCATGTCTGACAGTACGTCATGTCCTTCCAAGTACAATAATCTTTCCTGAATTCTATCTTCCAAGTCTCCCAGGAGTTAGCTTCATGCAAATTATAATATCTAATCTCAACTACACACGCAGAAAAGAGGAATCTGGATATACAGCTGTCAGAGGGCTTAATATATAGCAATATAATACAGTATGGTCATCATCAACAGAGAAAAGAAATGGAGTTTGTACAGTGGGGACAGAATAGAATAATCTACTTTTCTTCCAGTTCAATTTAATTTTCTCCTACTCAATCTTCATTTCCTACTATCAGGACCTCTTGATTGTCTTAATATCATACAGTCAAATCTCCTAAAATATTTGGCCTTCCCTTAAACAAGTCTCAATTTGCTCTTCCCCTCTTCCTTCCCTCCTTCCTTCCTTCCTTCCTTCATTCATTCATTCCTGCTTTGGAAAGCACTAAAAGCATCTCTGAACATGTTGGAACTCTTAATTTTTAAAAAACTTTTAAACTTATTGGCTATGAAATATATATATATGTATATAAATATTCTCTGGAATAATTTAGTATGTCATAACTGAGCTCAATAGTACTTATATTTTTTCCATAAGGCAAATTCAGTGTCTCTTCTTTCACATAATTTCTTTTAAAATAAAAGAGACTCATTTAGTTATTCGAAAGGTAGAGTTATACAGAGAGAGAGGGAGAGGCAGAGAGAGAGAGAGAGAGAGAGAGAGATCGATCTTCCATATCCTGGTTTATTCTCAAAATGCCCACAATGGCCAGGGCTGGACCAGACCAAAGCCAGGAACTTCACCAGGTCTTCCACATGGGTGACAGGGGTCCAAGTACTCAAGCCATCTTCTGCTGCTTTCACAGGCTCATTAGCAAGGAACTGGATCAGAACTGGAGCAGCCAGGACTTGAATTAGTGCCCACATGAGATGCTGGCACTGAAGGTAGTGGCTTAACATGATGTACCTCAACACCAGCCCCCTTTAGTATAATTTCAATAGCCTTATGCATAATTATACCTTTTCTAGTTATCCCATAATTATTGGAGCTTTGTTCTACCATCAAGTCTCCTTGCTTTACAGTTTTGAAAGTTTCTATTGAGATGCTTTCAAGCTTATTGATTTCTGTGTCGTGTCCAATCTAATAGTGAGCCCATCAAAGGTATTTTTCATTTTTATTACACTGTTTTTGATTTCTGACATTTCCTTTTGAATCTTTCCATGAATTTCCATCTCCATTTACATTAACCATTTATGATGGTGGGGTGTCTAGTTTTTTCCTTTATAGTAATTAGCATATTAAGTATAATTATCTTAATTGCTGATAATTTTAATGCTCCTGCCACGTGTAAGCCTGGTTAAGATGTTTGTTCTGTTACTTCAAATTGTGCTCTTTGCCTTCCACTATGCCTTATTTTTTTGTTAAAAACTGGGCATGATGTACTGGAAGAATGATACAGTAAATAGATTTTTAGTTACGTGGTGGTAATGTGTGTATTCTATATAAGCATGATCGAATCTCCATTTTATCAAGTCCAGTCAAATACACTCTCTTCCCCTAACACTGAATCCATCTATTTCTCTGCAGTATGGTGCTTTACGTTTCAAATATTCTTGGCCTTAAATAAAATACCTCTTGTTTGTTGTCTCCAGTCACTGAAATGCTAGCAACACTATAAAAGAGAGCAATATTTCATGCTTAGTTAGTGGCTAGAAATAGTAGTAGATTTCTACTTGGAAATTTAATCTTTATTTAGGGGTTTAAGGTAATCCATGAAATTTCAGCTCTATAATGGAAGAAGTTCATTGTTTACCCACTGCAAACTCCGAGTGCAATTTCCCTATAAGTACTTTAATTTAAATATTTTCAAAATGAGGGTTTGTGGGAGAAGAATCAATATGCACAATGATTTATTTATTTTTTTAAAATGAAAATTTCATGAAAAAAATGGCAAGAGGGATTTGAGGATGTAAATGACACCAGATCAGCCATGACATTTTTAATATTTGTCTTTGAAAAATTAATATAGGGTGATTACCTGTTCCCAGATAGTGAAGAACACAGAATTAAAGAATCTCTTCTGGAAGTTGATGTAATATCACCAAAAAGTAAGGAAATGGGTAAGAGAGTTGTTCTAATAGATGTTCATCTCTATGATACCCTAAGAATATTTTATGAGATAGTAAAATCCAACAGAGGAGAGTCAACAAAGCAAGTTGTTTTATTTCTACCTCATGTATTCCATAACATGTAAGTAACATTTCCTGGTAATGATACTGTTCTTTATCAAAGACATTGTTTTTAGAGAAGCTTAGGTTGCCAGTAAAATGTAAAGGAAGGTAGATAACCTGCCCTAATACATTCATAAGCTCCCCCATTATCACAATGTCTTTCAAAATCTTACACTTATTGTCATTGAGGAACTTACACAGATACATCCTATTTACCACAAATCCATAGTTTACATTAGGCTTTATTCTTGGTATTGTGTACATTCTATAGGTTTGGGAAAAAGTATATTATGGTCAGTGTTAGTTTTTACTTTACTTAAAATGTCCATGAGGAGCTTCTTGAGAAAGAAAAGATTTATTTTGTCTTACAGGTTAGAGGTTCAAAATACAAGGCTGAGGGGCCCCATTAGTCTAGTGTGTCTGGTGGAGGCTGGAAATTGTAAAACATGTGTTGGAGGAGCAATCACATGGTAAGCCAGGAAGCAGAGAAAAACACAGGAAAAACATTTGACTTACATAACCAACCCTTTCATATGAGCTACCTTCTTCTATAGCATCATTTGCTGCATTCTGTTGGAGAAGAGTGAATTCCTGACGTCAGTAATATTCAGGGAGAGGAAACATTGACCTAATCTCCCAATAGAAAGAGTGTCAAAAAATTCAGTCTGGGCTGGCACTGTGACACAGTGGGATAAACTACTGCTTACTGCTTACATCGCTAGCATCTCACTTCAGAGTGCTGGTTCAAGTCCCAGCTGCTCCTGTTCTGATTCAGCGTCCGAATAATGCACCTGGGAAGACAACAGAAGTTGCCCCAAATACTTGGGTCCCTGGCATCCATGTGAGAAACCAGCATGGAGTTCTGGGTTCCTGGCTTCTGCCTGTGCAGACCTGGTTGTTGTGAAAATATGGCAAGTAAGCCAACAGGAGATCTCTCTATATATCTCTCTCTCCAACCCTCTGTCACTCTGCCTTTCAAATAAATAAATTTATTTAAAAATTAGAAAAAGAACTACCTTCTGAGGGCAAGTCCCCAGTGACCTAAAGGCCTCCCACCAGATTCACCTACAGGAGGCCATGATTAAATCAAACCTCCACCATTAACCCATCGATTACTAACATAAGCCTTTGAGTTTGCATGAGTTTGGTAAGTCAAGTCCTGTTCAATTCATAACAGATCTATATCCACCATTATAGTGTTACATAGCATAATTTTATTGCCCTAAAATTCCTATGCACTGACATTATTCATTCTTCCTTGTTCTCTAAACCTGTCAGCCGTTGACCTTTTAGCCATTTCCATAGTTTTGCTTTTTCTATAGCATCATATATTTGGAGCCCTATAGTATAAAGTTTTTTCAAATTGGATTCTTTCACTTAATAAAATGCAATTAAGGTTGCTGTATGTCTTTTCATGGCATGGGAATTCATTTCCTTTTAGCACTGAACAGCATTGCATTATCTTTTTTACCACAGGTTCTTTTTTTTATTTATTTGAGAGGTAGAGTTATAGACAGTGAGAGAGAGAGAGACAGAGAGAAAGGACTTCCTTCCGTTGGTTCACCCCCCAAATGGCCGTCACGGCCGGCACTGCGCCGATCCGAAGCCAGGAGCCACGTTCTTCCTCCTGGTCTCCCTTGCAGATGCAGGGGCCCAAGCACCTGGGCCATCCTCCACTCCCCTCCCGGGCCACAGCAGAGAGCTGGACTGGAAGAAGAGTAACTGGGACTAGAACCCGATGCCCATATGGGATGCGAGCACCGCAGGTGGAGGATTAACCAAGTGAGCCACTGGGCCGGCCCTACCACAGGTTCTTGATCCATGCATCTCCTAAAGGGCATCTTCATTGCTTCAAATTTTGGGTAGTTATGAATAAGTCATGCACGGATTTGTGCGTGGAAATGTTTTCATCTCCTCTAGGTAAATACCATGGTGTGCAATTGCAGTATTGTATGAGAAGAACATATTTAAGTTTGTAAAACATGTGAAAATGTCTTCCCATATGGTAATACAAAATGGTGTGTACCATTATGTATCCCACCATCAATAAATGAGAATTCCTGTTGCCCCACATCCTCACTAGAATTTAACAGTATCATTATCCCAGATACCGGCTATTTTAATAAGTGTACAATAATATCTCTTTGCTGTTTCAACTTATATTTTCACTGAAGACATGATGTGGGACAGCTGTCATATGCTTATTGGCATCTATATATTTTTTGGTGCGGTGCACGTTGTGATCTTTCATTATGTTACCAATCAGGTTGTTTTCTTGTTGTTAAATTTTAGCAATTCTTACTAAATTTTAGATAAAATTCATTTATCAGATATGCTTTTGCAAATATGGCTTGTCTTGTCATTCCTTTAACATTGTCATTAGCAGAAAAGAAGATTTTTTTTTTATTTTAATGAAATCTAGCCGATCTGTTTTGTTAATGGATGATGCCTCTGGTATCATATCAAAGAGCCATTTCCATATGCAGGGTCAAGTAGATTTTCTTTGATGTTATCTTCTTGGAGTCTTAGTTTTTCATTATCTAGTTATGTCTATGATCCATCTGAGGTAATTTTGTAAAGGTATAAAGTCTGTGTCTAGCTTAATTTTTTAAGTAAATGTCTAATTATTCTAGCACCATTAATTGACAAAAATTATTTTTGCTCCATTACATTGCATTGACAAATTTGCCAAGTTCAATTCACTAAATTTAAATGGAATTTTTCTGAGTTCTCTATGTTGTTCTACTTAACTGTTTGGCTCCTCTTTACCAATATTTTACTGCCTTAATTACTGCAGATTTTTAGTAAGTCTTGAAGTTGGATTCTGCCCATCCTCTAACTTTGTCTTTTCCTTAAATATTCTGTTGGCTGCCTTGATTTCAGAAAATTATAATGGAACAGAAATATTCCTATCACCTACTGACATCATAACTTTTGTGTCACAGAACTCATAGCTAAAATTTTCCCTATCAGCACAGCCTTCACTGCATCCCACAAACTGATCATTTTTATTTTCATTATCATTTAGTTGAAAATATTTTTAATTTCTCATCAGGTTTCTTCTGTAGCTCATGTATAATTTAGAAACACGTTGTTTTCCACCTTTTTTTTTTTTATTTTCCATTTGTCTCTATGATTCATGGCTGGTTAATTCCACTGTAGTTTGTGATTGTAAATTGTATGATTTCTATCCTTTTGAAAATGCTAAGACATGTTTAACTTCAATAAGGTGAAATGTGTCAGTGAATGTTACATGTGAACCTGAGAAGAATGTGTGTTTCTGTTGTGTTGAATGAAGTACTCTATAAATGGCAATTAGCAGTTGATTGATGGTGTTTTGAGTTCTAGTAGGTCTTAACTAATATTCTACCTTTAGGATTTGGTCTGTTTCTGGATATGGAGGCCTCCAACTCTGATGATGAATTAATATTTTATTACTTATAAGTCTCTTAGTTTTTACCTTAAATAAGTTGGTACTCATATACAGACATGTGAAGGATTATTACTTTTTCTTGGAAAATTGACACCTTTATCATTGTGTCATGCTACTTTATTCCTGAACTTCCCTCCCTTGAAATCTACTCTGTTTTAAACTGAAAGAAGATCCTCATGCTTTCATTTGATTAGTGTTGGAATGGTATCTTTTTCTGCATTCATTTAATTCTCACTTGTATCTATTTTTATATGTAATGTGGGTTTCTTGTGGACAACATGTAGTTGGGCCTTATTTTGAATGGTTCTGGAAATACCTGCCTTATAAATGATGAATTTAATCCATTAACATTTGAAGTGATTATTGATACAGTTGGATTAATATTCACCTCTATTTGCCACTGCTTTGTATTTTTTCCTATTCTTTGTTTCCATTCTTTTATTCCACATTTTCTGTGCCTTTCGTGATTTTATATTTCATTCTCTCTTCCTTCTTGCACATCAGCTATATTATTTTTCCCTTTTTTAAAGCATTTACTTTAGAGTTTGTAATTTACATGATGATTAATCCAAAACTACTTCCAAATAACCCCATGTTACATCACAGGTAGTCTGGGTACCATATAATAATGGATAATCCCAACTCCTTCCTCTTTTCTGTTCTTTGTGTCATAGATGCTATTCATTTCACTCATGTCTTATCACATATATGTATATAGCTGATATTTTTATTCTTATTTTGAGCAAAATGTTATGTGACATAAATTAAGAATAAGGGAAATAAAAACTTTAAATCTTGTCTTCACTTATTCCTTCTTTGATTCTCTTTTTCTTTGTGAGTTTTGAGTTTCCAGCTTATATCAGTTTCGGTCTCTCTAAAGAACTTTTAAAGAACATTTCTTTTATTTTTTAAAAGGCCTATTTTATTTATTTGAAAGGCAGAGTTAGAGAGAGAGGGAGAGAAGTGAGAGAGATTTTCCATCTACTGGTTCACTCCCCAGGGCTGGGACAGGCCAAAGTTAGGAGCAAGAAGCTTCATCCAGGTCTCCCATGTGGTGCAAGGGCCTAAATACTTGGACCATGTTCTGCTCCTTTCCCAGGTGCATTAGCAGAGAGCTAAGTGGGAAGTGGAGCAGTTGGGACTCGAACCAGTGCTCATGTTGGATGGTAGCACCTTTACCTGCTGCCCCACAGTTCGAGATCCATGTCTTGGTTTTCAGTCAGAATGTTTAAAAAGTAAAATTAAAGTGAAATAATTAAAATAGAAAAAAAGAGCTTATAGAATAAGGATCTAAAGAAGATGTTTGTACAGCTGGAGAATGTGTTTGTGTTTTGAACTGTTACTACAAAAAATCTTCAAAAAGACTAAAAATGTTTAAAGTTTTTTTCATAATACACATTTTCAATGAATTTCTTAAAAAACCTGTCATATGCCAGGATTTCAAAATTTTAATTCCATTTCCAGAAACTTTTTTTTTATAAATATTCATTTATTTATTTGAAGGGCAGAGTTACAGAGAGGCAGAAAGAGAAAAAGAGAGAGGGAGAGAGACAGAGAGACAGAGAGAGAGAGAGATCGATCTTCCATCTGCTGGTTCACTCCCCGATTGGCCACAATGGCCAGAGCTAAGCCGGTGTGAGGTCAGAAGCCAGGAGCTTCTTCCAGGTCTCCCACGTGGTTGCAGGGGCCCAAGGATTGGGCCATCTTCTACTGCTTTCCTAGGCCACAGAAGAGAACTGTATCAGAAGTGGAGCAGTTGGGACTCAAACAGGCGCCCATATGGGATGCTGGCACTGCAGGCTGCGGCTTTACCTGCTAAGCCTCAGTGCCGGCCCCAGAAACTTTAAGATAGATTTATTTATTTATTTATTTAAAAGTCACGTTATAGAGAAAAGAGAGAGAAAGAGACAGAGATCATCTATCTGCTGTTTTGCTTCCCAGATGGCTTCAATGGTCGGAGTCAGGCCAGGGTTGGGTCAGGCTGAAGCCAGAAGCTAGGAGCTTCTTCTGGGTCTCCTAGGTGAGTGCAGGGGCCCGAGCACTTGGACCACTTTCTGCTGCTTTTCCCAGACCATTAGCAGGAAGCTGGATCAGAGTGGAGCAACCGGGACTCGAACAGGTGCCCATATGGGATGCTGGCATCACAGGCGGAGGCGTAACCTACCACACCACAGGGTCAGCCCCTAAAGAGCATTTTTGCAAGACAAATCTACTGGCAACAGATTTCATCAGTTTTTTTTCATCTGAGAAGTTTATTTTTCTTTCACCTTTGAAGAGTAATATCTTAAAATACAGAATTCTAGATTGGTGGTGTGTTTTTCTTCTCCCAACACTAAATATTTCATGTCATTCTTTTCTTGCATCTATAGTTTCTGAGATGTCAATATTAATTCTAATCTTTTTTCTCTATAGGCAAGTTTTTTTTTCTTTTTTCTTTTTTCTTCTGGTTTCTTTAGGAATTATCAAAATTTGTCCTTGATTTTCTATAATATGAAAATAATATATCTAAATGTCTTATTTATTGACAGCTATCTTACTGCTGTTCCCCATGTTTTCTGGATCTGTGGTTTAATGTCTATAATTAATTTTGGAAATTCTCCATCATTATTGTTTTGACTATTTCTTCTATTCCTTTCTCTTACTTAAACTTTTATAAAGGTTACCCTTTTGTAGTTTCTCCATAGTCCTTGGTTATCTTGTTTTCCTGTTTTCAGTCTGTTGTTTCCATTTTGGGAAGTTTCTATTGATATACATTCAATCGCAGACATACCTTCCACAGTCATCTCCAGTACACTAGCAAGCTCAATGCAAACATTCTTCATTTCTGTTACAAGGCTTTGGCCTTCCAGCATTTATTGTTGATGTTATTGGAATTTCTCGTTACGTTTTCCATGTGATGTTACATACTGTCTACTTTATCCATTGGAGCCCTTATCATATTAATCATAGCTTTCTTATATTCTTGGTCTGGTAACTCTACCATTTTTTTCCGTGTGTGGTTCTGATGCTTTCTGATTAAACTGTTTTGCACTCTTGGATGTGTTTTGTAAATTTTTTTTCTTTACATGTAACCATGAAGTGCAAGGTAAGTAAAAGAACCTGCTGTAAGTAGGCCATTAGAATTGTGGGGGTAAGGTGGGGAAAGGGAACATTCTACAGTCACATGATGAGCTATCAGTCTTTTGGTGAGCTTATGCCTCGACTATGAACTCTATACACATTTCTCAGTTTTTTCTCTCCCCACACCCCTTAAGTGCACAGCATGTCTACAGGGGCCTGGAGCTTGATATATCCCTAACCCTAGCTCAGTTACTATTGTAGGAGGTTAGGTTAAGGTCAGCTAGTTTCTCCTGAGGGTGTGCCTTGTTAAGAACAGAGTGCTCTAAACTATTTCAAAATAACCCCCTTACTCATACCCTTACCAGAAACATGAGATAGACTTTTGCCAGTATTTACCATTGGGAATCTGGTGGAGGTCCTGGATATAACCCTCACAATATTGTGAGTGTCTTCTTGTGTCTGAGTCCCCCTGGACCATCTAACTTGTCCATAGTGAGCATGCAGCAGTTTGTCAATTACAGTGCAGTTTTTCCTACACTGGCATTGAATCCTGCACCAGTTTTCTGTTCTCCCTTTGTTCCTGGTAAGCAGGGGTGACTTACCTTACTTACTTATATGTCCCTTCAATCTGGAGGCAGTGATCTGGCCTATGTCCTCACCTCACTTATAGGTCCCAGAAGAACTGTTGATTTTTCAGTCTGCTCAACTTTATCTTGTTGTCAGTGCAGACTGGCAACTTCTGAGCTCCTTATATATGGAATCAGAAATGGGAAACTTGGCAGTGCTATTTTTAGTATCAGTCAACAACAATGTGTTAGTGAAATTAATGAGTTCCTTACTGTTGCGTAAAGGTAGATACCATTTTTTCTACAGATCATCATAATGGTATTATGCCTTGGAATCACTGCCTATGATATTTTCCATACACTTAAAATTGCAGAAACTCAGAGTTGAGCTCTAGTTTGTCCTTTGATTCAGCACTTTCTAACAGAAACTTTTCTGCGCATCCTTATGTTATAGTTGGGATTATTGTCACAGTTTTATAGAAGAAGAAACTGAGTATCAAATAGGTTAAATGACTTACAAAGGTGTCTATACTAATAAAATTGAGACGGATTGGAATAAAGTCTGATTTAGAGCGCAAGTTGTCCAATACTAAACTATACAGTCCTCTGCTGTTAATGATGACAAATCACATATAAGAGGATACCTCAAAAGTTCCTGGACATTAAAATTAAAAGATAAGTTTATTTGAGTTCTAAAAATTTTGAAATTCATGCGAAGTTCTTATAATATGGAGTTTTCATAAAATTTGTAAAGATCCTTCCTTCATATGTATGAATTTCAAAATATTTTTACAAGAGCCGCTGCTGTGGCATGGAAGGTTAAGCCTCCATCTGTGGTGCCGGCAGCCCATATAGATGCAGGTTCAACTCCTGGCTGTTCCACTTCCAATCCAGCTCTCTGCTAATGTACCTGGGAAAGCAGCACAGGGTGAATCAAATTCTTGGGCCCTTGCATCCATGTGGAAAACTCAGAAGAAGCTACTGGTTCCTGGCTTCAGCCTAGCAAAGTGCTAGCCATTGCTGCCATTTGGGGAGTGAACCAGTGGATGGGAGATCTCTCTCTCCTCTCTTTATCTCTGTCTTCCAAATAAATAATAAATAGATCTTTGAAAAACAAATGTACAACAAAATAAACTTAATTTTCTATTCTATTTTCTAGAAACATTTTGAAATATCTTCACATGAAAATAGTACTATAAGATTGTAAAGAAACTGAAAAATTCCTATCATCTAATGACACTGTAGCCATTATAACGTCAGAGCACAATGCATTATTCACGTTTGTCATTGATACTGGTACAAACAAACCCAAAACTCTGCCAGTCATATGAAAGTATGTATGGTAGGCCGGCACCATGGCTCAATAGGCTAATCCTCTGCTTGCGGCCATGGCATACCAGGTTCTAGTCCCGGTCGAGGTGCCGGATTCTGTCCTGATCTCTCCTCTTCCTGTCCAGCTCTCTGCTGTGGCCTGGGAAGTGCAGTGAAGGATGGCCCAAGTGCTTGGGCCCTGCACCCGCATGGGAGACCAGGAGGAAGCATCTGGCTCCTGGCTTCAGATCAGCGTGGTGCGCCGGCCTCAGCGCACTGGACGCAGCGGCCATTGGGGGGTGAACCAATGGAAAAGGAAGACCTTTCTCTCTGTCTCTCTCTCTCACTGTCTAACTCTGCCTGTCAAAAAAAAAGTATGTATGATATATAATATTTAATAATTACAATAAACAATTATTGCTGGGTTCTATATTTAATATATCACACCTTTAATTCTTATTTGAGCATCTACTCCTACTTATAAAACAAAAGTTTACTGAAAAACCGTATGCTGTGATATTCTGGCAGCAGACTTATTCATCTCGTGTATACTGTGGTTCTTGATCACATCGTTTTCTCTGGCACTTGATTTAACTTTTGGTTATTTTGTTCACCAAGGCCCTAGGCACACAGTATTCAATGATAATGTTGCCCATTAAAGAATCACATTTAATGATTGACCTGGGGAAAAAATTAGAAATGATTAAGCACTACAAATGTGCAAAATCAGTGATGGTTATTGCTCACCTGTCAGGTATGTCCCAACATGATAGATGTTTTTAAATGATCTGTCTCATTGATGGCAATGATACTAACAAAAACGTAAGAAAGGCTCCTGTCAGGTAGGGAGAATCTTCTGTTCATCTGAATTGAACATCAGACACAAAAGTGTATCTCTCTCAGCATCTAGATGATCCTGGCCAAGGCAAAAGGTTTGTTGGCAGTATTAAGAAAAGCCTGGTCCTGTGCTATGATGTTAAATTTACTCTTAGCACTGGGTGGTTTAAATGATTAAAGAACCAGTATTCATTACACAATGGGAAAGTCAGTGGTGAGTCTGTGAATGCCAACGTGAAAGCAGCTGAAGAATGTTGGAACCTGTACATAAGCCATGGAGGAAAACGACTTGCCAGAGCAAACCTTCAATATGGATGAAACTTCATCTTGGAAACAGATGCCTATAGGACATTCATACATATGGAGGCCCGATCAATGCCAGGTTCCAAGATTTTTCAGAGTGGGATAACATTATTGTTTGAGGCAATGTTGCAGGCTACAAATTGAAACCCTCAGTGATCTGGCACGGCAAGAACCCCAGGGTCTTCAAAACTTCCATAAGCACCCACTGCCTGCCAGTGTACTACAGGAATGAGAAGAAGTCACAGATGACCCAGCTCTGCTTCCACTGCTCTCCAGAACTGCTATGCTAGCGAAATGGAGAAGTCCCTTTTGGAGAATAACATACCTTTCAAGATTCTCACTGATAGTGTTCTCTCAGATCCTCCTTTTATTGGTCATCTTCATTCCAATATATTTGATAGTCTCGTATCAAAGTGTTTCTCCTCCAAACACCACCTCTTAGATTCAATTAGTGCATGAGACAATTCTGTAAGCTTCTGAGGCCTGATACCTGAGA
The DNA here is from genome assembly GCF_051225735.1 of Oryctolagus cuniculus. NCBI lineage: Eukaryota > Metazoa > Chordata > Mammalia > Lagomorpha > Leporidae > Oryctolagus > Oryctolagus cuniculus. Next base: position 58,861,089 of record NC_142888.1, read on the forward strand.
AGTATCTATCCCAAAGATACTGCTGCAACTGAGGATGACAATAAGAAGGCACAAACGCAGTTCTGGATGCACTTGGGTGCCTGTGTCAAGAACCTTGCTTGGGCTTGAGGAGACGTCTCTGAGGAGTGTAAGAATGGCATTTAGAAGCAAACACTTTAAAGGTGCATCTCTGACTTCAAAGGATTCACCAAAGGTAAGGAAGCAGCAAAAATCAAAGATGCAGTTGTGATGGCAAAATCTTTAACCTGGGTGTGGATGAGGAAGGGTACCATACTAGAGGTGGTCCCTGAGAAACTAATACAGCGTTGTTGGAACCGGAGCAAGAATGCATAACTGAAGAAGAGGCAAGAGAAGAGGAAACTGTAAGAGAGGAAAGAGGAACTTCCAGGAAAATTCAGTGAAGTGGTGAACAGAAGCGTTCGCAGACCTCAATAAGCTCCTTAAAATGCTTGAAAACATGGTGCCCCCAACACCAAAATGTTTTCATTAATAGAGGGGAATATTGATGGGACTTTATTTGCTTATCAGCCAGTCTATGACAAAAGACAAAAAGAAAGAAACAAGCACATCACAATGGACAGACCTCCAAAAAGAGTGACAGTGTTTCCAGAAAACAGTGTTGTTCCCACAAGACATGACAGTTCTGGGTGTGTCACTACCCCTGAAGAGCTTCCAGCAAGACAAGGTGTCAAAGACGGGAGGCACACTGATGATCATGAACTTACCTATGCCTAGACTAACGTGTGTGTTTGTGTCTTAGGTTTTGTTTGTTTTGTTTTGTTAAAGATTTATTTGAAAGCTAGAGTTACAGAGAAGCAGAGGCAGAGAGAAAGAGAAAGATCTTCTATCCTCTGGTTCATTCCCCAGATGGCTGCAATCCTGGGACTGGGCTGAAGCCCGGAGCCAGGAGCTTCTTCCGGGTCTCCCATGTGGATACTGGTGCCCAAGCATTTGAGCAAACTTCCACTGATTTCCCAGGTGCACCAGCAGGGAGCTGGATCAGAAGTGGAGCAGCCAGGATTTGATTGGTGCTATGACACAGTGCTGTCCCCTTGTTTGAGTTTTTAACCAAAAAGTTCAAAAATAAAAAATAAAATAGTTGAAATAGAAAAAAGAGCTTATAGCATAAGAATCTAAAGAAAGAATATGTTTGTACAGCTGTATAATGTGTTTGTGTTTTAAACTGTTACTACAAAGAAATAAAAAAAGTTAAAAAACTCAAAATGTTTAATGTATAAAAGTTAGAGAAATCGAGGAAACAAGAAGAAGGAAGACATTATGATGCCCCCGAATGAACAAGACACTCCAAGCCAAGATTATTAAGATGATAAGATGGAAGAAATGCAAGATACGGATTTCAAAACATTTATAAGAACATTTAGAAGTTTTCAAAAACAAATGCTTGAGCTACGTAAATCCTTACTGGACAAGATAGAAAATCTCTCTCGTGAAAATGAAATCTTAAGGAGGAATCAAAATGAAATGCAGAAACTAGTAGAACAGGAAAGTGTGATAGTGAAGAGAAATCAAAATGAAATGAAGAACTCAATAGATCAAATGACAAACACATTAGAGAGCCTTAAAAACAGAGTCAGTGAAACAGAAGAGAGAATATCAGACTTAGAAGACAGAGAACAGGAAAGTATACAGTCAAACCAAAGAAAAGAAGAGGAAATTAGAAATCTAAAAAAATATTGTTGGGAATCTACAAGTTACTATTAAAAAACACAGCACTCTGGTTCTAGGTGTTCCTGAAGGCATATATAGAGAGAAAGGATTAGAAGGCCTTTTTAGTGAGATACTAGCAGAAATCTTCCTGGGTTTGGAGAAGGACAGAGACATCTAAGTACAGGAAGATCATAGAACCCCTAATGAACATGACGAAAAGAGATCCTCACCACGACATGTTGTACTCAAACTCACCACAGTGAAACACAAAGAAAAGACTCTAAAATGTGCAAGAGAGAAATGTCAGATTACTCTCAGAGGATCTCCAATTAGACTCACAGCAGACTTCTCATCAGAAACCCTACAGGCTAGAAGGGAATGACCAGACATAGCCCAGGTACTAAGAGAGAAAGACTGTCAGCCCAGAATATTATATCCTGCAAAGCTCTCATTTGTGAATGAAGGTGAAATAAAGACCTTGCACAGCAACCAGAAATTGAAAGAATTTGTCACCACTTGTCCAGCCCTGCAAAAGATGCTTAAAGATGTGTTATACACAGAAATACAGAAACACTGTCATCAATATGAAAGAAGGTAAAGGAAGGCAATATCACAACAAAAGATAACAGGAAGTTCAAAGCATATATTAGAAAATATCTTTGGCAAATGGCAGGGCAAAGCTACTACTTATCAATAGTCACATTGAACGTTAATGGCGTTAATGACCTTCTTCTCAGATCTGGAAAAATGATGCTGAAATTCATATGGAGATGCAGGAGACCTTGAATAGCTAAAGCAATTTTGTACAACAAAAACAAAGCCAGAGGCATCACAATACTGGTTTTCAGGACATACTACAGGGCAGTTGTAATCAAAACAGCATGGTACTGGTACAGAAACAGATGGATAGACCAATGGAACAGAATAGAAACACCAGAAATCAACCCAAACATCTACAGCCAACTTATATTTGATCAAGGATCTAAAACCAATACCTGGAGCAAGGACAGTCTATTCAATAAATGGTGCTGGGAAAACTGGATTTCCACGTGCAGAAGCATGAAGCAAGACCCCACCTTTCACCTTACACAAAAATCCACTCAACATGGATTAAAGGCCTTCCACGACCCAACACCATCAAATTATTAGAGAATATTGGAGGAACCCTGCAAGATATCGGCACCGGCAAAGACTTCATGGAAAAGACCCGGGAGGCACAGGCAGTCAAAGCCGAAATTATCAATTGGGATTGCATCAAATTGAGAAGTTTCTGTACTGCAAAAGAAACAGTCAGGAAAGTGAAGAGGCAACCGACATTATGGGAAAAAATATTTGCAAACTATGGAACAGATAAAGGATTAATAACCAGAATCTACAAAGAGATCAAGAAACTCCACAAAAACAAAATCAACAACCCACTTGAGAGATGGGCCAAGGACCTCAATAGACATTTTTCAAAAGAGGAAATCCAAATGGCCAACAGACACATGAAAAAATGTTCAAGATCACTAGCAATCAGGGAAATGCAAATCAAAACCACAATGAGGTTCCACCTCACCCCAATTAGAATGGCTCACATTCAGAAATCTACCAACAACAGATGCTGGAGAGGATGTGGGGGAAAAGGGACACTAACCCACTGTTGGTGGGAATGCAAACTGGTTAAGCCGCTATGGAAGTCAGTCTGGAGATTCCTCAGAAACCTGAACATAACACTAGCATTCAACCCAGCCATCCCACTCCTTGGAATTTACCCAAAGGAAATTAAATTGGCAAACAAAAAAGCAGTCTGCACCTTAATGTTTATTGTAGCTCAATTCACAATAGCAAAGACCTGGAACCACCCCAAATGCCCATCAACAGTAGACTGGATAAAGAAATTATGGGACATGTACTCTATAGAATACTATACAGCAGTCAAAAAAGTGAAACCCAGTCATTTGCAACAAGATGGAGGAATTTGGAAAACATCATGCTGAGTGAATTAAGCCAGTCCCAAAGGGACAAATATCATATGTTCTCTCTGATCGGCGACAACTAACTGAGCACCAAAGGGGAAACTTGTTGAAGTGAAATGGACACTATGAGAAACGGTGACTTGATCAGCTCTTGTCCTGACAGTTGATGGACAATGTAATACTTTATCCATTTTAGTATTTTTTTGTTCTAGTACCATTGGTTGAACTCTGTAATTAACACACAATTATTCTTAGGTGTTTAAATTTTAACTGAAAAGTGATCCCTGTTAGGAATTTGGAAAACATTATGTTGAGTGAAATAAGCCAATCCCAAAGGGACAAATACCACTTGTTCACCTTGATAGGTGACAACCAACTGAGCACCAAAAAAGAAACCTGTTAAAGTGAAATGAACACTATGAGAAATGGTGACTTGATCAGCCCTCACCCTGACTGTTGATGAGCACCTTAATATGTTATCCCTCTTAGTATTTTTTTTTTGTTTGTTCTACTTAATACTTTTGGTTGAATACTGTAATCAATACACAATTCTTCTTAAGTGCTGAAACTTAACTGAAAAGTGATCACTGTTAAATATAAGAGTGGGAATAAGAGAGGGAGGAGATGTACAATTTGGGACATGCTCAATTGGACTTGCCTCAAATGGTGGAGTTAGAAATGTGCCAGGGATTCCAATATAATCCCTTCAAGATTGCATGTACCAATGCCATCTCACTAGTCCCAGTGATCAATTTCAGTTCACAATTGATCACACTAATAGGTCTAAGAGTCAAAGGTATCACACAAATAAGACTAGTATCTGCGAATACTAACTGACAGAATAAAAAAAGGGAGAGAACGATCCAACATGGGAAGTGGGATACATAGCAGACTCATAGAATGGCGGATGTCCTAAATAGCACTCTGGCCTTGGAATCAGCCCTTAAGGCATTTGCATCTGGCTGAAGAGCCCATGAGAGTATTTTAGGCATGGAAAGAAGACACTGTGGCAAAAAAAAAAAAAAAAAAAAAAAAAAAAACCTAAATGAAAGATCTCTGCGAGTGAAATCCCAGTAGAAAAAACGGGCCATCAAAGAAGGAGGTACCTTTCTCTGAAAGGAGGAGAGAACTTCCACTTTGACTATCACCTTGTCTAAATAAGATAGGAGTCAGCAAACTCAAGAGGCTTCCATAGCCTTGGAAACTCATGACTAGAGCCTAGGGAGATTTCTGCTGCCATAAACAAGAGTGTCAAATTGTTAAGTCAACAACAGGAGTCACTGTGTACTTACTCCTCATGTGGGGTCTCTGTACTTAATGTGTAGTCCAATGTGAATTAATGCTATAACTAGTACTCAAACGGTATTTTACACTTTATGTTCTGTGTGGGTGCAAACTGATGAAATCATTACTTAATATATACTAAATTGATCTTCTGTATATAAAGAGAATTGAAAATGAATCTTGATGTGAATGGAATGGTAGAGGGAGCGGGAGATGTGAAGGTTGTGGGTGGGAGGGAAGTTATGGGGGGAAAAGCCATTGTAATCCATAAACTGTACTTTGTAAAATTATATTCACTAAATAAAAGTGTTTCTACATTTAGAAACATAGATGTATGAATATTTACCATTGTTTTACAATCTCCTAGCAGGGTTGGGGAACCATTTTTCTGCCCAGGACCATTTGGATGTTTATAACATTATTCATGGGCCATACAGAATTATCAATGTCAAAACTAGACTGCGAATTTCAAGTCCTACCTAAAGTTGCCTTAGCAGGGGTAGACCCAATGATTTTGCAAGTTATATATGGCTCAGAGGCTGGAGGTTTCCCACCCCTGCTACAGCATTAAATACAGTAGCATGCTGTACAAAATTATAGGCTACGAGCAACAGGTTATACTACATAGCCTAACTGTATAGTAGGCTATATCATCCGGGTTTGTGTGAAGTAAGTACACTCTATAATGCTCACATAATAGAGAAACAGCCTAACAATGAATTTCCCAGAACTTTTTCATTTGTCCTTTGATGTATAGCTGTATTATCTCTTCACTTGGAGACTGTGCAGCAAGCGATGGATAAATCCACACTAAGATTATAAATGTAATGCAAGTGATAATAAGAATAAGTAATTATAATAATAGAAAGAAATATTTACCATTAATTTATTACATATGAAGTAACTAAAGACTTTATCTATATTTTTCATCTGATCTTCATTACAATCCTAAACATTGGGTACTCATTTTAGTTCTGACTACCATAAAAATACCGTAAAGTGGCTTAAATAATAGATTTCCTCACAGTTCTGGAGACTTGAAGTTTGAAATTAGAGTACCAGCTTGGTTGTTCACTGGTAATAGCTCTCCCTTTGGCTTGTGGATGACCATCTTCTCTCTGATATTAGATGACAGGGGGGGAGAGAGCAAAAACAAGCCCTCTGACACCTTATCAGCACCAGTCCCATCACGAGGGTCTCACCCTAATGACCACATCCAAACCTAATTATTTCCCAGTGTCCTTACCTTCAAATACCATTCAATGGGGGTTAAGGCTTCAATATTTGAGTGGGTTGGGACACAATTGAGTCTACAGAAATTCTGATTATTCTCATACTGAAATGAAAAAAAGAAAAACAAATGCCAGTGAGGTTGAATAACTCACTAAAGATATGTGAATGGCCAAGCACAGACTTGAAGGTTATTGCAGGATACTACTCAAAATAGACCTTAGAATTCAGAGTTCCTCTGCTAATAATTGTATCAATGGGCTCTCCATAGTACTCCACTCAACTCACTCAATTAACTTATTGAAAGGGAGGGAATATTCAAGTATTTTCTTTGATCTGTTGGAACCAAAATTCACTGTTTAATCAAAATTTTTATTTTTAAAGAAGTTACTTTTATTTCTGGAAAGCAGGTTGGTAGTAGTAAGTACTCAGCCCATGTAATGTGTTAAAATTTTTTTAGTCCATTAATAATATCTGTCACTTTAAGTACCATGGCTCTTCTGGGTACTCTTCAAGGAGAAATCAAGTGTCATATTTGCCAGTACTTCTGTCTGGCGTTAATAATGTGGATTATGTGTCATTTTTCATCTGTGCCAAATACAAACAGAAGAAACATTGACTTTAGCTCTTTGGCCCAGGGTCCTGAAGCAGCAGTTAAATGTTGTTAGAATAATTTTAATGGAAAACACTAACTGGAAGAACTAGGCATGATCTTACCTTATGATCAAGATGCTCAATCAAATTCAATAAAACCACTAAGTCATAAACTCAGTAGATTGCTTTTTATTAATTAAAAATTAAGTCATCACAAAATTTAAAATAATTTTAATGAACAAAAATTTAATAACCAAATCCTCAATGATAAATTAAATATTCTTAGTAATTAACAACTAAATAGCCTGCCCAAATTATAGTTTTGTTGAAATGAGGTTCCTAGCCAGATCAGGCATAGTAGAATGTTGACTACCTATAGGTATTGTCTCTCTAGTGAGGTCATAGTGGTGATTGAAATTCAGTCACATCATCCACATATAAATTAAAAATCAAGTGAAATTGTTGGTCCTTTTCTCTTTCATGCCTTCTTTGGTTTTGTTTATAATCTCTCTCTCTCTCTCTCTCTCTCCATAAATACATAAACCCTTATATCTCCTCCTGATTTTGCCAAGAATCCTGAGTAAATTGTACAACAACCTATCTTCTTGTCATTATCTTTTAAATCTGCCCAAGTATGTCTCATTCCTCTGGAAGCATATTTACTGTCTTGTGATTTAAGTTTAATTAGGTAGATAAACCTTTGGATAGCAACTTAAAAAATTTTGTTTTAAAATAGACCATGAATCTGTAGGTTAAAGATTTTTTCAAATATAGATTCACTGAAATTGCAAAGAAATTGCTGGTGAGGTTCCATGCACTGTTTACTCAGCCTGAGCCTAATGTTAGCATCTTACATAGATTTAATGCACAGTCCTAAGTCTGAAGATTTTCTTTCATACTGTTTTCTAAAAATTTTAGATTTTTATTTAATTCCAAGACTATTTTGAATTATTTTGATATAAGATGTAAGTTAGGTGAAACTTAATTTACTTTGCATATGGAGGTCCAATTATTCCAGCACCATCTGTTGAAAGGCTATCTCTCCTCCACTAAATTGTTTTTGCATCTATGTCAAAAATTAATTGGACTAAAAAGTTTAATTGGGTGCATTTGTGTGAGTCTATTCTGTTCCACTGATCTATGTGTCTGGACTTCAACTACTAGCATGTTGTCTTGATCACTGTAGTTAATGAAACATTAAAGAGATTTTGAGTAAAATTGTAGTTCATTGTTTCAACTATTTCTCTGAAATAAGCCCACTCTATAAATCACAGAAAATAGCATTAATGATTCCAAGTAGGCAGAAATAACACAAATGCACAAACAAATAAACATTATATCACAAAGTTCCACAGCATAAATGGCAATATTATCTTTCCCAGGTAACCTATTAATAGGCAATTTTGAATCATAAATAAGTTTACTCTTCATAGTTTTGATTATTTAATGACAACCATCACCTGCATACAATTTCCACATACTTATTAACATACAAATTTTTCCACAATTTAGAGAATCCCAATTTTTGCCCCCTTTATTTCTTTTTGTTTAGTTTACCCTCCAGAGTCTTATAAACCGGGGCTGTGTTATCTATTTTTAATCTTATACACATTATGAGTTTCTAATTTCAATTAAGCTTTCTTTTATCCCTTTGCATTTAATTACAGCTTCATTGCTTTCTTTTAAGATTGTATGTATTATTTATAAAATTAGCAATATTTTTATTTACAAAAACCTTATCTTTTATTTTATTATAAAAACATAATCAGCATAGAATAGTTAGGAAAATATGGGCAAAAAGCAAAAAGAAAATCAAAACTATCCAAAATTCTATCACCTAGAAAACATAATGCTACCATTTTAATATATATTCTTCCAGTCTTTCTCTCCACATTAATAGAGAGATTATGATGGTATGAAAGATAAATCAATACATAGATGACAAAGGTAAAGCAGGTTAGACATAAGAGACACAGTTATACTCTTAATTGTTTGTAGTTTCCATATTCGCAAATTTTAGTACTCACTCAAACTCATTTGTCATTCTCAAATTAATACTTGCAGCATTGTAATGGTCATTCATGGCTATGTACAGACCAGTGGACAATTTGAATCACCTGGTGCATGCATTCCCAGCTGAAGTGGAATAAAGAAACAGCATTGTTTCAGCTTTCCTACTATAAACAAGTGACTTTTTTAGTGTCTGTTTAGTGTCATATTTTTTCTCATGCTTTTTCTTAATGATTTTATTAATTAAAATGTGCCCCCCAAGCATAGTACTGAAGTGATGTTTAGTGTTTATAAACATGGGGAAGATGTGGAATGTGCCATATGAGGAAAATATTTGTTTTAAAAAATCTTCATTCAGGTATGAGTTATTGTACTGCTGGCCATGAGCTCAATGTTAATGAATCATCAACATCTATAAAAAAAAAAAAGATGTCATTGGGGTGAGCATTTGGTGTAGTGGTTAAGATTGATCCTATATCAAAGTGTCTGTATTTAACTCTTGGCTCCACTCTTGATTCTAATTTCCTGCTGATGTGTATCTTAAAAGATAACAAATGATTGCTCAAGCAGTTGAGTTCCTGGCACTTACTTGAGTTCTTGACTCCTAGTTTGGCCCAGGACATCTTTGGCTACTGTGGGTATCTGGGAGTGAATCAGTGGATAGAAACTCTCCTATCTTCCCCTCTCTATCTTTTTCTCTCTCTCTCCCCACACCCCGTAAAATAGTAAATAAAAATAGAAATTTCAAAAGAACATATTTCTTCTTAAAACAATAAAAAAGTCTTTAAGCAACAACACATAAAGGGATGTACTCATCATTGAACAAACATGTTGTGACCAGAAGCTCATGGGAAGCTAATCTTTCATTTCCCCTGGGAGCAACTGTTTAGTATTCACTAATGAAATATTCATGGTAACTACATAAAACATAACTACAGTGCAGTGAATAATGAAAACTCACTTTTACGAAGGTAGTATCCTACAGTATGTATGATTTTGTGTACACTTTTCACTCCTTATATTTTTAAATAAGAAAAAGTGGATGCATAAATATTGTTTAAATATGTAGTGCAAATAAATTTCTGAGAAGGTCCAATTAAAATGTTCTTATGATTCTAATGTTTCTTCTTACAGCTCTTTGTACAAGATTCTGAGCCACTCTTCTTGATCTAGGATTTCATTTCTTGGTGACTTTTGTGGATGGCTTCAAATTGAATCTTAAGTCATTTCTTCACTTATTTAATTGTTTCAGATATTTCTCTTTTCAAGTTGTCTCTCTTCTTGGACCATAGATAGAATACTTTCTTCAACACAAAACAAGCTCCCTTCCTTTCCTTAGCAGAGACTACTTTATTCCTTTTCTTTTTTTCTTCTTTAACTGTAGTCCCTGGTTTATTCTTTTTTTCTATAATAATTTATTGTTAGATATTAATCATATCTTTCCCCTTTATCTTGGCATATACCAGGTCTTGCTGAAATTTTCTTCATGCTGCTTCATTTATTTTTAGTGCATAAAGATTTTTTCCTCTTATTCCTTTGGACAAATTTTGCTAGCTTACTTACATCAAATTCTCTATCTATTTGGGTTCTTAGCATTAGCTCATTTGTGATAACATCAGTTTTATAATATGACCTGATCTTTGGCAAATGGCATAAATATGTCCTTGTAATTGGTCCAAATTAAGTGTTTGAGGTGACAAGGATACACCCACATGACTTCTTAAACCACATCAGAACATATGTGAACCGATCCCTTTATCAAATATATCTTATCAAAATGCCTCTTATTCTATAACGGCTAATTTTTTGCCAACTTGAATGTGTTAATGGATACTCAGCTAGTAAGATATCATTTCAAGATGTTTCTTTGAGAGTATTTATGAAAGACATGGGCATTAAATCAATAGACTAAGTAAATAAGATCTTCCCTCACTCATCTGGATGGGCATTAGAGAATCTGTTGAGGACCTAAATAGAAGAAAAAAGATGCAGGATGGGCTAATTCACTCTCATTCTCCTTGCAATGAGTCATCCATCTTCTCCTGAACTGAGAGATTCTGGCTCACAGGACTTCAGGTCCACCTTCCCCTTGGATTTCACGCCTTGGACTAAGAGTTTCCCTTGCTCACCGCTGGCTTTCATGTTTTCCAGCATACAGATGGCATATAGGGCTTCTAAGGCTTTAGAATTGTATGAGTCAATTTCTAAAACGAATATATATATATATATATATAAATAAAATCTTTTCTTCTGTTACTCTGGAAAACCTGAAGTAATACTGTCCCTAAATGAGAAATACCTGACAACACAATCTTGCATGTGGAACGTTTCTTTGAAAATAACTACATTGTTCCATCCAAATATTCCTTCCCTTTTTATGGGACGACTTCATTTCTAAAAAAGAACGCATCCCTAGTCTACTCAGTAGAACCATCAGCTAGGATTTTCTCATATTCCTGGTCATCTTCGTCTTGAGCATTTTCAAGTCTCAGAATCATTTCTCTGCTGATCTGACAATCATGTTAACTTCTTACTCAGAGGAATTGAAATGACTACAAATAAAACTCTTAGATTAAAGCAATTATAGTGGTAATCAGCATAATTCAGAACATGTGTAATTAACACAATACAATTTTTTATAAATTAATCAGATTCCCAACACACACTTGCTTGCTCTGTACCTACATTCAATCTTGTGTGTGAGAGTGTGTGATATAACTTTATTGAAAATTCTTCACAATGCCTTACCTAACCCCACCCCATCACAGCTCCTTCAATACTGTTATTCCCTTTTAATTTGTGCTGAAAGCAAAACAAAAATACCAACATTTACTATTTTATTTTCTTCTCCTTTTTTCTCTCTCCTTGCCCTTTATTTAACCTCCCCTTTATTTTATTCTGCTCCAAATCTTATATTGATTTCTGTCGTCTCTTTTACAGATTCCTTTTGCAACTGGTGAATGACACTAAATATCTGCTTCAAATAACATCAGGGGAATAGCACTTTCCTGTCCTGTGTCACACAAGTTCTGCAAGAAAATCACTTCTATCCCCTGAACTGACTTTAGAACACTTCTGTATGACATGTGCACACTCACTCAATACTTGGTCACAACTTCAATTTCTTGGGCTGCTTGTTCTTCTCTGCAACTCATGCCTTATATGGACCTGTTGGGGTTTTTATTTTCCTTTTTCTCCATATGGATAGTGCTGGCATAACTTAAATCAGTGTCATACTCTGCCTGAAAGTCTTATGAGTAGTTACCTCTACCAGGTAATCAGGTATAATTAATTAAACTCTTTCAACTTTTAAAAACAAACAAGTAAAAAAAAACCACAGATAAGTTCTGATATTCTATGGCATTGCAAGGTGACTACAATCAAAAATAATGTATTGTATATTCCAAAATAGCTAGAGGAGAGAATTGTGAACATTTCACCACAAAGAAATGATAAGGATTGGGGTAATGAATGTGCTAATTATTTCAATTTGGTCATTATACAATTATACATATATTGCAATATCACATTGTACCCCATACATATGAAAAATGTTATGTAAATGAAAATTAAAATAAAACTTTAAAAAGCTCGTTATTTCTGTGAAAGTGATTTATTATAAGGACATAAAAGAAAATACAGAAGACATGAAACAACCTAGTTACTATAGGTCATGACCCATGGAAACTAGAAAACCATTTTAGTGCACATTGTCTTAATGTCCTCTTAACAATATGCATCCATTGTTTGTTATGTCAACACTTTACCATTTAGGTAATTTATTTTCTCAATTTCCTGCTTGTAATGCTTCTATGGATACCCACAGTCTGACTCTTTTCTAACTCAGTGCTTACGGTAATGTAATCCTTCTTCTGCCATATGGCTTCTGCACTATTACTATCTATTGACTATCTCTTTTCAACCTCCTGCAAAGACAAGATGTAGTCTAGATATCCAATCAAAATCTACTGCACAGTGTACTTTTGAGGAAGACTTTTCATATGAATTGTCTAATAAGCCAGTCATTAGATGTTTGCCTATGTAGTGGACATAGAAATGTGCCACCAAGATACTCACTTCCAGGAAGGACTTGGCCCAACTTCTAGGAATAATGTCAGCAAGCAGTCTCTAACAGTCAGTTACTTCTATGTTTCTCACAGTTGCAGAGACCCAACTTTCTCACATTTCTCTTGGGAACATTTGTTTCGTATTCAGTAATTAATTATGTTGGCAACTTTATAGAATGTAACTATAGGGTAGTGAATAACGAGAATCAACTTTATATCTTTTACAAAAATAGAATCCTATAGTACATATGATATTGCATACACTTTTCACTCCCAGTGTGGTTACATAACTATTATTTAAATGTGTGATGAAAACAAGCCTGGGAAGAACCCTTCCTGTCATGGACTTCATTCAGTGACTAATCCCAGTGTAACCATACAAACCTGATCATTTCAACACACTGTGGGATCCTTTGACAGGGGATATATACTAAGAGTGCCTATTGGAATTAGTAGAGGCTTTGTTGAGCCTGCATGGCAGTTTAACCTCCTCTTCCCAATATTATTTCCACTCCTTACCTTCCCCAAGTATTGCTCATTAAATACCTGCACACTAAATCCATACCAGCATCAACTTCCAGAGAGCCCATCCTGTGGCATTGAGAGCCAGAAATGCTGCAAGGAACTGGGTAATATGATGCGTTTTAGAGCGGAATCAGTTGATTGTGAAGACCCCATCATTGGTGGTAGCTAGAAAAGCAGACAAGTCCTAGCGTAAAGTGGCAATGAACAAAAACTCAGAGAAGAATTTAGCTAGCTAGATAGACAGATGATAGATTAGAAAACAAACCACGGGGCTGGTGCTGTGGCATAGTGGGTAAAGCCACTGCCTGCAGCGCTGGCATCCCATATGAGTGCCAGTTCAAGTCCCAGCTGCTCCACTTCCAATCCAGCTCTCTGCTATGACCTGGGAAAGCAGTTGAAGATGGCCCAAGTCCTCGGACCCCTGCACCCACATGGGAGACCCAGAAGAAGCTCCTGGCTCCTGGCTTCAGATCAACTCATCTCTGGCCGTTGCGGTCATTTGGGGAGTGAACCAGTGGAATGAAAGATTTTCTCTCTCTCTCTCTCTCTGGTTCTACATCTCTCTGTAACTCTGTCTTTCAAATAAATACAATAAATCTTTTTAAAAAAAGAAAGAAAATAAACCACTGCTGAAAGCTCTCACTAAGGCACTAGGGGCAGGGACACCCTGAGATCCCAGACTGTAGATCCACTGGCATATAATTCCAGCCCAGGAGAGCTGGGCACGTCAGTTTCCAACCTATAAGAGCCGTGAAAGTAGAGCAAAGTTGTAAGAGTAGGGCTGCATAAATCCACACAGGCAGAGTTGTCTGGAGTCTTGAGGTTCAATCCCTGCCCAGAAGAACTGCAAAGATTGTTTCTCTACTTTAGCAAAAGGGGCGCAAATCCAAGACAAAGAAGATTATAAAAATCCAAGACAAACAAGATTATTCTGGAACCTTGAGATTTTGTGTTTTTCTTTTACATGATGGGTTTTGGACTTCAGTGGGACCTATTACTCCTTCATTTTCTGTCTCTTTGTCTTCCTTCTTACAATTTCTGTTTAGCCTCTGCCTATCCCACCACTGTGTTTTTTGGAGCACATAATATGTTTGACTTCACAGATTTATGGCTGGAAGGGAATTTGCCCCAGAGTGAATCATACCTTCAGTCTCACTCATCCTATTTGGATAATATTTAGAAGTGACTTAAGATAGAGATTTTAAATGAGATGTTGGAATGACTTAAGACTTTGCAGGTTGTTTGAATACAATGAATGTACTTTTCATGTAAAGAAAGACATGGATTGTGGTGGGAGCAGGGGCAGAATGTTATAATCTGAATATTTGTGCTGCCTCTAAAATTCATATGTTGAAATTTTAACACTCAAGATGACAGTATTAGAATGTAGGACAAAGTTGTGGCACAGAGGGTTAAGCTACCACCTGCAATGCCAGCATCCCAAATCAGAGCGCCAGTTCAGGTTCTGGCTGCTCCACTTCTGACCCAGATCCCTACTAATGGGCCTGCAGGGGGGAAACAGGAGATGGCCCAAGTACTTGGGCCCCTGCCACCCATGAGGCCACGTGAGAGACCCAGATAGAGTTCCAGGCACCAGGGTTCAGCCTGACATATGGCTGACCGTTGTGACCATTTGGGGAGTGAACAAGCAGATGGAAGATATTCATTCTCTCTCTCTCTCTCTCTCTCTCTCTCTCTCTGTGTGTGTGTGTGTGTGTTTCTCCGTTCATCCCTCTCTCCTTCTCTCTTTCACTCTACCTATCAAATAAGTGAGATTTTAAAAAAGACATCTTGGGGACTGGTGCTGTGGTGTAGCAGGTAAAGCCACCACTGCAGCGCTGGCATCCCATATGGACACTGGTTCCAGTCTCAGCTGCTCCACTTCCAATCCAGCTCTCTGCTATGGCCTGGGAAAGCAGTGGAAGATGACCCAAGTCCTTGGGTCCCTGCACCCATGTGGGAGACGTGGAAGAAGCTCCTGGCTCCTGGCTTCAGATGGGCTCAGCTCCAGCCATTGTAGCCATTTGGGGTGTGAACCAGCAGATGGAAGACCTCTCTCTCTGTCTCTCTCTTCCTCTCTCTCTCTCTCTCTCTCTGCCTCTGCCTCTCTGTAACTCTACCTTAAAAACAAGTAAATCTTTAAAAGAAAAAGCCATCTTGGGGCTGTTGGATGTGACTAGATTATGAGGGCTGTGCTCTCATGCATGGGATTAGTGCTGTCATAAAAGGTATCTGAGAAAGGTTGTTTGCCCCTTCCGCCATGAAAGAACACAGCTAGAAGACATGATTGAGGAAGTAGGCCTCCCCTAGACAACACTAACACCTTGATCTTGTATCTCCCGGCCTCCATAACTGAGAAATCAATTTCTATTGTTTATAAGCTACTCATATATGATACTTTTATTGCAGTCAAAAGAGACAAAAACAATATCCTAGAAAAGGATAATGAAAAGTTACAGGCAATAGATAGGTATTAGAAATCCAAGTGTGAAAGCCATAAAGCCTGCTTGTGAGTTTACAAAGAGAAACTCATTTTCTGAGCAGGAGGGCAATAAAAGCTGAAGCCTAAGCCCCAAAATAACTATTCAGATTAGCTGAACTCCAGAAAATGTTAATATATTTCACAAGTCTGGTTTGTTAGGCCAAACCAAGGGGCCTACTTGAGACAAAACAGAGGTCTCATCCTTCGGAGGGTCTTATGATTTGAAAGTCCAAATTAAAGACTTCCAGACTTCTGTGTTTTTTTCTGAATCTACAAAAATGGCTTACTGATCCTATTAAGAAGCTCCGTGAAGTTCTCTGAACAATTATCTTTCATTATCAAAAAGTAAAAGAGGAGCACCTCATATTCCTTCTTTTATACAATGAACAATTAGTATTATGATATTCAAATCTTATAGCTTTTTCTATAATGAAGTCAAATGAAGTTTACAAAATTGTCTGAACTTTTATGATCATGGGAAGTGTATTGCCATTATGTATATTAATATCTTGTGAACACACTTTGGGCAGCACTGTGCTATACTATGCTACTTGGCTTTTAATGGTATTTATCATCTAGGAACCACTATCAACATTGAGTTAATGGCAAATGAAACTATGCCATCATGATCTACAAAAAGTGAAGAGACTCTTGATGAACTTCAGTTTAAAATATCACATTGAGACTATGAGGACAGACATTAGCTCTCCCTCGAACAGATGAATCTTTTCTCCTTTTGGTGTTTTTTGAGTAAATATTAGGTTCAATTTGTGAAATGATTTTTTCAGATTTGGATAAATATGAATGTAAGTCATAAAAACACTACAGTAACCTCTTGAATTATTTATATACTAATATAATATAGTAACCTATTGTGTTATTTTGTTAGACACTCTCATGGTTCCTGTATTTGGGATTGCTGACTTAGGAGCTATGTGAAATTTTATTACCTGCTAATTAGAAATATCATCTGGATATTGGGCAATATTTGCCAATTTCCCTTAGCATTTCCATTGGCAAAAATGAAAACGTTTTTGTGTTTCTTTATTATGCTTAAAAAAAACTGCTTGATATATACATTTTCAAAAATCAGAATATTTATTTTAAAAATTGAGTATAGAATTTTATGACAGCTCCCTGGTGTTTGCATCCTTGGGTGCAATTTGCGTTTCTGGGAAAGAAGGAAGTTATGTTGATTAAGAATTTGATTACCTCTCATTTCTAATGCAAAGATTTCCTGCTTAGTATATCCTTCACATCCTCAAGGAAATCAAATTGATACTATATTGAAAGTCAGAGAGATTCTATCACAACAGTTGTGTCACAGTGTCCTCTTTCATTTCTCTATAGAGTATCTTCTGTGAAAGCAATTAAAAGCAATACATGGAGGCCGATTTCTCTCCTTTCTCTTGGGGAGAATGTGCTGTCAGCAGCACAGATGTGATGGAGTCCTTCTTATGGGAGCTAATTGTGTAAATTTCTTAAAAAGTTTTCTTAATCTGGGTAAATTCAGGGGTATGAAAACTTGAATGGGAAAAATTGTATTTGTTCCCTAACTTGAACTTCAGCATTATCCCCACTTATGAATGCAAGCAACAAGTCACAGCACTACTAGACATCATAGGATTTTGTCACCAGTAGAAATCATAAATATTTTCATATCATATTATTCCTGTTGCTTGAAAGATCACACAATATCATTTACATTTATAGATATTGGTTATTAGCATTGTCATTAACTTGGTTATATAATGATATTTATTGTGAAGGATATATATGCTTACATTATATACATATGATTTTTAAAATATTTTCATGACTATTTACATATAACTGTTTTGCGTTATAATCTATGTGTTTTGTTATTTTATGTGTTTTAAAGCTTTATTGTCAAAATTCCATGAGATTCACCAGAATGAAAAAGAGGTCCATGGTACCATAAAAGTTTTTAACAAACCCTTTCTTAGAGAAAAATACATATTACCAAAGGCTACAAGAGAGATGAATTTTTCTGTAATGTTCAACATTCTTCAAAGTACTTGGGAATCATTTAAAACCCAGAACATCTGACACTGTGATGTAGTGGGTAAAACCGCAGCCTGCAGTGCTAGCATCCCATATGGGCGCCGGTTCAAGTCCCAGCTGCTTTGCTTCTGATCCAGCTCTCTGCTGTACCCTGAGAAAGCAGTGGAAGATGGCCCAAATCCTTGGGCACCTGCACCCATGTGGGAGACCCGGAAGAAGCTACTGGCTCTTGGCTTCGGATCAGCGCAGCTCTGGCCATTGAAGCCAGTTTGGGAGTGAACCAGCCTCTGCCTCTCTGTAACTCTGCCTTTCGCCTTTTAAATAAATAATTACATCTTAAAAAAGCCACATCAGTCATATGAGAATAGTTTTACTTTCTGAATCAAGAATTATATGAGAAGTAACAAAGCCTTCCTAAACCTAAGTACACTACCAATTTCCAAGGGCATGAAATTCCCAACAGTAACTTTCAGATTTTGCGACCCTCAAACTATTTTAACTGGTAGAAAGTAATATTAAACGAAATGTATTGATGATTGCCCTCTTATGCATATGGGTTCTCAGGGACTGTGTGATCTGAAAAAAATAACTTTTTGGAAGTTAAAGGAGATCCTCAATTCTTTCAGTGAGCAAAATCAGTGTGCTGATTAGAGAGTTGTTTGTAAAAGTCAAAAGAACATCAACTAATACTAAGCAGGAATATCTTGAAAGAAAACCATGTCATCCTAAATACAAGAAATGTAGACTACCAGAAGCAGGAGTTGATACCAGCATTTCCCCCAAAGAGAAAGAGATGACTTATAATGACATCATGATTTGGACACAAATTATACAGGACATGAGAGAGAAATTAAGAAAATGAATGAAGGGCAGCATCCTCTGCCCCACAGGAGCTCTGCGATTTAGAATACAATAGATGGTAAGGGAGAGTATTTGACCTAGCAGTTAAGACACCTGTTAAGTCTCCAGTGTCCCACATGGGAGGGCCTGGGTGCAATTCCTGTCCCCAGCTCCTGATTCTATTTCTCACCAATGCAGACCTTGTGAGGCAGCAGTGATGGCTCAAGGAGTTGGGCTCCCCTTTTGGGGCCAATGCTGTGGCTCTGCAGGTTAAAGCTGTGGCCTGCAGTGCCAGCATCCCATATGGGCACAGGTTCAAGTCCTGGCTGTTCCACTTCCAATCCATCTCTCTTCTTATGCTCCTGGGAAAGCAGCGGAGAATGGCCCAAGTCCTTAGTCCCTTGTACCCACATGGGAGACTTAGAAGAAGGTCCTGACTCTCTCTTTGGCCTTGTCCAGCCCCAGTTGTTGAAGCCATTTGAGAGTGATCCAGGGAATGGAAGATTTCTCTCTCTCTCTCTCTCTCTCTCTACTCTGATTGAGTTTCTCATCTCCTAGTTTCATCTTGGCTGTTGTGGGCGCTGGAGTATAAACCAACCAACAGGATATCTCTCCCCCCACCCCCATTATTCTTCTCTCTCCCTCTGTGTATATGTGTGTGTATGTGTGTCTGCCTCTAAAAAATAAAATTTAAAAAAAAAATAGCAGAGTGAAACTTGAGGCTAAAGAACTAAAACACTTGTTATTAACACAATTGTCAGCAAGGTTCACATTGAAACACTATTATTGTATTTAATTATAATGAAATAAAAAAACACACAGAATAAATCATATATGGGAGGCCTGGGGCACATTGCATAACATATTATATCGTGCATCATACTTTTCCTAGGACATAGCCATGATCATTCATTAATTCTTTCATAAAATAAATTCATTCAGTTAATCGTACAACAATAATATTCTGGGATGGATGTTTGACATAGCTGTTAAGAAGTCACCTGGGATGCTCATATCCCATATCAGAGTGCCTGGGTTCAAGTCCTGGTTCCACTTCCAAGTCTAATTTCCTGCTAACGTGCAACCTAGGAGGCCCAAGTACTTGGGTCCCCGTAACACAAGTGAGAGACCAAGATTGAATTCTGGGCTCCTGGCTTTGGCCTGGCACAGCTCTGTTGTGAACATTTGAAGAGTGAAGCAGCAGATGGAAGATCTCTTTCTATTTCTCTGGCTTTCAAATAAATAAATTTCCAAAAATAACTGTATTGTTAAATACCTACAAAATTCCTGTATTCATGGAATTTACTTTCAAGTAGAAGCAAATAAAAAATAAAATCATGAATAGCGTGTTTTATATTGAGTAAGTAGAAGATTTTAGCTAGGTTTTCTTGAGGTAATGATATTTTAGTTGAGTCATGAAGAGCAAATATTCACTTAGGACCCTGTATGTGTCTGAGATTGTGCTACAAATTTACATTGAAAAGGAGAGACATATTTTTAAATAAACACATAAAAGTTTTAAAATGGATTTTGCAAGTGTTAGGATTGACATAATCAAGGGATTGAGCCATAAAAGGAAAGGGTGTACTAAATGATGGATTCTTTATATAACTATTGTGTGGAGGATAAGTATTTCATGTGGAGGGAACCTAAGTTATGTTCACAGCTGTGATTTTCATAATAGATAAAAATTGGAAGCAGCTTAAATTCTCACAACAAGAAAATAGATGGGTTATAATATTATTATAATGCATTTCCACACACTATCTAAAATTAGTTAACTTAGTTAAATTTTAACAACATAATGTAAAGTATAAAAAGTATACTGCATAAGTAAATTATAGTGTGATGTCATTTTTTATCACATTTCAAACCTGTAAATAAGTATTATGTAATAATTCTGGATGTATATAGATGTGATGAAAATAAAAAATAAACTTGCATAGGAATTATAAATACTACATTTAGTCAACTGGTTACCCTGGTGAGGAGAAAAGAAAGTAAATAAGAAAAAGGAGACTTTCCATTTTATTCGTAAATTTTCATTAAAATATGGAAACTATTAACATTCATTTTGTATATGTAATGGATTCTAAATTTTTATCTCCAATTTTCTATGTATTTAACACATTTCATTATTTAAATAATTAAAATAAATAGTGATCCAATAGAAGTCACTTCAGATGAATAATTATGTATATCACCACACTCAAAATTTGTAGCTCATGTGCATTTTTAGAAGTGTCTTCAATTACGTACAATGATCTAAGCCTTCCCTACTTCCATATAATATTTTAGAGGCTTTCCTTCATAAACTTTTTCCAAAAATTCAACATTGATTTCACTAAATAAATATAATTTTTCTGTCATTGTAATGTATGGGGAAATGGCCAATAGCAATCTGCCTTGTTGGTTAAATGGAGATAAATTAAGAAAACATCCTATTTTGTGTAATGTTTAATTGAATTTTTTAAAATTTTCAAGATTGATAGTATCTGTGTATTTTAATAATTGTGCTTCTTTTCTTCTAATCTTTATATATTTGGCTTTTTAAAGATTTATTTAATTTATTTAAAAGACATAGTGACATAGAGAGGGAGAGGGAGGGAGAGAGGATCTTCCATCTGCTGGTTCGCTTCCCAAATGGCCTCAACTGTGGTGCTGGGCAAGACCTAAGCCAGGAGCCTTGGACTCCATTTGGGTCTGCCATGTAGATGGTAGGGCCCAAGCACTTGGACCATCTTCTGCTGCTTTCCCAGGCACATTAACAGGGAGCTGAATTGGAGCAGCTGGGACTCAAATTGACACTCCAATGTGCTGCAGTGGCACAAGTCATATCTTAACACGTTGTGCCACAATGCTGGCTCTGGGTTGTTTAATTTTTAATACAATTTGCACTGACTACAAATGCAAAGACAGTGTTCAGAAATTGCAATGATAAAAGATATTTTGGAGGCCGACACAGTAGCATAGCTAGTAAAGCCGTCGCCTGCAGTGCCAGCATCCAACATGGTCGCCGGTTCAAGTGCCAGCTGATTCACTTCCAGTCCAGCTTTCTGTTGTGGCCTGGGAAAGTGGCCCAAGTCCTTGGGACCCTGCACCCACATGGGAGACCCAGAAGAAGCTCCTGGCTCCTGGCTTCGGATCGGCACAGCTCTGACCATTGCGGCCAATTGGGGAGTGAACCAGCGGATGGAAGACTCTCTCTCTCTCTCTCTCTCTCTCTGCGCCTCTCCTCTTTCTGTGTAACTCTGCCTTTCAAATAAATAAAAAAAATCTTTAAAAAATATATCTTGGGCATATTTTAGGTAGGCAAGGGTGGTTTAAGATAGGTATGTGTTTGTCATCCTACAGAAATACTCTTCTTTCATGAAACAAAAGTTTTAGTATGCATCTATGTGTTTCCTAGTAACTTCTTTAATTCAGGCATTGTTATTTATAAAGAGAAGACTAACTGTGTTTTTATATGTCTAATTTATGGTCCTAAAGAGGAGGATTACAAAGAAATAAGCAACCATTATTTGAGAAAATTTCACTCTCTGATAAAACAAATATGAGTACGATGTGAAATATCTGAGTACAAGAACAAAAATAGTAAGTTCAAGTGAGTATGGACAAAAACATAATTTAAGACTGGGTAGTAAAGTTTTTAAAGCTCTGCTTCAATGAAGAATTTCCTTCTTATATGTGAATTACACATTATAGTTGCATGTGTATATAATAAAATAAAATCTGTGAATGCCTAAGAAGTTAATCAACAGAAAGTTATTTAGAACATAGTTAATGTCTCCACACAAATACAAAAGAATTGGTACTAAATGCTTCAGAGTGTCAAAAACAATTCCTTTACTCCACCCAATTCTGGAGAATGATGATTCTGTGGGTTCTGAAGTGTGAATTTACTGCTGCAGTTTTCAGCTCCAACAACTCTGTTATCCAGGCCCAGTGATTCCCAGGGTTTATATACGAGGGCAATCTTCATGTTTCTAACAGTCTGTAAATAAAACATGTCCTTTTTCCGAATGAGAACTATTGTGTTGCCTAAAAAGGACCTTACTTCAGGCAAACAGTCTTCACATGAATGATTTGTTTTTTAAATATTGTATTAGGTACAACTAAGCATAATATTAAACACAGAGGTAATAAGACTAGAACAAAATTTAACTCTTGGATATCGGTACAAGGTCACAGCATTTTTGCATCTAAAATATGTACTCCATTCAGGGATAAAATTTGTGTGTTCAACAAGTTACCTACCTGCTAAATCTTTCCAGGCAGCCTACTGTACCACCAGAAATATGCCACTCTAAGATTTACTTGATATAAATTTTACTGATATCTGGTTCTTTGTCATCTATTTATGATGAAATAATGGTGTTATGCCAAAAGCTTTTTTTATGATTGATGTGTGTTTTTTAATAGCATTAATTTGCCTTGGAGTCTTCAGTGCTATTTATCAGAGTTAGAACACTGATTCTAGATTTCTATTCTTTAAACATATTTAACCCTGGTGGAAAGTGGAAGAATTTATTAATCTGCTATGGAAATATCTTCTAAAAAAGCACTCAATCTCCTTTGTACTAACTTCAACCTGACAAAATATAATAAAAAATAAAATAATGTAAAATATTGTAATCTAAAGGTTGCCACCCCCTTTTAATTTATGTGCCCAAAAGGAAGATTCTATATCAAGCTGTCCCAGCCTCCAAGAAATTGACATTCTATGTTATCAGTTAGTATGTAGTAAATTTGATTCTTGCAACTAGTTCCCTGCAATGTCATTGATTCTAGATGAATTTATTTTATTTAGTAAATATAAATTTCCAAAGTACAATTTATGGAATACAATGCCCCCCCATAATTTCCCTCCCACTCACACCCCTCCCATCTCCCGCTCCCTCTCCCATTCCATTCACATCAAGATTCATTTCCAATTATCTTTATATACAGAAGATCAATTCAGTATATATTAAGTAAAGATTTCATCAGTTTGCACCCACACAGAAACACAAAGTGTAAAATACTGTTTCAGTACTAGTTATAGCATTACTTCACATTGGACAACACATTAAGGACAGATCCCACATGAGAAGTAAGTACACAGTGACTCCTGTTGTTGACTTAACAATTTGACACTCTTGTTTAGGGTGTCAGTAATCTCCCTAGGCTCTTGTCATGAGTTGCCAAGGCTATGGAAGCCTCTTGAGTTCGCTGACTTTGATCTTATTCCGACAGGGTCATAGTCAAAGTGGAAGTTCTCTCCTCCCTTCAGAGAAAGGTACCTCCTTCTTTGATGACCCGTTCTTTCCACTGACATCTCACTCACAGAGATCTTTCATTTAGGGCTTCTTTTTTTTCCCCCAGAGTGTCTTGGCTTTCCATGCCTAAAATACTCTCATGGGCTCTTCAGCCATATCCGAATGCCTTAAGGGCTGATTCTGAAGCCAGAGTGCTATATAGGACATCTGCCATTCTATGAGTCTGCTGTGCATCCCGCTTCCCATGATGGATCGTTCTCTCCCTTTTTGATTCTATCAGTTAGTATTAGCAGACACTAGTCTTGTTTGTGTGATCCCTTTGACTCTTAGACCTATCAATGTGATCAATTGTGAACTGAAATTGATCACTTGGACTAGTGAGATGGCATTGGTACATGCAATCTTGATGGGATTGTATTGGAATCCCCTGGCACGAGTCTAGATGAATTTATAAAACCATTTTTCTCATCAGTCATTCTTAAGCATGAACTAGCCCTTCATGTTTTGTGACCCTTAGAAATTAAGTAAGTCTTTCTAAGTATTTTAATATTTTAATTTTAACAAGTTGTGTTAATGAAAAACAAAATGTATCAATCTGTGCATGAATTATTTTTGTATGAATTTTTTTTAGAACTTACTACCATCTTTCCTTTGGAACTTTAGTCAAAGGCAAAATAAAGTTGTGCAGATAATGCTACACTTGAATTCTTAAACCAATTTTTAAAATATCAAAAATGTTGAAAATGAAATCAATATAACCCAGAACTTAGCCAACATTCTTCTTGCCTATATTCTAAAAAATAAAAATCAACAAACTTTATTAAACCTAACAAGTATGTGAGGACCAACAAAATCTCAAGTGGTAGAATTTTGTGAAAGAATAAGCCTTAGCTTTTGCCTTTGAAGTGCTTGTGATCCAATAAAAGATAAGGACATGCCCACAAATCCTAGGGCACAAGGTAACAAGTTCCAATAAAGAACTATTCTCAAGACATCCTAGAAAGATAAAAAAGATAGTAACTGTCTCTGTCTGATAAAATTGGAAAGATTTTGTAAGTAATGCTTGGGGACCATTTTTTAATTGGGCTTGACAATATTTAGAATGCCATTCAAACATATTTTATGTTGATTCTTAAGAAGCTTCATTCTTTTCTTTTCACAAACTATGCCTTGAATGCAGCTGATCATGGGCAGTAGTTTCAACTGGATGCCTCCTGTAGACATATTTAGTTTGTCACATACACTTCCTCTAAAAAACATTGAATGACTTCAGACATTTCATGTTTCCAAATTTCCCATATGTACCTTATCACTCCCTACTATCTCACATGCAGTCAGATTTGTTCATTGATTTTATCTTCCATAAATAAAATACTATGTTGGAATAGTATTTTAATGATCCCCAACTTAGTATTTATACACAAGATATTTAATATGTAAGAATGTCAGTGTAAGATATTAGCATTAATAACTATAAGAAATGGAGAACAGATTAGTAAGATTAAAAAATCCTAGGAGGAAAAGTAGATTTGGTTAATTCTACAAAGAAAATAGCTTTTACAGACATTTAGGATGAAACCAAAAGATATATAGGCAAGGTGTATGGGGGTTATTTTTTGTTTTAGTTTTTTATGTTATAAAATTTATTTTATGTACAAAGAATTAGGTTACTTTTATTTGGTTACTTTCATTTGGGTGAATGTTTCAGATGAACCATCCTAAGAAGATCACTTAGTTTAATTTATTAAGCCTATACCTTTTGCATGCTGACAGAAAATTGGTGGTCAATGATCTCTGAATAATACCTAAAATATGTGTGACTTTTTTACTGGAGTTTTATATATTTAAACTGAATACTCCTGCTGATGCAATAATTTAGACATATTTTAGGTCATGGTTGGTTCTTTTTTTAAAAAAAATTTTTAAGCTTTTTATTCAGTGAGAGAAATGCATAGGAGAGTGAGGGCTCTATCTAAAAGAGAGAGGAAGTCTAGATTCATACTGAACAGAGAGCAGGCCAGGAGCGAGGCACGTGGAGGAGCATGCAGGCAGAAAGCATGGAGTGGGTGGCCTGAAGGCCACGTGCCCTGAAGGCATGGGGTAGCACGGGGGTCAAGGGCAGGGAGGAAAAAGAAGGGCCCGTGGTTGGTACTGTTTCAGACTCCACTAATAAGAATAAGAAATATTTGGGGACATGAATGCAGGCTATCTGTTGGCCCTCCTAAATCTTACCCATGTAGGCAGACACAAAACTGGAAATAAATCCAACTCTGATGGCATTATATTAGTAAAAGATGTTTAAAGAACCCATTACTGGGAGGTGACACTATTTGAAGGATAATTCTCATTAATCAATGTAATCCCAACGTTACACTCATAAATGTCTTTCGGGGCTCATGATTTCTTTGTTACTTTTAATAAGAGATGAATTTTACTTTGACACTAAATGTTGGGCATAATGAATATTATGTAATACATTTTCAGATCTCACTTTGCATTTAGAACATCTTTGAAATTACCAGGTAAAAAAAAGTTCGTAGCTTGCATTCCTGTGTTGCCCTGAATTTTTTAAAATGGGGGGAAATGAGTTACATCATTACTCAGGTTTTTTCTTATATAGTTGTAGCTGCCTTTTAAAATGTATCTGCATTTGGTACTTTCCTGTGCTAAGAAAATAATGATTAATCTCCATTATTGTCAATACTGTAGACAGCAGTTATTCAGTTCACCTGACTTCTTTAGGTTGATAACAGAATAAATGAATCTAGAGATGCATTATTCTTGATGACTTTTAATAATATTCAACTAATCATAGATGTCAAGGTTTGACATGCCATAAAAATAACAAATCCTTCCATGTGGACTCCTGTGTATGAATATTGGTGGGGCTGTGTGCTTAATCACTGGTTTAAGAAGATAATGGCAAGAAACTATTCTTGTATTTTTCTTAAATTAAGTAGATATCTAATTTATAGCCGCATTCCATTCTATGAGTAATGGGGTGAATGTGAGAAGAAACAATGATACTCTCAAGCACTTTAATAGTTATTTTAAGATACAATCAGATTTGAAGTGCTGTGATCAAATACAGAAATTTGATCATAAAGAAGAAATTATTTCAAATGTAAAATCTATGATACAATCAAAGGAAAGCTATTTTCCACATCAACATTTCCCCTCTTATTTTTTTCTTAAGATTTATTTATTTGGGCTGGCGCCGCAGCTCACTAGGCTAATCCTCCGCCTGTGGCGCCTGCATCCGGGTTCTAGTCCCGGTTGGGGCACCAGATTCTGTCCCGGTTGCTCCTCTTCCAGTCCAGCTCTCTGCTGTGGCCTGAGAAGGCAGTGGAGGATGGCCCAAGTGCTTGGGCCCTGCACCTGCATGGGAGACCAGGAGGAAGCACCTGGCTCCTGGCTTCAGATCAGCACAGAGCGGTGGCTGCAGCGCGCCGGCCATGGCGGACATTTGAGGGGTGAACCAACAGAAGCAAGACCTTTCTCTCTGTCTCTCTCTCACACTAATTCTGCTTGTCAAAAAAAAAAGATTTATTTATTTGTTGAAAGGCAGAATTGCAGAGAGGGTTAAACATATTGGGAGAGAGAGAGAAAGAGAGAGAGGGAGGGAGAGAGTGAGAGAGAGAGAGATCTTCCATTCACTGGTTCACTGCCCAAATGAGCATACCCAAGTATCGAGTACTCAGGCCAGCTGTTGCTGCTTTCCCATGCACATTAGCAGGGAGCTGGAATGGGAGTGGAGCAGCTGGGAATCAAACCGGTGCCCATTTGGGATGACAGCATTGCTCTTTTTCTTTACTTCTTTCCAAGGACAGATAAACCTCAGGTGACTTATTTCTTAAAAAATCTCAACTCATTCACAGTAGGGGATGGCTGTTGAAGAGATATTTTCCCAGGGATATGAGCAGTTGAAGAGATATTTGCAAGCAAAAGGCAATATCTGTCCCAAAGTATTAGACTTTCTGATTACAACTCCAGAAATCAGTGGTAACAGAAACATCCACAGAAGGTCATGATCAAAGTGTAGGGTTCCACATACTGCCTTCTTTGCTGTTTGAATAACTTTATGTAAGTGAATCATTGCTAGATAGTCCCATACTTGCTAGACCACCACATTGTATGTTGACCTAGTATATTATATATATAAAAGTGATGATATATGTAAGAGTATTTAATAACTTGCAGACAGCATACAAAGTAAGGGATGATTATCCTACTGTATGCACATCTTAATTCTTATTTGCTAACAGAATGTAACAGTATCGCCTTGTTTCCTACCATGTGCCTCTCCTGAACTACTAGGAATTTGCCTCAGATTAGGGCCTCCCAAGGCCCAAAGAACATCCCCAATTTGCTCTGTTTTAAGGAAATTTCTGAGACAAGTAACTTAGATATGTCGAGGTTCACATATACATTGTGTTGCATGTGGGCAGGGGATGAAAGAGAGGCATTACTCATGCCTTTAATCTCAGCCAGGTAGACACTTTTCCATTCCACCGCTCAGTATTAATAGGTCATTGTGTGCTTGCTATGGTCTTCTAGGCACTGTAATAGTCATTTATCTCAGGCAATTCTTAGAGCTAGCCCTGTGACATAGGGGCTACGCTATATCAGTTTCACAGAAGTGCAATCTAAAGCCCATACAAGTCAAATAATATTCTAAGGTCACAAAGCTGGTACAAGTGGTAAAGCTAAACTATTTAATGTCTGGGCCAACACAACTGAGCAAAATACTAAATTGAGTCCACTCACTGCTATATAATGAGTTATTTGTTTACTACCAGAAAATATTAACATTTATGGAACACTTACTATGTTCTAGGCAGGATACCAGATGCTTACCTTGTGTTATCTTATTTAATTATGATGATAGTTGCACGATGAAGTCACTATTTTAATTTCCATCTTACAGATGTTTGTTATTTACATGTCAAATAATATTCTGAAGTCTGTGCTACATTTAGATACTAGTGTGGATGTTGTCTTCCAAATATCACTTCCACTGTTATTCCTTGAAACTTGTCTTTCAAGTAGGAGAATGTGTTAGGAGTACAGAAAGTGAAAGTGGTCCCCAGAAAATTTTCTTATTAGTCTTGGAGTTTTCATTGAATTTTTCTGCAATTTCACAATTCTAATGATTCTCTCTTTAGCTCCAGAGTTGAAAGGTATTCTTTGCTAAAGCCATATATCCCAGATAAACTGAGCAGGGGCAATTGTTCAGCTGTTCAAATTGGCATAACTGGGGAAAACTTTTGCAATACGGCTTTTTCTAAGATTAACATAGTCTTTTCTATTATCTATTTAAATGGCTTCTTCACCAGGTTTTTGCAGGTCTAGATCATCTGCATTCATGACTTTGGAACCAGTCAATGGACTTGCTTTTAAATGACCTTTTCTTTACACTATCCTCGTTGAACAATCACATAATATATAATTTTTCCTGCAGCATCTACCTATATGACCAGCACAATGGACATGTATTTCTTTTGTCTCATTTTCAATGGATATGGAACAACATAAATATTTGCAAAAGTACCTCCAACTCAAAAAAAACCCTACTAACTGAAGTATCTAGTCTCTCTGGCACCCAAATGGAAGAGGCTCGTTCAGGAGGAGACCAATTAAGCCTAATATGATGATTGAGATCTCGCCTTTTTGCATACTTAAGCTGGTATTGACAATGCTGAGCAGGTACAGGTAAACAGCTGGCTAGCATCATCCTATTCACTCCTTCAAAGATCTTTATTCTCAGTGAAATTATCTGAGATGTAGTCTCATACTGACCCTTGCTCTAGGATCTTAGACACATCCTTTGCTCTCTCTGAGTTCTGATTTCCTACACTGTAAAGGAGCAGAATTGTATCTTACCAGGCTGACTGGATGAGACCCATCCAGCAAGTGCCCTTGTTGATTACCTTAAGCACTGGGGCCAAATCTCCTCTGGACAGTACCTAAACCAGCTTGATTAGATAACTGCACATGGATAACAGGAGGGTGTTTGATTAGATAACTGGGAAAAAATATGCCTGACTTCAGTCAGGGTGTGATTTGAAAGGATTCTGAACCCACAGCCCTAGTGGTAAATCAATTTCATTAAGCGTCCACAAACTTACACTTATGATTTCCCAATTATTTGTCTACATCACTGAAAATTTCTAGCCAAACAGGAAGTGCTGAAGCCAAACTTCCATGTAACTAACAGTAGGATTAGCATATTTTTCTTCATTCTGAAATAAAGATATTCCAGTCATTATATATTTTTCCCATAGACAACAACAGTAGCACACTCATGGGCAACCCTGCTGTGTTGTCCTTGGTAGCCTGACAAAACTGCCTTCTAGAGGTTTCCTTGAGGGGTGGGCCTCTGAGCCTAGAATTGTGATGCATAACTTCTTACCAAATATGCCTGTACCTGTGCCAGCAGTTCCTAACGTGTGTATAGATTACCCACCTCAATGAGTTCTAGCTGTGTCCCTCTGCCTGGGATGGAATGCACATCAAAAATTCTGAACCATGGTAACAGCATGTGGCATAGCAGGTAAGCCACTGCCTGCAATGCTGGCATCCCATATGGGTACTGGTTTGAGTCCTGGCTGCTCCTCTTCTGATGCAGCTCTCTGCTGATGGCCTGGGAAAGTAGTGGAAGATGATTCAAGTCCTTGGGCCCCTGCACCCACATGGGAGACCAGGAAGAAGCTCCTGGCTCCTGGCTTTAGTCTGGCCCAGCCCTTACCATTACAGCAATTTGGGGAGTTAACCAACAGATGGAAGATCTCTCTCTCTCTCTCTCTCTCTCTCTCTCTCATTCTCTCTCCATCCCTTTCAAATAAGTAAATAAATATTCCAAAAAAGAAAGAAATTCTGAATCAAACCCACACCCAGCTGAGAATGGTCATTTCTGCTCCAAGGATGAGATAATGGGAGGGAAGGGAGTAGGCCCTCTATTGACCAATTGGCTAGTGGAGTTCTTTGAAAGCTTACATTCGGGCCGGCGCTGTGTCTCTCTTGGTTAATCCTCTGCCTGCGGCGCCGGCATCCCATATGGGCGCCGGGTTCTAGTCCCTGTTGCTCTTCTAGTCCAGCTCTCTGCTGTGGCCCAGGAGGGCAGTGGAGGATGGTCCAGGTGCTTGGGCGCCTGCACCTGCACGGGAGACCGGGAGGGGGCACCTGGCGCCTGGCTTCAGATTGGCGCAGCGCCAGCAGTAGTGGCAATCTGGGGAGTGAGCCAATGGAGGGAAGACTTTTCTCTCTGTCTCTCTCTCTCACTGTCTAACTCTGTCAAATAAAAAAAAGAAAGCTTACATTCTCTATGGTAGAACAATATTGCAAAAAGAACTGAAATCCATTAATTTGCCTTATTATAGATTTTGTGAAATATTGTTCATGTTCTGTTTCCAGGCCCATTATTACAAAACCCTTACAATCTGCAAATTGATAAGGATATCATTTGTCTGCTCATGAAATGACTGGTGGCTGGGGACTCCTAGGCAGCTTCAGAATGATGTCTTTGTTTCTTTTCTTTTGGCATGAAGCACCCTGGAGTAGCCCACAGGATCTCATGGTTTCTTGGAATAGTGGTGATGAATAGGTCTGAAAGCCTAAGACCTTGTAGAAACTTGGAAGCACCCATCTACTGAGCAGATGTATATTTCACTGTGGAGTCCATGTGTTAGGGCTGATTTTTCCCACCTTCAGCAGTCTATGCCCTGTAGTGTAGAAGAAGGTCTATTCTGTCATAGGTAGTGCAGCAGTGGGTGTTTTGGACATTTATGGTACACTTGTGAATGCTGAGGCCTTGGGGTTGCTCATAGAAGCAGAAGATGGTAAGGAGCTTTATGTTCTTGGTTCCCAGTGTCAGAGGCTGGGGTTCTTCCATCTCAGTCATTCCAGGATATGTGTGTGGGACTTTAGTGCTTAGGGCTGGGATGCTACTACTTGCAATACCAGGCACTGGGTTGCAGAGTGTTTAAAAGACAACAGGTGCGGTGGGGAGGGAAACAGGGTGGGTAGGAGGTGTTTGAAAGGAGCTATGTTCTTTCTTTTGGTGAAGAGAGAGTGGTGGCTGGGTCACGTGGGGTGAAATAGGGCAGCCAAAGTCACAGTAACTCTCTAGGCAAACACCATTCGTTATCAAAGTTCCTGCACTGCAGGTAACAGAGGAGATAGGGCTCTTTGTGCCTGAGCAAGCCTTAGAGGTACACACCAGCACAGCGATGGCCCAAACCTCTCCTGACACCTGCTATGCTGGAGGTCCAAGGCCGAAAGCCTTGTCTACAACCTTAGGGCTCTTTGTAGCCTCAAGGAAGTAGCACGTACAGATCATACCCCTAGGCCCCAACTCAATAGTCATTGTCCAAACCCCTTTTCTGGTCCGTGTATTAGTCTGATTGCAGGACCATGTGCCGGGCGAGGCCAGGCACCAGCTGTAAGACTCTCACCTAGTTTCCCTCATCTTCCTGGAAGTGTTTGTGGAGCCAGGCACCACTGCGAGGGGCAGCTCTAGTGGGTAAGAAAGGATTCCCTGAGCTGGTGCTCCAGGTCTATGCCATGCAGGGACTCATCAGGCCAACCCACCAGGACTTCCGTTATCTACCTAGCTGGGGCTTGTCATGGTCCGAAACTGTCAACACTCTGGCAAGAGGCAGAGAGCTCCCAGGATGTTGTGGACAGTCTGCCATCGCTGGAGCTGCCCACTACAGGGGCCTAGGACAAGCACATCAGTCTCAGGAAGATGATGGAGATGTAATAGAAAGTTTCGTGGGACATAAATATAAGGCTGAGAACCTTTCTGGTTCCTTTTTCCTCCTTCACTTTATGGGAGTTTCTAGTAATTTCAGTCTTAAGTGTTGCCATTGTGCTCTGTGGGGTTTCAGGTGAATCAGGAGGTGCCTAAGTGCACTAATGTGCTTGTTCCTCTGTACTTATGGCACTCTTCCCAAAATATTAATCTTAAATGTATATTATTAAGAGAAAGTAGACAGGTTGAAATGCTTTATACTGTATGATTCTCGTTATAGATAACATACGGGAAAAAGTAAAAAGATCTAAAGATAGTAAAAAGATCACTGCCTTGCAGGAGTTTGAAGGGAAACCGGAGAAGGTTGAATAAATGAAATCACGGAGGTTTTTGAAACAGTGAGACTATTCTGCATGATGATATGATGGTGGATGCATGCCACTAGGCATGCGTGGAAGCCCATCGAAATTTCTAACACAGAGTCAACCTTCATGTGTGCAATGTTTTGGCGAGAAGATTTTTTAAGAAACAGTTTAAGATATTTAAAAAGTAGAAATGGAAAATAATATACATTGCAAAGAAAAACTTACAAATATATCAAGGGCTAACACAATTGTGATTAAACTTTTGTTTTAGATTGGAAATCCCTCTCAACCAATAAAAGAGCATCCAGTACTGAAGTGATACCAACCTTTTGTTTTTTTTCTTAAAAAATTCTAAGAGAAATTTGTTATATATGTCAAATGTTTTAAAACTTATGTACAGTATTTGTTATCAATAAAAATCAAGAATACAACATTTGAAGTATTACATATTTTATTAAAATATGTTAATTATTCTTTTTAAATATCGCACTACACTTAATTGAGGACTGAAAGTGATAAAATTGCAAGACACATACGTCTTTTTTGTTGACTAACTTCTTTCTTCTGAATTTACCAAAACATTGTGTAACTGAAACAATAACAACATTATTGCCTTAAAGTGTAAGTTCTGTGAAGAGAATATGGACTGCCATTATCAATTATGAACCACATGGGAATTTAAATAATTTCCTTTTTAAAAAAAGATTTAATTACTTTTTAAAGGCAGATTTACAGAGAGAGAGTGAGGGAGGGAGAGACTGAGAGAGAGAGGAAGTGAGAGATCTTCCATCTGTTGGTTCACTCGCTAAATGGCCACAACAGCTGGAGCTGGAGTGGTTCAATGCCAAGAGCCAGGGCCTTCTTCCAGGTCTCCCACATGGACGCAGGGGCTCAAGCACTTGGGCCATCTTCTGCTGCTTTGCCAGGTGCATTAGTAAGGAATTGGATCAGAAGTGGAGCAGCCAGGGCTCAAACCAGGACCCAGAAGGGATGCTGCTTTCTCAGGCAGCAGCTTAACCTGCTGTGCCGCAGCACTGGCCCCTAAATAATTTCAGTACCACTTATACTATGCGTGTTTTTAATAATGGATTATGTTAAGAGTGTAAATTGTCAAATCAACAACAGGAGTCACTGTGCACTTACTCCCTATGTAGGATCTCTGTCCTTAATGTGTTTTACTATGAGAATTAATGGTAAAACTAGTGTTTAAAAAGTACTCTATACTTTGTGTGTTTTTCTGGGTGCAGTCTGTTGAATTCTTTACTTAGTATATACTAAGTTGATCTTCTGTATATAAAAATAACTGAAAATGAATCTTAATGAAGAATGGGATGGGAGAGGGAGTAGGAGATGGGATGGTTTGCAGGTGGGAGGGAGGTTACCGGGGTGGGGAGAAACCACTATAATCCACAAGTTGTACTTTTGAAATTTATATTTATTAAACAAAAGTTTAAAAATAATAATGGATTATGTAAAGTGGTAAATTGAAAGCATGTTTATGTCTGATTAGAAGGAGCCTCATCTCTTATGCATATGGCACACAGAGTCACCTAGAAGAATTAAAGCTGGATGCTAATTTAAAAACAAATTATTTCAGAGGTCAAAGGAATCCCAGGATGGAGCCAAGAATGTAATAAAACAAACTAACTGTGTTACATATATGAAACAACCTCACTGAAAATGGTGCATGGAAAATGCTGACCCTTAACTTTATTTTTATTTATTTATTTATATTTTTTGACAGGCAGAGTGGACAGTGAGAGAGAGAGAGACAGAGAGAAAGGTCTTCCTTTGCCGTTGGTTCACCCTCCAATGGCCGCTGCGGCCGGCGTGCTGCGGCCGGCGCACCGCGCTGATCCGATGGCAGGAGCCAGGTGCTTCTCCTGGTCTCCCATGGGTTGCAGGGCCCAAGTACTCGGGCCATCCTCCACTGCACTCCCTGGCCACAGCAGAGAGCTGGTCTGGAAGAGGGGCAACTGGGACAGAATCCGGTGCCCCGACTGGGACTAGAACCCGGTGTGCCAGCGCCACAAGGCGGAGGATTAGCCTAGGGAGCCGCAGTGTCAGCCGACCCTTAACTTTAGAAGTAAGCGCAGTCTGTGAAACAAGAAGTAAAAGAAACTGTAGATATGCACTATACTCTAGTAAACAAAGTGGTTCCCCTTACAGAGAAGTTTCAATAATTCTAGTACTGCAGTACATATATAATGGAATTGGGTCATTAAGATGATAGGAGCCAAGTTTCTGGCTTTTGAAGTAGGAGACAGCATGTAAGCAGCAAGTGGAGGCAACACATATTCACGTGGTGACAGATTAGAATTGAAAACTTTGGAGACCAGCGTTGTGGCGTAGCGGGCAAAGCTGCCACCTGCAGTGCAGGCATCCCATATGGGCACCAGTTCGAGTCCCGGCTGCTCCACTTCTGATCCAGCTCTCTACTATAGCCTGGGAAAGCAGTACATCATGGCCAAATCCTTCAGCCCTTGCACCAGCATGGGAGACCTGGAGAAAGCTCCTGGCTGCTGGCTTCGGATCGGCACAGCTCTGGCCTTGGTGGCCATCTGGGGAGTGAACCAGCAGATGGAAGACCTCTCTCTCTCTCTCTGCCTCTGCCTCTCTGTAACTCTGCCTTTCAAATAAATAAATAAATCTTAAAAAAAAAAGAAAATATCAGTATGAACTCAAGTTTAGCTTAATATAGATGCAAATAGCTACGTATTGTTACATATTAAACTATTAATAGATATGTGTTTATACATGTTAAGTGCACACACATACGTGAGGGTATTTCAAAAATTTGTTTAAGGAATGAGCATTTGGTGCAGAGGTAATGACGTCACTGAGATGTTCGTATCCTATATACAAGTGCCTGGATTCATTTTCTGGCTCCACTCCTGATTCCAGCTTCCTGCTAATGTACATCCTTGGAAGCAGCAAGCAGTGGCTCAAGTACTTAGTCTCTGCCACCCATCTGAGAGACTTAGATTGAGCTCTCAGCTACTGGCTTCGGCATGGCCCAACACTGGTTGTTGCAGACATCTGGGAAGTGAACCATTAAATGAGAGATCCCTCTCCATCATTCTGCCTCTCTCTGTTTTTCTCTCTGTGTGCTTTTCAAATAAAATATAACGAATATTAAAAAAGTTTGTGTGGAAATATTAATTAACGGATATGTTCATTTGGCTGTAGAAAATACAAAATATGTATTCTTCCACGAACTTTTAAAGATTCCTCATATTTTCATGCATCTTGCAATGCTAGATAGAAAGAGCTAGGTAAAAAGAAGATGAAGGTAAGACAAAGACACAGAAGATTCCAGTGAAGGTGTCCTCAATGGCCAAAGTTTGAGCAACAAAATAAAGATGAATTGGATTATAACCAAAATTATAAAATAAGTATTCATTTAAGAGACTATACTGATCTGAATACATAAGTAAATAAATAACAGCAAATGTCCAATAAAGAAGAAATACAAATAATTGAATGATGCATTCCTCCCTGAAGAAAGTAGAAGACAGCTCCCTTGTCTTTAAATATGAGCTATGCATAGTGGATTCCCTTCCGAAAGGACTGTATAGATAGAATAGCATAAAAGAGTAACTCTACAGTAGAAAAATCTAGCAAACATTACTTCTGAGGTAACACCAACAGTGATAAATCATAGTGTATGCCTTCTACATAGTGTGATGAGAGTGGTTTTTTATCCATGTGGTGTTCCACACCAAATATTATAAAATCAGTCTAATCATAAGAAAAGCACCAGTTAAAGGTCAATCTAGGGCCATTTTATAACATACCTCTAGAACTTCTTTAATCTATCCTGGTCACCTGAAAGTAGGAAAATCTGAGGGGCTGCTTTAGCCAAGAGTGGCAAAATGAAACATGACAAGCAAATGCAATACAGCATTCTGGATGGGATCCTGGGTCAGGAAATAGCAAACATTAGTTAAAAAAATTGAAAGAATCTGAATAAAGTATGGATATTAATAGAGGAAACTGATTCTAAGCTAAGGGAACTCTGCACTAGCTTCACAATTTTCTGTTACTCAAGCTAATTCAAAATATAAAAAATTTTAAGATCGCAGTTATGAGACATGAAATATACATCGAAATATTTTAAACAATATAACCTACTCAATAGAAAGACTGAAGAATAAAGTGGAGCATATTAGAAAAAAACACAAATTTTCCAGAGCTGAACAAAGACAGAATTACTTAAACAAATAACATAAATGAAAATAAACATACATTTGGCCATATTATATAGAAAAGGCAGTACATGCTAATAGGAAAAAATACAGATATTACCTACAAACTGAATAGAAATTAACTTAAAAAACATTTCTTAATCAAAAAGAAAGTCTAAAAATAGAGAAAACAAGTAGCAAACTACAATTATGGTTCTAGCTGAAATGTCTTTCAACACTGAAGGAAAAATAGATTTTTAGTCCCATAAAAATTAAGAGTTCACTAATGGATGATCCTTACTAAAATATGAAATTTACTTTCAATAGGAAAGGTCAATACAGAGAAAGAATAAGAGATACAAAGCATTAGTGAGTACAAAAATTGATAATATTAAATTTAGCATAAAAATGACTGTGATATCTGTGGGACTTCATGGAGGAAAACTATAGGATTCAAGCTATCCATTGCTATCAACATGTCCTGGGGTCCATATTACCAAGGGAGAAGGCAGAAAACCCTAAAGATTTTGATGATATAAAAATATATTTAAATATATGTTTTATTGCTAATGATAACGGCTTCCAGTGGATGTTAATCAACTTTTCCTTCCAAGTACCTCCTAAAGACAACTAAATATCCTAGAAACAATTCAATGAGAAGCAGTAAAAGACTGAAATGTGAAAGAGGGAGGTAAATAGGGTAGTGATCACAGGGGTTGAAGAAGATGCACAAGGAACATTCTACTTTATTCTACTTTTCTTTTTGCCTGCCTTAAGTGCCCAACAGCCTGGAGCAGTTGAAAAACACAGGTATATATACAGGAAGGAAGGAAGGAAGGAAGGAAGGGAGGGAGGGAGGAAGGAAGGAAGGAAGGAAGGAAGGAAGGAAGGAAGGAAGGAAGGGAGGGAGGGAGGGAGGAAGGGAGGAAGGGAGGAAGGGAGGAAGGGAGGAAGGGAGGAAGGGAGGAAGGAGAAATACAAAAGCCTGATTGCTTTAGCCATGGAATCAAGAAAGCCCAGCAGAGATTTAGCAGGGAGACCGTACTCAGTTACAATGGCAACTCAATCTGCCATCAGCAGCGTCACCAGCAGGGCCTGAAAGAACCAAGCCACTCATTACTACACTCCACTAACAGTGCTAGGCAAGATCTGCCTATGAGTGATGGGGGCAACACCAGAGCCCAGACAGACCAAACCATTCCCCTGGTAAATGGAGGCACATGTATATCATGTAGAAACTAGCAAATGATGTTCAACACAGATGCCCTTCAATGAGTAAATGATTAAACCAATTGTGATGCATTAATTCCATGGAGTAACAGGAATGAACCATTGATACACGCCACAATTAGTATGATTCTTCAAGGAAGTCTGAAGGTGTTAAACTACATGATTTCACTTATGTGACATTCTTGAAATAACAAAATTATAGAAATAGGGAACAGATTAGTGGTTATGGAAGTTAAAGAAGGAGTAGTGGTAGAAGGGAAAGAACTGGATATGATTAGAAAAGAGCAACACAAAGGAATCCTTGAGTTGCTGGAACTGCTCTATATCATGACAAAATAACACTCATACAAATGAATGCATGCAAACTGGTGAAATCTAAATGATATTAATAGGTTTTATCAATGTGAATCCTACTTGTTATATTATAAAACAGCTTTGTAAGATGTTGCTATTGGAGAAAACTAAAAAGAATAGGAAGATCTCACTATATTATTTCTAACAACTGCATGTGATTCTACAATTAACTCAAAATAAAACTTTTTGAAAATCATAATGAGTGAAGAATTAAAATACCATATGTAGCTTCCAAATTAGCTTAAACAAAAAGTGGCCTGGGACTTTGATAATTTAGTTTATCTAAGGGACTCAGGGAAGAAGAAAACATAATAAGAAAATAGTCATTATGCACAAAAGACAGATTTGAGATAGCTGAAATAAATCCAAATACATCAGTGTGTACAATATACATGAACAGACTGACAGTATTATTAAATAACAGAGAATTTCAGATTGGTTTTAAACCCTAAACCTAGATGCATGCTGCTTAGAAGGGCTCTAAATTAAACAAAGTTATTGAAAAGCACTAAAAGTAAAAGGACTAAAAGTAAAAGATATATCAAATGCCAGCCAACCAAATGCTGATATAACAAATTACAGAGATTAAAGAGATCTATTTCTTATTTTTTCAAAGTCTATGTTTTCCTTACTGACAATCTGTTTCAAATAAGCTCTATCAAAAGTAGTAGCACAAAACTGAAGCCCAAAATGGCAGCTCATTATACCCAATATCCTTGGAGAAAGCAACATCCTAAAAGATATAAATGCTCACTGCAGGTAATTATAATTACAAAATAACAAGAACATACCATTAAAATGATTTCTAAGTGAAATCAGTATATATGTAAGTTTAGAGGATTTTTTTTAACTTAAATTGAAATAGAGAAGATTTCACAAGTACTACATCCCTAAAACTTACTAAGGAATGCAGGAAACACAAATCCCTTTCAGCCAATACTTAGGCAATCAAAAGTACCCCCAAAATTAGGTCATCTAATTATAGAACAAAATCAAAATGTGTGCATTTGGCACAGTAGTTAAAGACTTCACTTGGGATAGCCATATCTCATATAGCATTTCCTGGGTTTGAGTCCTGGCACCAGTTGCAGTTTTCTAGTAATGGACACCCTTGCAGGCAGCAAATGGCTCAAGTACTTGTATGCCTGACACCCATGTGGAAGACCTAGATTGAGTTCAATACCCCTGGCTTCAGCCTGGCTAAACTCAGGCTATTGTAGGAATCTAGGGGTGAACCAGTAGATGGAAAAGAGATATATTTCTTAGCAAATGTAAATTATAAACTTTTATGGAAAGAAATAAAATATCCAATTTAACTAATAGTATCAATTAAAATAAATTGGAAATCAAAATGCCCAAAAAAACAATTTCAGATAGTTCCAGAGGTAATTTTTATCAACCATACAAAGAATAGATAATCTGTGTCTTACAAAAACTATTTCACAAAAGAAACAATAAGAAAGGGAATCTGAATTAGTTAATGAGACTAGCTTGTCTCTTATAATAAATTCAAAAAAGGATAGTAAAGAATGCATAATATTGGAACAGTATCATAAACAGAGGTATAGTAATTCTAAGCACTCTCATAGATAATCAAATCTAGCAGTATATTAAGTAAGAATGAACTATATTACATAAGGATGAAATAGTTTCTATTCCAGGAGTGTAATAAATGGTTCATCATCAGAAAATCATGAGAGACCTGCGTGTACAGATCAGCCCAGATTCAGCTGTTGCAGCCATCTGGGGAGCAAACCATTGGATGGAAGACCTTTCTCTCTGTCTCTTCCTCTCTCTGTTTGTAGCTATACATCTCAAATAAATAAAATTTTTAAAAATCATGCAAGAGGGTCCGGTGCTGTGGCACACTGGATGAAGCTGCTGCCTGCAGTGCCAGCATCCCATATGGGCACCGGTTCGAGTCCCAGCTGCTGCATTTCCCATCCAGCTCTCTACTATGGCCTGGGAAAACAGTAGAAGATGGCCCCAGTCTTTGATCCCCTCCCCTGCACATGCATGAGAGACCTGGAAGAGGCTCCTGGTTTCGGATCGGCGCAGCTCTGGCCATTGCGGTCCACTGGGGAGTGAACCAGCAGATGGAAGACCTCTCTCTTTCTCTCTCTCTCTGCCTCTCCTTCTCTTTCTGTGTAACTCTTTCAAATAAACAAATAAATCTTTAAAAAATCATGAAAGAAAAGAAAGAACATTAGTAAATTGTAGGAGAAAAGCATGATTAAATTCTATAGATGCAAAACTTGATAAAATTTAACACTAATTTATAAAACAATCTCCTATAAACTGGGAATATGACATTTGTATAACAAAGAATACCTACCAAATCAATACAACAGGTATACCGACTGAGAGGATAGACTGTGAAGCCAGACCACTGTGGATGGAATTCTGTCTCTGCCTCTAAAAAGCTATATATGACTTCAACATATTATATATCTCCTTTTTACTTCAAAAATAGTATCTGTTCTTGAAGGTTAATGAAAAGGTACATAAGTTGATGCATGTAAAATGCTTGAAATATGTTGTGGGTGGGGCCAGTGCTGTGGCACAATAGGTTAAGGCCCTGACCTGCAGCACTGGCAACCTATACAGGTGATGGTTGAAGTCCTGGCTGCTCCACTTCCAATCCAGCTCTCTGCTAATTGCCTGAGAAAGCAGTGGAGGATGGCCCATGTCTTTGGGCCCCTGTACCCATGTGGGAGACCCAGAAGCAGCTCCTGTCTCCTGGCTTCAGATCAGCTCAGCTCCAGCCATCGTGGTCATTTGGGAAGTGAACCAGCAGACAGAAGACCTCTCCCTCTGTTTCTACCTCTCTTTGTAACTCTGTATTTCAAATAAATAAAATAAATCTTAGGAAAATATATTTTGTGGGAAATTGCAATAATTTAGCTTATATTTTTATTATTTTTTGAGATTAGTATTATTATATTGCATGGTGAGAATTTGAAATATTTCCATAAATGTTAGAAATGAGAACAGGTTTCTCTCATGCATCTAAAAGTGACAGTTCATCACTTTTCCTTGCAAAGAGAATACATTTTCTTTGTTTGTTCAAGAAGTTTTTCTATCTAAAATATGAAAAGAACCAATGAACAAAAGTGATAATTGGTTCAGCAAGATTGGTCTACACAAGATCAACTCTATAGAAACTCAGTAGCATTTCAGTGGTTAACAGTTAAAATACATAATACAAAAATAACCTTGTTTGTGTATATATACTAATTTGTAGGAGTTGGTGTGTAGAAATACCACAAATTTCAACAAACAGCTGTTGCATTAAAACAAATTTCAGAAGGAATAGGATATATAATATCAAGTATACAAATTGAATAGTTGTAAGTCAATACTCTCTACTTAGCTTAAGAATAAGCATATACATAATTAATATCATGAAAACATTGATGTGAATGATGATCCTACAAATAAGGGCAAAAGATATATCTGGAGAAAAGAGTTAATGCACTTGTGGCAAGTTCTATAGGTAGCTTCAGTTGAGTGTGTATTGTTTAATTTCTAAATATATCCTTAAAAATGCCACATATTAATATTTGAAAAACTGAATAATCAAAGGACTTGAACAGGCATTTTTCAAAAGAGGAAATTCAAATGGCCAACAGACACAAAAAATGGTCAGGATCACTAGATATCAGGGAAATGCAAATCAAAACCACAATGAGTTATCACTTTACCCCAGTTAGAATGGCTCTCATATAGAAATCAACAAACAATAAATGCTGGGGGGATTGTGGGGCAAAAGGTACCCTAATCTACCACTGGTGGAAATGCTAACTAGTATAGCCATTGTGGGAGACAGTATGGAGATACCTCAGAAAGCTGAAAGTAGATATACCATATGACCCAGCAATCCCACTCCTGCGAATTTACCCAAGGAAAATTAAAGCAGAATATGAATTATCTGTATCCCCATGTTTATTACAGCTCAATTCACAATAGCTAAGATATGGAATCAACCCAGATGCCCATCGACAATGACTGGATAAAGAAATTAAGGTATATATATATACATATATATATATATTCACTATGGAATATTATTCAATAGTAAAAAAAAATGAAGTCTTTGCAACAAAATGACTGCAACTGGAAACCATTATACTTAGTGAAATAAGCCGGTCACAAAAAGACAAATACCATGTATTTTCCCTGATCCAAGGTAACTAACAGAGTACCAAAAATGTAATGTGTATGAGTGAAATTGATGTTTTGAGATTCAATGATTATTTGGATCCCTTGTCTCTACTGTTGAGGAACAGTGTTTTTTATCTTCTTACTATTTGTTGAGCTCTTTTCTTAGCGTAGGGTTAATCTTATGAGTATAAAGTAAACTGAAAGTAGATCATTGTGGGGGCTGGCGCTGTGGTGTAGCAGGTAAAGCACCTGCTTGCAGTGCTGACATCCCATATGGGCAGCAGTTTGAGTCCCAGATACTCCACTTCTGAACCGGCTCTCTGCTAATGCTCCCAGGAGAACAGTGGACGATGGTCCAGGTGCTTGAGCCCTTGCATCTATATGGGAGACCCAGAAGAAGCTCCTGGCATTAGCCGTTGTAGCCATTTGGGGAGTGAATCAGTAGATGGAAGTTCTCTATTTCTCACTCTCTCTGTAACTCTGCCATTCAACTAAAATAAATCAAAAAATCTTTTTTTAAAAGTAGGCCATTGTAAAAATTGAGAAGGAATAGTAGAGGAAGGAGTAGGAAGGGTGGGAGTGTGGGCAGGAGGGAAGGTAGGGTGGGAAGTACCACTATGCTCCTAAATCTGTGTACATGATATACATGATATTCATGAAATTTGCATATCTTAAAATTTAGAAAAAAGAAAAAGTGAGTGACAGGTACATGGATGGTCTTTAATAAATATTTTGTTTTGCCTTGTTTAAAATCTGTTTCAAATCAAAGTAGAATTCTGTATGTCTCAGAAAAAAAGTAGTTTGGAAATATTTGCTAATTCTTACACTGTAAACCTTTCTAATTCACTTAACTGATATTTGAAAACTGACTGTCTTAAATCATTCTAACATAGTGTAGTAACTATAAACATACGTTATATATCTTCAGCTCTTAGCATCGTGTTTTGAATACAATATATCATTTAAGCCATCCATAGTATACACTGATAGAAGAATTTTCTTGGGGGCTGCTTATTTATCTTGTTCCCTTTTTTAATTGATTATTTCACACTTTTTAAAAACATTTTGCCATATTCACTTCGAGTGTAGACATTATATACTTACACATATATACTATTTTTTCTCGAACACAGATATATTAATATCAGAGTGAGTGACTCACGACAATGATCCTAACATGGGAAAGAACAGCATATTGTCATTTATGTGGTATG
This sequence comes from Oryctolagus cuniculus, assembly GCF_051225735.1. NCBI lineage: Eukaryota > Metazoa > Chordata > Mammalia > Lagomorpha > Leporidae > Oryctolagus > Oryctolagus cuniculus. The sequence continues at coordinate 58,905,296 of NC_142888.1, forward strand.
ATTCAGTGAAGAAATATTTATAACTATATACCAAATAATATGATATCTACACAATTTTTGTACTTAGTATGTATATTAACTTCCACAAGCAAGAGAAAAATGTGCTGTTTGTCTTTTTGGCTATGACTTATTTAACTCAGCATAATGATCTCCAGTTCCATCATTTCTTAAAGCATTAAGTACAGCACATTATTTCCTTCTACAGAAGCTGTTCAACTTCTGCCCACATAGTAAAAATTCAAACTTCTGACTCTGTTTGTCATTGAATACCCTCCATGATCAGATCCCTGTTAACAGAAGCAAATTAAACCTTAAAGTTACATGGCAGTGTGTGGGTTTTATGTGACATGTAGCTTACATTTGCATGTAAGGACAAGGCACAACCTTGGTTGCAGGACTTTGGAGAAAATGAAGTGTTAACAGGCCATAAGTCACCAGAATGTAAGTCATGGAAAAACATGTCTGAGGTAGGCCAGAACTGGAAGATGAGTTACAATTGATACAAAAGGCGACATGGAAACTGAGAAAACCTAGGAGTTGCTGAAGTAAAAGAATAAAAATCAGTGAGGATCCATGGTGTCTATGCGCTGAGTAGATTGCATTCTTCATTGGACGCTTCATTGAAGAGAACTTAAGTGAAAATCCAAAGTTTGCTCTAAAAACTTCTACAGTTAGGGGACAAGGGACTACTGTTTTAAATAGTTTTTCTATGAAGTTCCATGAACCTAAAGTGAAGGTTTTCATTTTCATCTGAGTAAATGTGTTGCTTGTAGTTGAAATAAGTCATCTTTTATTTACTTTTATTGTAGTTATGTAATAAAAGGCACAATTCTAATAAACTAATCTCCCTTATTTCTTTCTCTTTCCTCACAACATCATAAATGAGGTTTTAAAGCTAAACCAGGGGCCAGCGCTGTGGCGCAGCAGGGTAAAGCTCTGGCCTGAAGCGCCGGCAGCCCCTATGGGCACCGGTTCTACTCCCTGCTGCTCCTCTTCTGAGCCAGCTCTCTGCTGTGGCCTGGAAAAGCAGTGGAAAATGGTCCACGTCCTTGGGCCCCGTGCCCATGTGGGAGACCCAGAAGAAGCTCCTGGCTTCAGATCGGCGCAGCTCCGGCCGTTGCAGCCATCTGGGGAGTGAACCATCGGATGGAAGACCTCTCTCTCTGCCTCTGCCTCTCTCTATAACACTGTCTTTCAAATAAATAAAATCTTTAAAAAAAAAAAAAAAGCTAAACCAACACTTTTTTCCTTCCAATGTTTTATTTTATCTTCTCAGAAAAGATGTGTCATTTTCATGCACCCGAATGATTTCCAAATTGGTCTTATCACAGTGATTGAAATCTCACTGATGAAGCCAAGGAAAAAATTATTGAGGAGGTTACATTAATACCTTGATTACAATTAGGCATTTGTTTTTCTGAAATTCATACAACTAAGAAGTATCCAAGCCTATCATTTAACTTCAGTGTTACATCTGTATTCTTTCTTTCAACCCCCACTGCCACAGTCCCAGCTTAATCAAGGTATGTACAGCAAAGTTTGCCCTTTTCACCTCGTTCTTGGCTCAGGAAAACAGTGAATATAAGAAATTTCATTATACACCAATAGATAAGTATGCAGCACTATATTCCTGCTGGTGGCCTGAATGAAAGATTTGTTCAGGAGTATGATTGCGTTAAACTATTTTGGCAACTGACTGGAGAAGAGAAAGATACATTCATCTTTGTAATCATGTAAATTTCACCGCTACTAGCGTGTGAGCAATTATTGGACAAGTAAAGTAGAATAATTATTGAATATTCATTAATGCATATGGATAAAGAAATGAGCTCCTCCGAACCAGCATTAATTTTCACCTTCTCCTGATCTATAAACTGGGGTAAATGTTTTTCTTTAATTGCATGTAAATCCATCAGTACTCAGATTAAAAGCTTTACACTTGTGATCATCTTGGATTCATATCTGAGGCTTTTGTCATCACCGGAATATGAATGGCAGCATGCGCTACAACGACTGAGTATGGATATCGTGTGTGTGAGTGTGTGTGTGTTGTGTGTGTCTTTAAATAGTGACTGGATCACTCCAAAATGAAGTATTTGTACAAACTCATGCTATGCATTATAGTATACAAAATCTCACATGTAATTCTGGGAATTCACAAGACATCTACACACCTCAGCCACAGAGAAGAACGAGAACAACAAGGAAGGCGAATGACTGAGGGAAAATTTTAGTAAAGAAACGATGGCAATGGCAAACAGCATAGACACTTCAAAAGCCAGAAGAGAGACACAAAGCCTGCCACAGCTGTTTCCCGAGCAACCTGGATTGGGAGATGCCATCTTGCCAGAAGAAGGTAAACAGAAAAAATCACAACCCCTACCACCTCCACAACTTGGCAGCGCTAACTACAGAAGAATTCCACAGCACTCGCATGCCATAAATCCAGTCAGGAAACATGACTGGTGCCAGACCTCCTGCTTTGTTCAACATAAAACAAGGCCAGCACACTGGAGCAGTGGGTTAAAGCCCTGGCCTGAAGTGCCGGTTCTAATCCCGGCTGCTCCACTTCCCATCCAGCTTCTGCTATGGCCTGGGAAAGCAGCGGAAGATGGCTCACAGTCCTTGGGCGCCTGCATCCATGTGGGAGACCCAGAAGAAGCTCCTGGCTCCTGGCTTTGGATCAGTGCAGCTCTGGCCATGGCAGCCATCTGCAGAGTGAACCAGAAATGGAAGACCTATCTCTTTCTGCCTCTACCTCTCTCTGTAACTCAAATAAAATAAGTCTTAAATAAATAAAATAAATAAATAAAATAAATAAATAAAATAGGTCTTAAAAAAAAGCAAAACCACAACACATTGTTGGCTACTAAATTCTATATGTCTTGGACACCATCAAGCAGCTCGTTGGGACGAAAAACTCCAGAGCCATACTCATGCACTTTCCAGGAAAGAGAGCAGTCCCCCTGTATCCTGCAGCTATAAAATTTCTGAGCCGAAGACCCAGAGCTAGGCCGGCTCATGCTGCTTAACTTGGGGAAGTTGCCCTCAGCTTCTTGGGGCTTGACACCAGCAGCAGCCCATAAGCAATTCCACAGGACCATACTTGAGAAAGTCACCCTCTGCAAATCTTAGCACAAGGTGCTGAGTTCCCATAGCATAAGCCCCAGTACTACACATGCGTCCCCTGTGGGGAAGTTCCCTCTGTGACCTGCAGCTCTGACCCTATTGCTGTTGATACAACAACCCTTAGAGTAGCTCGAACTCGCTTAGAGGATCTAGAGAGCCCTATGTGCCCGACTGCTTCAGTCTGGCAGCTGCCAGTCCACAATCCCCGGCATAACTGCCATTTGCCCTACACCCTCTGGGTAAAGACCCCACTGCCTCCTCCACCTCCACCTCCAGTACTTCCAGGATTTCAACTATGAATACTAAATTCCTCAGAATCACAAGAATCTAACCGCAGGAGCTAGAAAAGAATTTACTTGCATTCGACCACTCAAAATCCACGTATGGCAGTATACAATCCCCACATAACCTGTAATGACACCATAGGAAGGGAACAAGAACCCCTTTACAGGCCTCAGGGCTGTCACCAGGGCTTTCGGTTCTATAAATCACAGCATCAGTTACACCCATCAGCAGGACCTGGTGCAGGCCCCATCCATATCACACAACCCCAGGGCAATGATTATTGGTGTCACAAGCCCCACAATCACTCAGGCTTGCCTGATGGGACAGAGACACAGCACTCTATCCCACAGCACCAGACCATGGTCACAGCTATCACAAACCCCAGTGTGATTGGCACCCAACTCTTTAACCAGTGAAGATACACACCTTTGAAGGACATGTCCACTTCTAAGTCATGCTACTACTTCTGTGAGTGGCAGCCGAGTAGACAACAGTGGCACGCATGGACATTGTTGACATGGATTACTGCTAAGGAAATCACTCAGAGTTTACACTGCGGGGCTCATCTAGAAACAAAGGCAAAGCAAAATTCCAAGTGACACCCTGCATTTCATCTAAGAAAGTTATTTCCAGTTAAACCTGTTCCAGAAGGAAGAAGGGGCTATTACACCAGATGTACATTAACATAGGGACACAGGAAACCTGAAAAAGCAAGTTAACATGACCCCTTCGCAAGGATATGAAGCTTCTCCAGAAACAGATCCTGTTTTAAAGAAATCTATAAACTTACAGAAAGACAATGCAAAATAATGTTGCTTATGAAACTCAATGAGATACAAGAGAATACAGACAGAAAACATAAAGAAAATGAGGATAATGCATGATATAAGTGAGAAATTCAACAAATAGAAATCATTAAAAAGAACCAATTGGAAATTCTAGAGTTGAAAATTTCAACCAATGGAAAAAAAAATACAGTTGTGAGTTTTAACAACAGAATAGAACAAGTGGAAGAAAGAATTTCTGATTTTGAGACTTTTGAAATAACCAGTTAGAAACACACACATACAAAAACAGAAAAGAAAAAAAAACGAAAAAGAAAGAAGGAGGGGCTATATGTGGCAGTTGAGTGATGTCCACTGTGCACCACCACACCCTCACGCTGACCTGTGCCAAGTATGTCCAGAGCTGTGATTTCAGCTACTTAGATGGCAGTGACCAGTAGAGGTTTATTGACAAGAAGGAAAGGTTAAGTTGACTTAAGAGTGAACAAGAGAAATTTCCAAAAGAAATATTAAAATCTATGGACGGTAAATGGATAACAGATCAGTTGAGATGGAAAACAATGTGCAAGGTGAGGACTGAACTAGTGAAACGAACAACATGTAACAGAACTGAGGAAATGAAGCAAAATCCTGAAGGGCTTCTTAAATCAGAAGTTTTACAGTTCAGCACAGTGGCCCCAAGAGAAAAAGAAGACTCAGAGGCCCAATCAGAAGCTTGGTGACTAGTAGAGAAAAAGGCCACTGACTTAAGAAGTCATTATGAGCATTTGGCAAATCATCAAGCATCCCATACATTGGAGCTTTCATCTGTCATGTTTCCAATGGAGGATATAAACACGGATATGAGAGTCCCTGCAGATGTGTCCTCCGAGAATGACAGCGCCATGGCCACCAGCATCATGAGCAAGCTCACCGAGGACCACCTACTTCTCAGGCTGCTGGGTCTGTGATGACCGTGTTGGAGATGCCAGCATTAGCATTACAGGGCCTTGGATTTCCCTCCCCAATGACGTGACAACCCTGTCTGTCTACTACAATTGGGTGGAAGAGAAAAACACACAACACAAGGGGCCATACATGCAGCACAGTCACCCCACTTATACCATCACTGCAGCCTTGTGCTATGACACCCAGCTGGTCAGCATTCTGTCCCACATACTTGATGGGAACCTTCCCAAAAAGCTGTGCAACAATGAACTTTGTGAGGAAAACCTTACCAAACAGAAAGTTACTTGAGCAGTGAAGAAACTGAATACAAATATCCTTTATTTTTTGTTTTTCTCAGCATGTGAATTTAGACCCCTTACACACATTGTACACCCTCAGGGATCTCATGTACTGGGTCAGTTCCAACTCTGAACATCTGGGCAAGTCAGGACCCTTTGAAATGTGAGCTGACTTCAAGGAGTCCACGGAGTTTCTGAATCCCTGAGTTGCTGGAGCATGGAAGGAGAGTGGAGACCAGCACGTAAGTGACAAAGAAACCCACCAGGGCACAGACAAGGAGAAAAGTGCCCAGCCCCCGGGTTTGTGACATCCTTTCCCAGACCATGGAGGTGTCCCAAAGCCAGAGCACCCAGCTGTCCCTGTCCATCATGAGCAGCGGTGAAGGGGGCATGATCACCTCTGAGGCCGCCTCGGGGGCCTCCGGATTCAAGGCTTACACTGACCACTGCTGGAGCGCACGGACCTGATGGCGGATTTGCATCAAGAAGGATCTCCTCGACCACAAGCTAGTGAACCTTGCCAGTGAGTTAAAACAGTACGTGGAACACAAGGAGGTGAACCGGTTGTTCATCGTGTTGAAGCATGGAGACAAGTGGTCATTTGTCAGGTGGCCTTGGGGTAGGGGGGATGATCCTCGTGCTTATGATGATGAATAAAACCGAGGGGTCAAAGGTCCTCCTCCCCAGACCCATGTTGGTAGAAGGAGGAGCTGTTCACGTGGTCGCTTCTGCTGGGGAAGACATTCCCTTGACCTCTCTCAGGTCACAGCCCTTGGACCCAGCATTGGTTGTTTAGACTGTTCCCCAGCTCTTTCAGTTTATAGGCTGGTTGAGCCACAAGCAGACGTGTCTTACTGATTGGGAATTAAAAGATAAAAGCTATTTAGTGTAGGAGAGGTTTTTTTGTTTGTTGTTTGTTTTTGCAGAGAACCAGCAGCCAATTGGAAATATTTGAATTGCTTGTAATTTGGACACCGTTGGTTGTTAAATCAAGGATTTTGGTTTTTGTTCGGGAATGACTTTTTTTTTTTTTTTTTGACAGGTAGAGTTATAGACAGTGAGAGAGAGAGACAGAGAGAAAGGTCTTCCTTCCGTTGGTTCACTCCCCAAATGGGCGCTACAGATGGCGCTGCACTGATCCGAAGCCAGGAGCCAGGTGCTTCTCCTGGTCTCCCATGCGAGTGCAGGGCCCAAGGACTTGGGCCATCCTCCACTGCACTCCCGGGCCACAGCAGAGAGCTGGCCTGGAAGAGGGGCAACCAGGACAGAATCCGGCGCCGATATGGGATGCTGGCGCCGCAGGCAGAGGACTAACCAAGTGAGCCATGGTGCCGGCCCCATGGAATGACTTTTTTTTAAGGTAGTTTAAAAATCATTTAATTTGTGCTTCTCTTTCATAGCTCATCAGACAATCCTGTTTTTCTATCTCCCACACAGCAAAGAAATTAAGGTCTTTCCTTCTTTATGACTCACATCCATGAGCAGAAGAAACTCTAGCTGTGATAATGTCCCAGAGATGTAGTTACTGAGTCTCTTGTTTTCTGAGGGGAATTTACCTGGCTTAATGAATTCCTGTACTACACCATGTTCATTTTGAAATTGAACGTATTTCTGTGAGCAAAAATAAGTGATTAGGGTCATTCCCTTATGTAAGCTGAATGCCTGCCTGGGCATAGGACGTTCTCAGTGTCTGATTTCTTCCTAAGAGAGTTAGTAGGTGGTTACTAATGGCAAGTGTTCACCTGCAAAACCAGTCAGCTTATTTGTTTCCTAGAGCTCTGTGTAGCTTCTAGGATACTACCTGTGCTCAGAAATTCTGAATGGGGCCTTACAACTGACCCTGCTCTATCCTGGAAAAAGCTAGGATCTAAAGAATTTTTCCTCATCAAGACATCATTTTCAGTTAATGTGTCTTGTAATTCTTATATAGTCAAAATCTTACAAGAAAACTATGAGAGAGGAATTATGTACAGATATGTAAGTAGTTTTATATTTTCAATAACTGTAAAAAAAAGTCCTATGTGACAACCACATAAAGAAATCACGTGAAAAAATCCCTAATAGGCATTATTACCTTAGTTTCTTAGTGTGATTAGCATAATAGTAGCTCAGAAAAAATCATCCAGGGGGTTGTCTTGTCCAAGCTTCTTTTCTCGTTGTGATTATTATAGTTCAACCTTTGCCTCCAAATCTGATGTGTTATATAGCTTTTGCTATTGATATATTTAGTGTTTAGTAGAGTTTTGGTAGAATTGCAGAAGAGGGAGTTTATTCCTCTCTAAGAGTCCCCAAATCCCTGGCTCTATGAGTTTTCCACTTAGGGAGGCATAGATTTTCTTCCCCTTGTGGGATGATGATGTCACTGTTTTGAGTGCTTAGCTTCATGGTTGCTGGGCTTGCAGTTTAATATAAAGCTCTAGAGTTCATAGAGAGTGGATATGGTAGACTTGAACCAATGCCAGATGAACTTCAAAACTCTAATTGTCTACTGCTTCAAGCTCTCAGAAGGAAGAGCCTAAGCTCAGAGTTGGCCGACTGGCATTTGGGACTTGAAAGGTTGACTCCAGCTGAGAAATGCACAGTAGTCTTGGTTTTCAGAAGTAAGCCTCAGAGGCAGCCATGAACATGGGATTAAGCTAACGTACCCCGGGCTCACAAACTCTGAGAGTAATTCAGTAAAACTTGTAAGGATGTGAGAAATTTAGGGATTGGTGGGGTATATTATGTTATTGTTAATATCAACTCAAGGGTTTTTACATAGGGTTAAGTGAGCAAATCCTTTAGTGGTTGAGCACTAACATACTGGCTCACACTGCTGAAATATTTTGAATTTCATTATTTTGCACTGGATTCATGCTGTAAATATTCTTAAATACACATTTAAACCACTGTTTTTTCTACTCTTCTGGCTGCTCATTAACATCTTTCATGTAAATGCCAAAAACATATGTAAACAGAAAGAGAGAAAGAGAGAGAGAGAGAGCTTTCATTAATTAGTTCACTCCCCAAATGGGTGCAGTGGCCAGTATAGGGCCAGAAGCCAGGAACCAGGAGCTTCTTCCAGGTTTCCCACATGGGTGGCAGGGACCCAAGCACTTGGGCCATTCTCTGCTGCTTTCTTAAGTGACTTAGCAGGGAGCTGGATCAAAAGTGGAGCAGCCAGGACTAGAACTGATGCCCATATGGATGCTGGCACTGCAGGTAGTAGCTTTATCTACTACACCAGAACACCATCCCACAGACATTTTCTTGTAAAGAAATATAACTAAGAAATGTTTGCAAATCAGTAATATAAGGGGAAGAACACTGTCGCCATTGAGTATTAGAGACAGGATTCACAGATGGACTCATTTAAGTCGGAAAAGAACATTCAATGGCCTGTTGTTAAAAGGACAGCAGCAGCGTCTGAAAATCTCCTGGCTGTGTCATGCTGTGGGATTTCCTTTCACTCTGAGACTTCCAAACAAGTTTAGGTCATACAAATGTTCTCCAAGCTTTTATTGCATTACTGCAATAAAACTTTTAACTGCAAAAAAAAAAAAAAAAAAGAATGAAGAAAACCTATGAGATGTGTTGAACAATATTAAATGAACAAATATTCTTATTATAAGGGTACACAAAAGAGAAGAGAAGTAAAGAGGCATGGGGAATCTACTGAAAGAAATTTTAGTTGAAACTTGCCAAGTCTTGAAAGAGATAAGGACATTCAAATATAGGGAGCTCGAAAGAACTCAATATGCACCTGAATGACCAATGGATCATTGAAGAAACTGAAAGGGAAATCAACAAGTTTTTGAAACAAATAAAAATGAAAACAGAATATATCAAAATCTGAGATAAGATAAAAACAGTATTAAGAGGGAAGTGTATAGAAATAAGTGCTTATTTTTCTTAAAAAAAGGAAAGATATCAAGCAATCTAAAGATGCATCTCAACGAACTAAAAAAACAAAACAAAACAAAAACAAAAACAAAAAAGCAAACCCAGAATTAGCAGGAGGGAAGAAATAGTAAGAATCAGACCAGAAATAAATGAAATAGAAACTAAAAACTTCACAAAGCAAAATTCAACAAAAGGAAAAGCTTTTTTTTTAAAGATTTTTTTATTTGCTTATTTGAAAGGTATAATTACAGACAGAGAGAAAGAGAAACAAAGATCTTCCATCCATTGGTTTCACTCCCCAAATGGCCCCCAATGGCCAGAGCTGAGCCAATCTGAAGCTAGGAGCCAGAAGCTTCCTCAGGATCTCAAGTGGATGCAGAGATCCAAGCACTTAGGTCATCTTCCATTGCTTTCCCAGGCCACAAGCAGAGAACTTGATCTGAAGAAGAGGAACCGGGACGCAAATCAGAGCCCATATGGGGTGCTAGTGCCACAGGCTGTTTAGCCTCCATACTACAGCACTGGCCCCCAAAAAACTGGTTTCCAAAAAAGGTGAACAAAACAGATAAGTCTTTAATAAAACTAAAAAAGAAAGCACGAAAAAAAATTAGATGAAAAAGGAAACATTACAACTATATCACAGATATATAAGGATCAAAAAATCTATGAACAATTATATGCAAATAAAATTGGGAAACCCCAAAGAAATGAATGAATTCCTAGATATATACAACTTACCAAGAATAAATAAGGAAGATATAGAAAATGTAAACAGACTCCTAACAAATAAAAAGATTGAATAAATGATTAAAAGTCTCCATAAAAAAATCTGGGACACATTTATATGAATATTAATTTTTAAAGACTTATTTATTTGTTTGAAAGTCAGAGTTAAATAGAGAGAAAGACAAAGAGAAAGAGAGAAATTATATTCCAACTGCTGATTCATGCACCAAATGGCCAGAACTACCCAGGCCATATCAGACTGAAGCCTGGAGCTTGGAACTCCATCTGGGTCTTGCACATCTTCCACTACTTTCCCAGGAGCATTAGCAGGGAGTGGGATCAGAGGTGCAGCAGCCAGGACTTGCACTGCTGCCCATATGGACTGCAAGCATTACAGGCAGTGGCTTAACCCACTGCACCACAACAGCAACCCCACATGTTCATTTAAAGAGCAACTAACTCTAACACTTTTCAAACTATTCCAAAATATTGTACAGAATGAAACTCACACTTTTTATGAGGTCACCATCACGGATACCAAAACCAAACACATAACAGAAAAAGAAAATTGAAAACTAATATCATGATGAACACAGATAAAAAATTCTCAACAAATATTAGCATCAAAAACATCATACATCACATCAAGGAGGTTTTATACCAGGGATGCAAGGGTGGTTCAGTATTGCAAATCAAAAAATGTCATAAATCACACTAACAGAATGAAGAACACACATGGCGGCCACTTGGGGGAAAATGGAAAAAGGAAGACCTTTCTCTCTGTCTCTCTCTCACTGTCTAACTCTGCCTGTCAAAAAAAAAAAAAAAAACCTGATATACAAATTCAGTAAACTGAATTAAGAAATTCTATTCACAATAGCCACAAAAATTAAAATATTTAGGAATAAATTTAACCAATGAAGTGAAAGATATCTACAATGAAAATTATAAAATATTGATGAAAGAACTAATTAAGTATATTAATTAATCCAAAAAATATGGAGATGTTCCTTGTTCATAGATTGAAAGAATCGCCATTAAATGTCTACAGCTCCTAAAGACATCTACAGATTCAATACAGTTATTATCAAAATATCAATGACATTCTTTACAGAATTCGAAAATAAGCAATTCTAAAATTCATAAGGAACCACAAAAGAACCAGAATAGCCAAAACAATCCTGAGCAGCAACAACAACAAAAAAATTAAGCTAGAAGCATTGCCACCGCTGATTTCAAGCCATATTACAAAGCTATACTAATTAGAACCAGTACGGTAATGCCATGAAAAACCACATATGGGTCAAAGGAAGAAAACAGAGGGCACAGAAATTAATTCATGTACATTCAGCCATCTGATTTTTGACAAAAATACCAGGAAAATACACTGGAGAATGAATAGCTTTTCCAGTAAATGGTGCTGGCAGAACTGAATGTACATATGCAGAACGAAATCAGATCCCTAACTCTCACGATATACAAAAGTCAACCCAAGAGGGAGCAAAGATCTAAATGTAAGACCTGAAACTATGAATTTGTTAGAAGAAAGCCTATGTAAAGCACTTCAGGCCCTTGGTGGAGGTAACGATTTGTTGATAAAAACCCTAAGAGTATAGGCAGCAAAAGCAAAAGTAGACGAGTGCAATTACACCATACTCAGAAACTTCTGTACAGCAAAGTAAACCATCAATACGGTGAGCAGACAATATCACTAGCCACCGGGAAATAAAAATCCAAGCCACAATATCATCTCACTCTTGGTATAATGGCTATTTTCAGAAAGACAGGAAATAGCAAATGCTGACAAGGACATGGAGAAAATGGACCTCTTAATCACTGCTGGTGAAAATGTAAATTTAGTATAGCCACTATAAAAATGGTATGGGAATTTATTTAAAAACTACAAATAGAATTGTCATGTAATATACTGGGAATATATCCAAAGGACATGAAATCATTATATCAAAGAGATACCTGCTCCATGTTCATCACAGCACTATTCACAATAGCCAAAATATGGAAATAACCAAGGTTTCCATTATCAGAATAAAGAAAAGTGGTATATATATAAAGTGGAATACTATTCAGCCACAGACAAAAAGTAAAATATCATCATTTTCAACAAATGATGGAACTGCAAGATATGTTAATTGAAATAATCCAGGGGCCTGTGCTGTGGCGCAGCTGGTTAAAGCCCTGGCCTGCGGCGCTGGCATCCCACATGGCCGCTGGTTCTAGTCCTGGCTACTCCTCTTCCGGCTGTTGCGGCCATCTGGGGAGTGAATCAGCAGATGGAAGACCTCTCTCTCTGTCTCTACCTCCCTCTGTAACTCTGTCTTTCAAATAAATACAATAAATCTTAAAAAAAAAAAGAAAAGAAAAGAAATAATCTAGACACAGAGAGATGAATTCTGAATGTCCTCCCTCATGTGTTAGAGTTTAAAAAAAAACAGTAATGCTCAATATGGACACAGCATTGATTACTAGAGAGTGAAAGGAGTGGGAGGGTTAAAGAGAGTTTGGATTAAAAAAATAGGAGAAGCTAAATATAGTTCATTAATTGTGACAAATATATTATATTAATGTGATGTTCGTAATAGGGGGACCTGGGTGTGGTTTATGGATCATGACATTTTTTTCATACTAATATGTTAACAATAGAGAAAGCTGGGCTTGGTGTATGAGGTCTTTTTTTTTTTTTAAGATTTATTTATTTTACTTGAAAGTCAGAGTTACACAGAGAGAGAAGGAGAGGAAGAGAGAGAGAGAGAGAGAGAGAGAGAGGTCTTCCACCTGCTGGTTCACTCTCCAATTGATTGCAACAGCCAGAGCTGTGCCAGTCGGAAGCCAGGAGCCAGGAGCTTCCTCTGGGTCTCCCATGCGGGTGCGGGGGCTCAAGGACTTGGGCCATCTTCTGCTGCTTTCCCAGGCCATAGCAGAGAGCTGGATCAGAAGTGGGGCAGCTGGGACTCGAACTGGCGCCCATATGGGATGCCGGCACTACAGGCGGCGGCTTTACCTCTTAGCCCACAGCACCGGCCCTGAGAGGTCTTTATGCTACTTCACAATTTCTATTCTGCAAATTTAAAATTATTCTGTAATGAATCACTTTAAAAATCCTAATGTAAGCCAATCTAAACACTGTTAACTGTGTCCAAGATGATTGGACTTTCTGTTTTGAGCACATCAATTTCCTTCTAATTCTGTAAGTTGCACTGGCAATAATGAGGTACATAGTTTCTCAGAGCTGTCTTAGGTCAATTTAAACATTATATTGTTCCAGTTTATATATATATTTTATTATAATATTTATATATAAATAATATAATACATAACATATTAATATATTTATATATTATAATATTTATATATTTTTATATATTTTATATAAATAATATATTATATTATTTATATAAAATAATATTAATAAGATAATAATATTTTATATAGATTTATAAGATTTATATTTATATATTTATGTAGATTTTATATATATTTATAAGATTTTACATATAATATATAATATATGTATAATATATAATATAAGATTTTATATATATAAAATCTTATGAATTATTATGAAACCCAGATCTATCCTTTGATTTTTGAAATTTTGGAAATTGAAGCTATTGATCCTGATATTTTTACTTTACTATTATTCTGCTAAATGACAGCATTTTTGGATGATTTTTAATTTCTGAAAACTTTTAATTTTTATTGTTCATCAATATATAAATTTTATAGCAGCAACACACAGAGAGAGGCAGATAGACAGATAGAAAGGATGAGTTCTCATCTCCTGTTTCACTTCCCCAACCATTATCACCAATAGTAGGGACTCCAAACCTGGTCTCCCACGTGGTTGACAAGGACCCATCTATTTCAACCATTGGCACTGCCACTTAGGGTCTGCATTAGCAGGAAACTATATTCACAAACCAGATCCAAGACTGGAATCCAGTTACTCAAATGTAGGACAAGAATACACTAACATGGTGTTATTAGCCCAACACCTGCCCCTTATATTCTTTCTTAAATGTGATTATAATGCAAATGCTTTCAAAATTTAGGTCTGTCTTTCAAACCAAATTGTAAATGTCCAGAGATAAAAATTATCCTCCATATTTGATTTTTACTTACAGTAAAGTCTTATTAAATGGAACTATTTTCTGATCTTTTATCCTCTAAGTAAGCAAATAACTCTTCTTTGAAAATTCTGTATAATAGACTTCTTTATCCTTAGTTTCACTCTCCATTGTTTCAGTTACTTGCAGTCACTTGTGGTCCAAAATCATTAAATGGAAAATTCCAGAAATGATTAATAAGTTTTAAATTATGTGTAATTATGTGTATATTACTCAACTCACTCTATCTCATCATACAAGCATTATATCATCATTTTTTTTCTTTTTTTAGTTTGACAGGTAGAGTTATAGACAGTGAGAGAGAGAGAGAGACAGAGAGAAAGGTCTTCCTTCCGTTGGTTCACCCCCCAGATAGCCGCTATTGCCAGCACTGTGCCAATCGGAAGCCAGGAGCCAGGTACTTCTCCTGGTCTCCCATGGGGTGCAGGGCCCAAGGACTTGGGCCATCCTCCACTGCCTTCCTGGGCCACAGCAGAGAGCTGGACTGGAAGAGGAGCAGCCGGGACTAGAACACCACAGGCAGAGGATTAACCAAGTGTGCCACGACGCCAGCCCCCCTTATTTCATCTTACATCACCAAAGAAGGGTGATCGCCATACAATAAGATTTTTTGAGAGGTGGCCATTTGGTGGAACAGTTAGGACACTGCTTAGGACACTTGCATCCATATTGTAGTGCCTTGAGCTGAAGCCGACCTCCACTTCTGTTTCCAGTTTCCCAATAATGCATACTCTGAGGGGCAGCAGGTGGTGACACAAGTATTTTTGCACATCCCACTCATGTTGGAGGCGCACATTGAGTTCTGCGACCCTGGCTTCAGTCTGGCCACGCCCTGGCTGTTGTGGGCATTTGGAGAAATCTTGTTTTACCTTTCAAGTAAATAGAAATAAACAAGAAAAAAACAATAATAACTCACACATAGAATACAGTACTATCCATGATTTCAGGCATCCACTCGAGGTCTTGGAATGTATCGCCCAGATAAGTGAAGGTGTTACCGTATCTCTCCTTCTTTAAAGACTATGAATTTCCACAAAATTGTTCATTCAATGTTGTACACATGTGCATTACACTGCCTTTTTAAAATGGTTTTAGATAGTAGACTTTAGAAAATTGAAATCACCTAGTGTTCAGTAATTGATGAACTGAAAATAACAAATGTGTTCATTTTTATTGTAGTTGTCATTTTTCTGTAACTTTAGTATCTTTTTTTTGCTTTGTCAATATTTTGATTTTCTGTGCGCCTACATTTCCAGAGTTGTCTTGCTATTTTAAAATTTGTGAATATTCCTGTTGACTTCCAAGTATATACCATCTACATTTAGAAATACTATTTCATTTAACACTGGATATAGTGGTTAATTTTAGGTGTCAGTGTCACTGGCAAAAGAGAACCCCAGATGGATGTTAAGGCATTACTTCTGGGGGTTCTGTCTGTGAAGGTGTTTCTGGAAGAGACTGGCATTTGAATATGTGGATTGGCTAAGGAAGATCTGGCCTCATCCAGTGTAGGTGGGCGCTACCCAATCCACTGAGATCTCAGACAGAACAAAAAAGCAGATAAAAGGGGAATTTGCTCTCTTCTGGAGTGGGGGCACCCATCTTATCCTCTGGGACTTGCACTAGCAGTCACCTAGGTTCTCAGATCTTTAGACTGATTATCCAGCTTGCAGCTCCTCAGCTTCCATAATCACAAAAGTCAATTCCCATAATAAATCCTCTATCTTTCTATCATCTATCAGTCTATCTATGCATGCATCTATCATCTATTATCTGTTTCTTTTTTTCTGGAAATAATGTAATTACTGAGAGTTTTGCAGATTTCTTATATTTTGTTTTACCAAAACCAACAATTTCCTTTGTTGTAGAAGTAATTTCATTCAAATGTGTCTGTGAAGACATATCACCGTCCATAAAGCTGTGGGAGATGGGCATTTCTCTTTAGATTTTGTGCAAAAAACAAGTAGCTCTGTATTTATTTCTCGGCATATTTTATATATCTTTTCTATTATTTTTATTCTCTTTCATTGTAATTTAATTTATTATGAGAAAATAAGCTTTCTTGGAGATGATTCAGATTTGACCTATATCTATACTCCTCAAAGAAACAACACACAGTAGATTAACAATAGAAATCTGAAAATGAATAAATACAAGGAATTTAAGTAAGTGCCTGTAATGATCAGCCCTTTAGTTTCATACATTATACCGAAAACCTTCATACTATGGCAGATGATAGAGAGAATGCCTCAACATCAGTTAACAATAAGCCTGTTTAAGAAAGATTCATAAAAATGCATGTCATGCTCGGGCTGACTTGCCCCAATTGGTAGAGTTGGAAACATGCCAGGGGATTCCAATTCAATCCCATCAAGGTGGCATGTGCCAATGCCATCTCACTACTCCAAGTGATCAATTTCAGTTCACAATTGATCATAATGAAAGGACTAAGAGTCAAAGGGAGCACATAAACAAGTCTAGTATCTGCTAACACCAACCGATAGAATAAATAAAGGGGAGAGTGATCCAACATGGGAAGTGAGATACTCAGCAGACTCATAGAATGGCGGATGTCCTAAATAGCACTCTGGCCTCAGAATCAGCCCTAAAGGCACTCGGATCTGGCTGAAAAGCCCATGAGAGTATTTCAGGCATGGAAAGCCAAGACACTCTGGCAAAAAGATCTCTGTGAGTGAGATCCCAGTGGAAAGAACAGGTCTTCAAAGAGGGAGGTGCCTTTCTCTGAAGGGAGGAGAGAACCTCCACTTTGACTATGACCGTGTCTAAACAAGATAAGAGTCGGAGAACTCAAGGGGCTTCCATAGCCTTGGAAACTCATAACTGGTGCATAGGGAGATTACTGATGCCATAAACAGGAGTGTCAATTGGTAAAGTCAACAACAGGAGTCACTGTGCACTTACTCCTCATGTAGGATCTCGGTCCTTAACGTGCTGTACACTGAGGCTTAATGCTATAACGAGTACTCAAACAGTATATTTCACTTTGTGTTTCTATGGGGGTGCAAACGACTGAAATCTTTACTTAATGTACACTAAACTGATCTTCTGTAAAAAAAAAAAAAAAAAAAAAAAGGAAAGAAAGAAATTTTCAATTCCCAACTTGACTCTCACTGGGATTAAACATGACAATAGGTCTGATCTGATTTCATCATCATTTAAAAAAAATCATCTATTATTTTTCACTTTATGTTTCTGTGTGGGAGCAAACTGTTGAAATACTTACTTAAGGTATACTAAGCTGATCTTCTGTATATTAAGATAATCGAAAATGAATCTTGATGTGAATGGAAGGGGAGAGGGAGTGGGAAAGGGGAGGGTTGTTGGTGGGAGGGACGGTATGGGGGGGGAAGCCATTGTAACCCATGAGTCGTACTTTGGAAATTTATATTCATTAAATAAAAGATAAAAAAAAAAAAGAAAAAAAAATGCATGTCATATGATTAGGTGCATGTCAGTTCATAATTCTGTGCAAGATAGAGCAAAAGGAACCAGATTTACTCCCACACCTGAAACACCCACAAAAATGACAAATATAGAAAATAAGTTTTTTGGCCGGCGCCGCGGCTCAATAGGCTAATCCTCTGTCTGCGGCGCCAGCTCACCAGGTTCTAGTCCCGGTCGGGGCGCCAGATTCTGTCCCGGTTGCCCCTCTTCCCGTACAGCTCTCTGCTGTGGCCCGGGAGTGCAGTAGAGGATGGCCCAAGTGCTTGGGCCCTGCACCTGCATGGGAGACCAGGAGGAAGCACCTGGCTCCTGGCTTCGGATCTGCACAGTGCGGCAGCCGCAGCGCACCAGCCACAGCGGCCATTGGGTGGTGAACCAACAGAAAAGGAAGACCTTTTTCTCTCTCTCTCTCTCTCACTGTCCACTCTGCCTGTCAAAAAAAAAAAAAAAAAAAAGAAGAAGAAGAAGAAGATTTTCCTAGTCACTAAATATCAGGCAACGAAAACAGTGATCGCTGATAGCAGAAATAAACAAATGATCATCCAAAAATCAAAAAAACATTAAATGCTGATGAGGATGTATACTGATACACTATTGGTGGGAATGTAAACTGATACAACCATTATAGAAGACAGTATGGAGATTCCCCAGAAACCTGAAAATAGATCTACTTTGTGACTCAGCCATCCCACTCCTGGGAATTTACCCAAAATGAATGAAATCATTATATAAAAGAGTTATCTATATTCCCATGTTTATAGCAGCTCAATATATGGAATCAACCCAAATGTCTATCAGTTGATGACTGGATAAAGAAATTATGGGAGATGTACACCAAAGAATACTACATAGCCATAAAAATGAATGAAATGCTGTGTTTTGCAGCAAAATGAGTGCAACTGGAAACCATTATACTTAGTGAAATAAGCCAATCCCTAAAAGACAAATACCATATGTTTTCCCTGATCTGTGGTAACTCTTTATATTAAGAGTACAAAAAATGTAATGTATATTAGTGAAATTGACATTTTGAGATTTGATTATTGTTTATAGCCCTTGTCTCCACTGTTGTGGAACAGTGTTTTTTATTTTTTTTTCTTACTTTTTGTTAAATTCTTTACTTAGTGCAGAGTTAATCTTATAAGATAAACTGAAAGTATATCATTGTAAATATTAAAAGGAAGAATAAGAAAGGAAGGGGGGAAAGAGAATGGGTGGGTGGGGGAATTGGGTGGGAAGTATCATTATGTTCTTAAATCTGTAAAAAAGAAATACATGAAATTTGTTCACTTTATATAAACAAAAAAATATAAGTAGTAAACAAATGAGACTAACATTGCCCCTGTCCCTGCCTTGACTGAGTTTCCAGACCAAAGCACAGTGAGGGCGAATTCAAAAAGAACCCCCAGACTACCTGTGCTGAAGACAGAACCTGTGGAGATGAAGGCAGCTCATTTTTCACAGATACAGTACTGCAGAGGATAGCGCTGAAAAGAGCAAACTTCAGAGATATGAAGAGAGTTCCCCTTGAATTGTCAGTTGAGAATCAGTATCCCCGGAAAGAAAAGTACCTGAAGATGGGAAAAAGAACTCCGGAAAAGCAGCAGAGGTGACAGAACCCAGTGACCACTGATAGTCAGTGATGACTTGGATTTTTAGATTTGCCCTTGTAGGTATGCATCCAATGTTGCTAACTCCCAAAATCTAAACATGATTAAAACCTGAGAAGTTGTACAGTTGATCTAACTTGCTGATTTTCAGAGTCCATCTGGCCTCAGTCTTAGGAAACCTACAGAGATTCTTTTTTAGATGCATTTATTTATTATTTATTTGAAAGGCAGAGCAACACAGAGAGATGGAGAGACAGAGAGAGACAGGGAGAGACAGAAAAAGAGAGAGACCTTTTGTGTACTGGTTGACTCCCTAAATGGCTACAACAAGCAGGTCTTAACTAGGGCAAAACCAGGAACCAGAATTTCCATCCTGGGCTCCTGCATGGATGGAAGGGACAAAAGTACTTGAGTCATTTTTTTGCTTCCTTTTCCAGGGGCATTATCAGGAAGCCGCATCAGAAGCGGAGTAACTGAGACTTGAGCCACCACTCTGATATGGGATGCTGCATCCCAATTGGCAGCTTAACACACTGCACTGCAATACAGCCCTTTGCAGAGATTCTTGACATTCAACAGACACGCCTATTTAAAAGCTTCCTGCCCTAAGCAAGAACCTGTATTCGTGCATACCCCATCTATTCCAACAAAGGAGAAAAGATGGGCCCTTGCTGTGACACAGCAGGTTAATGCTCCGCCTGGGGTGCTGCCATCATATATGGGCACCAGTTCTAGTCCCGGCTGCTCCTCTTCTGATCCAACTCTCTGCTATGGCCTGGAAAAGCAGTAGAAGATGGCCCAAGGGCTTGGGTCCCTGCACCTGCATGGAAACCCGGAAGAAGCTCCTGGCTCCTGGCTTTGGATGGGCACCAACTCCAGCCATTGCAGCCAATTGGAGAGTGAACCAGCAGATGGAAGACCTCTCTCTCTCTCTTTCTCTCTCTCTCTCTGTCTCTCTCTCTCTTTCTGCCTCTGCCTCTCTATAACTGCCTTCCAAATAAATAAGTAAATCTTTAAAAATAAAAAAAAGTTGCATTATAAAGAGAAGATAAGATTAGTTGAAATTGGGGCTAGTGTTATGGCACCAATTCAAGTCCTGCCTGTTCCATCTTCCAATCCATCTCCCTGCTAATGTGCCAGGGAAAGCAGCGAAAGATGGCCCATGTGTTTGGGGCCCTGCACCCACGTGGGAAACCTGGAAGAACCTCCTGACTCCTGGCTTCATACCAACCCAGCTCCAGCCGTTGTGGCCATCTGGGGAGTGAACCAGTGGATGGAAGATATCTCTCTCTTTTTCCTTCTCTCTCTCTAACTCTGCTTTCAAATAAATAAATCTAAAATGTTAGTTGAAATTGAAGGAAAACAAAATAATTTTTTGAAGATGATAATATGTTTAAGAGTGAAAGTTTAACCATAAGACAATTGCCCACGATTGAAAAACATAAGGCTACTTCAAAAAGGCAATGGAAAATGGATGAAAGATAAGTTAATTTAGGCAAATCCATATATAGTTTTTTCATAATAGACATTTTCCTTGAAGTCTTTGAAATATCCTTGTACTACCAATGAATAAAGCTGTTAGTACTTCAAATCACCTCTAGTTATAAACTACTCACATTTGAATGCTGCATTTATTTTAATCACCTTTATTCTCACTTTTTAAAATTTATGCATTTATTTGAAAGGCAGACTGCCAGAGAAAGAGGGAGAGAGACAAAGAGATAGAGAGAGAGAGATCTTTCATTCAGGGGTTCACTCCTCAAATGGTTACACCAACCACGTCTGGGGCAGGTCAAAGCCAGGAGCCAAGAACTCCATCCTGGTCACCACATAGGTACAATGACCCAAGTACCTGAGCTACCTTCTGCTGTCTTCCCAAGCACATTACCAGGAAGCTGGATCAGAAGTGGAGTAGCTGGGCCTGCGCCGCGGCTCACTTGGCTAATCCTCTGCCTGCGGCATCGGCACCCTGGGTTCTAGTCCCAGTCGGGGCGCCGGATTCTGTCCCGGTTGCTCCTCTTCCTGTCCAGCTCTCTGCTGTGGCCCGGGAAGGCAGTAGAGGATGGCCCAAATGCTTGGGCCCTGCACCCACATGGGAGACCAGGAGGAAGCACCTGGATCCTGGCTTCAGATCAGTGCAGTGCGCCGGCCACAGCAGAGGGGTGAACCAACGGAAGGAAGACCTTTCTTTCTCTCTCACTGTCTAACCTGCCTATCAAAAAAAAAAAAAAAAAAGTGGAGTAGCTGGGTCTTGAAATAGCACTCTGATTTGGGATGCCAATATCACAAGTAGTGGCTTAATTCACCATGCCACAACATTGCTCCAAGCCTTCATTTTCAGAACAGTTGTAGATTTTAAAAAAAAAAAACAAAACTGAGAACATAGTACAAAGAATTCCCATAAACCTCTTCACAGAGTCTTAACTTTTGTTAATTTTCTAATATTAGTATTATAAATATGTTACAATAATTTAACCTATATTTATACAATATTATTACATAAATTCCATAGTTTACATTTTGTTTTGTCATATTACTTGTTATTAACATTCTTATTGACATATTTGCATGTATAATACAATTCACCTATCTAAGGTATCCAATTCAATATTTTGTAGCACGAATTTGTGCATCTATCACTACATTTTAGAACATAGCTGTTTTATTAACCCCAAAAGAAACGCCTCACCTCTTAGCCATTACCCATCACTCCCTCCAATCTTCCCAAGTCCTAAACAACAATTAATCTACTTTCTGTCTCCGTGGATTTGCCTATTAGAGGCATCATATATAAATAATATCTCACAACATAACATATAGCTCTTTTTGACTTGCCCCTTTCATGTAGTATCAGGTTTTTAAGGGCCACGTTTATTATATGATGTATCAGCACTTCATTAATTTCTATGCTTGGGTAGTACTCCATTATATGGCTATACCAAATTTATTTATATACTCATCTGTTAATGAGCATTAGGTTGTTTGTAAATTTTGGCTGTTTTAATGCTGTTATAACCATTTGCGTAAAAGCTCTTGTTTGGTTATATGGTTGGTTTTGTGTACCAACTTGACTAGACTTTTCAAACAGAAATCAGGTATTGCCATGAATATATGTTGTAGCTATAGTTATTATCTATAACTCTGAAATTTAAGTAAAGGAATTTTTCTCTATAAGGTGCGTAGACCTGATCCAATCAATGGAGATGCCTTAAATGCAAAACTAAGATTTCCTTGAAGAATAAATTTTATCTCAAGACTGAAAAATCAACTCCCGGACAAAAAAACTTCCAACCTACTGATCTGCCCTCACTAGATCCTATAATTATATGAGCCAATTACTCCAACTTGGAAATAGCTGCAGTAGTTAGAGTACTATAATGTTATTCAAGTACCAACACATCCTAAAAGGTGCTGCCCAAAGTGTCTGACTAGTAGATGTTCTACACTTCAAAATAATTGTATGATTTTTCCAATTTATGCCAATAAAACCTGGAGAACAAGTCAAGGAATTATATACTAAGGATATAGAATGACGTTGGAGGGAAAATAAAATTTATTTGGGCTGAATTTATTGCTATGATCCACTCAACAGATATTTTGGATTTACTATTGTAAACAAGATCTTAGACAAGATTCTAATACTTTGGTAGGTTGGCTGAAACATAGCCTATCTTAAATGAGGATGAAATCAGAACTTCCATGATAGACTACAAGAAGCTATAAAAAGGCTTGGGGAAATTATAAAGAAAAATTATGTATTGTGTAACTCTGGCTTATTCAGCAGGGGAAGGTCCAGTCAAAAAATCTTACCATGACTGTGAAAAGTAAATTTATGTGTGGAGCTCCAAAGTCCTTGATCAGCTCTGTAGTTGCTCTTCACTATAGATCAGTAATTACAGTGAGAACTGCCACCATTGCATTAGGACACCTAAGTGGTACACCTAAGTAGAATAGGGATAATTAGATCCTAAGGAGGAGCAGCCAAGTGACAGCACTTAATTGTCAAAATGATTATATTGAGAGGTGAAGTTTAAGAGGTGATTGCGTTATGAGGATACAACCCTCATGAATGGGATTGCTTTCTTTATTTTTCAAAGATGTACAAAAGATCTGTCCATTTCCTTTTATCCCTTCCACCAGGTGAGGACACCTAGAAAGCATCATCTGTGAGAACAGAACCTCATCATATATCAGATCTGTCAATCTCTTGAACTTGGGCTTCCCAGTTTCCAGAAATGTAACAAATAAATTTGTACTATCTATAAACTACCCAGTCTGTGGTATTTCCTGTAGTAGAAAGAATAAATGAAGACAGCACAATCAGTTCCCAGACTTGAGCCCATTGTGAGACACAGAACCCCCTTAAGGGGAAAGACAGGCAGTGTTCTTTTGAGGGGAGGAACCCATTTCATCGCCAAAAATTTATACTTTAATATTTCTTCCAGTCTTCCCTAAAGGTATCTACAGCTTTTAATGAGGATGACTATTGCAAAGGGAATAATCAGATTTTTTTGTGATTTCTAGATACTGGCTCGGAACTAGCACTGATTCCAGAAGAAGCATCATGCCACTGAGCTCCAAAAGTCAGAAGTATGGATTTTTTGGATCAGGTGCTCATTGGAGTTCTACCTGAGGTCCATCTCATAATGGGAAAAATGAGTGCCCAAACTCATCCTCTGGTTGTTTCCTAGGGTGTGTAATCGGAATAGACACAGTCAGTACCTCACAAAATGCCTACTTTTGTTTTTCTAACCTGTGGAATACAGGCTACAGTGTAAGGAAAGACCAGATAGAAACCACTAGAACTCACTGAATATAGGTAAATATTGATTCCTAGAGTAAGTACAAAGATTAATGTCTTCATCAAGGACTTAAAATATGTAGAAGTGTTGATTTTTACCATATCCCATTCAACTCACCTATTTGTTCTGGGCAGAAAGTAAATGGATCTTGGAGCATAACAATAGATTACAATAAACATAAGCAGATGGTAACACCAACTCCAGCTGCTATTCCAGATGTGGTTTAATTGCTTGAGAAGATTAACATGTCCCTTCTAACAGATATGTAACTATTGATCTGAAAAATGTTATTTTCTGAATATCTGTTAATAAAGGTCAACAGAAGAACTTGTTTCAAGTTGGCAAAGCAACATTTATTGTTCTCTCTCAGGGGTATATGAACTCTCTAACCCTATTTATCATTTAGCTTTCAGGAACCTTAAACTATACTACATTGCATAAGATATCACAATGATCCATTACATTGGGATCATGATGCTGATTGAAACTCTGAATATGAATTAGAATTTACTCTAGAATTATCGTTAAACATTTAAGTGTCACATGGTGGGAAATACATTCAACAGGAAGTCAAACATTTTCAGCCTCACTGAAATTTCTAGAGGTCCAATAATTTGGGGCATGTTGAGATATCCCTTCTAAGACAGAGGACAAATTGTTCATCCTACTCCTCCCAAAATTAAAAAAAAAATAGGAAGAACAATGGTTAGAGGTGCTCTTTCAATGGTGTGCATTTATGTGTACTATTTAAGGACATTTCACAGTGACTCAAAAAGCTGCTAGATTTGAGTGAGGCCCAGAATAAAATCAGGCTGTACTGCAGGTTGAGGTTGCCAGGTAAGCAGCTCTGCCACTTGGCCATGTGATCCAGAAGATCTAATTGTGCTTCAGCTGTTACAATCAGAGAGAGATGTTGTTTGTAATCTTTTAAAGTTTCCTATGGGTGAATTTCGGTCCAATCTGTTATGATTTTGGAGCAAAGTCCTACCATCCTCTACAGATAATTACTCTCCTTTTGAAAACTAGATTATGGCTTTCCTCTACGCTTTATTGGAGATTGAGTGCTTGAATATGTACCCCCAAGTTACCCTGAGATCTATGAAACCCATTATAAATGTTTGTATGACCCACGAAGCCATAACTTGGGGCATGCATAGAAGCACTATATTATTAAATGGAAAAGCTACATGTAAGATAGTCCGCAAGTATTCCTCGAAGGAAATAATAAGTTGCACAAGAAATGTCCCCACTGTTCACAGCCCAACTCCTGCTATATCATTTTCTCCTTCCCAGCCAATCCCTTCAAATTGTCTTCTTTAATTTCACATTCTCATCTAATTGCCATGGCTAGAAATTCCAGTACAAACTGAACAGAAGTGTTGAGAGGATATATCTTTACTCCTGCCTTTCCTGATCTTAGGAAGAAACATTCATTCTTTCACCATTAGGTATGATTCTAGTAGTGGATCACTTGTGTGCCATTTTTCAACTTCCAGAAATTTTTTTCTGCTTTATTATTGAGCAATTTATCAAAAAAAGGGACATTGAATATTTTCAACTTATTTTTCTGTACCTATTGAGGAGATTGTGTGCTTTTCTTCTTTTCATCTACTAATGTTATTCATTATACTAATTAATTGTCAGATGTTAAACCAACCATGTATCCATGGGATAAACCCTACTTAGTAATATTACATTATCTTTTGTAAAGATGGATGGATTCAATTTGCCAGCATTTTGTTAAGGACTATTGCTTCTGTATTTATAAAACTATGGAGCTATAGTTTTCTTTCTTGTGATCTTTGGCTTGGTGATAGCTTAATAATGGCCGCATAGAAATAGCTGCATATTGTCTTAAGGTAAATGGTTAAATGTTTGATCGGAGCGCTTCCTTTTTTATACAGGCATTTTGAAGTTATAAGTTTCCTTCTAAGTGCTGTTTTAACTGAATTGACAAATTTTGGTATGTATGTATTTATGTATGTATTACATCATTTTCTCAAAATATTTTTATTTTCCTTTGTGATTTCTTTTTTGAACCATGATTACATCACATTCTGGAGGGGAGATAGAAAATCATGGATGTTTTTAAGGAATTATTTATTTGAAAGACAGAATTACAGAGAGAGGTAGAGACAGAGAGGGAGATCTTCCATCCGCTGATTCACTCCCCAGATGGCAGCAATGGCCGGAGCTGTGCCTATCCAAAGCCAGGAGCCAGGAGCTTCTTCCAGGTATCCCACGTGGGTACAGGGACCCAAGCACTTGGGCCATCTTCTACTGCTTTCCCAGGCCACAGCAGAGAGCTGGATCGGAAGAGGAGCAGCCGGGACTAAAACCTGCACACATATGGGATTCCTGCTCTTCAGGCTAGGGCTTTAACCAGCTGCACTACAGCACTGGCCCCAAAAATCATGGATTTTGAATCTAGGAATGTGGAATCCACAGATACACAGAGATAATTGCATATGAATATAGTGTATGTAACAGTAATAGCAATAAAAGGAAGACTCGAAGTCCAAATTTTGGGAAATTTGTGAAATTTCCCAACTTCTTTTCTCTGATTAATTTCCATTGTCTCTGTATCACGATCACAGAACAATTTGTATTTTTGTAGTTTAAATACATTTTATATTTACATTCAGAGATGCAAATAGGTGAAAGTAAACAAAAAAGATTAAAAAAAGTGTGACAATGATCATAGGATGAGTTCAGCAGAAAGTTATGACAATTATAGACATTATGACAATTATAAACATTTATGCAGCAAAAGTAGAATCAAGTGCTTCATACTCTGGTACTTCCTAGATGCATTAGGGTTTTGTGTGTGTGTGTGTGTGTGTGTGTGTGTGTTTTAGGAAAAAGGTTTATTTGGGAAAGCCCAGCAGGCCGGAGGGAAGGGGCAAGGATGGAAAAAGAGAGAGTAAGAGAGAGAAAGAGGAGAGAGAGTGAGGAGGCTAGAGAGAGCCAAGTGTTAAGGAACGGGCCCTTTTAAAACTTTGCCAGGGGGTGGGCAGGGAAGCAGGAGCAGCAAATCCCATTAGGATGGGGGTGGAGCTTGACACCGGTGGTTGGGCCATGTGGCCACCTGGCTTCCAGCAATGTCGGCAAGGGCTAGAGCCTAGGATGGTGTCAGGGTGTAGATCGTGCCATAGATAAGACTGCACTATTTTCCTAACATTCCCTGCCCTTTTTTATTTTTATTTTATAAAGCAGTTGTATGGGATTATATTAGTCCCAAAAGTCCAGGAGGGGTAGAGGGACAATGATCTGCCTTTAGAGCTACTTCCTGTTGACATGGGGCGAAGAGGTACTCTTTGCTGGCATGGGGCCATGTCTCAATCTGTCTCCTGGGTGGGAAGCCGAGTATATCTCTGTAGCAGCATTTGGTTGACTGCCTGGTTACTGAAGGCCTTGGTTTATTCCATTATCACCTCCTGTACACATTTAAGCAGACACGATAGTATAAAAGATAGGATGAGATTAGCAACCAATGATCCTAAGAGTGACATTAACCAGGTAATGAGAGAGGAAATGAGGGGGGTCTCTGGACCCTTGTGAGGACTGTTTGATGGATGTGGTTGAAAGCTGATCCCAACCAAAACCAGGAGAAAGCCACTCATCTTTTGTGAGTAGAGGGGTTTGTCTATGGAAACAATCCTGAACAATCAGTGGTGGAGAGGACCATCAATATACACAGGCCAGGAGTAGAGCCATTGATGTTAGAGTAGAGGCTATGATTATAAAGGAATGAGGCCCCAGATGGGCTAGACAGGGGCTAGAACAAAAGACAGAGTCATTACTGGAGAACCTAAGAGAGCTGCTGTCTAAACCTCTACTAAATTTTCCAGTTGAGAGGCAGATAGAAACTGACAGAAGGGGCTTGATAATAATCCAGTGGGCTTAAAGCTTTGCCAGTTATGAGTCCTAGGGCTATCTACCTCTTCACATGGGGCACATCCTAAGGGAGGTGTGAACCTCTTGGGGAAGGCACCCTGTTGACTTCCATTACCTAGCTGGCCTGGGAAGAGAGCTGGCCAGGTAAAGGCAGGTGGCATCTCTAACAGGAAATTTACAGTTCTGCCTGCAATGACCCTACTTGGCCATCCCCTCAGCAGTGGTGGTCACCTTGGAAGCTGGGCCGAATGAAGAGCTTTTCAGCTTAGAGCCAGCAAGGTCTGTGGCTCTGACCTGGTTGTCCTTCAACTCCAGGGCAGCTCCATTTCCAGTGACCCAACTCTTGGCTGGCAGAGCTGTCAGGGTTTTTCATAAGCTGACTTCTGCTGAAGCCCAGGCTTACCACAATGAAGGCCAGTGCAGTGGACTGGCCTGTTGGGTCTCCTTGAGGGCAGATCACTGTACAGAGCAGCATTTAATAGGCCTGCCACCTATCTTTACATTTTTTCTGATGCCTAGCTTTCTTTTCCTCCTGGTTTTTGTTAAAGCTGACCAGAGGATGCAAGTAAAGGGGGTGATGCATTAGTTTTGAAGCTGAATTGGAAGCACGGTAGCCAGGACTCTAACCAGATCACTGATATTGAATGATACGGAATGTGGGCATCCCAAGCAACATCTTACACCACTGTGCCACAGTGCCCTTCTCTGTATCTTGTTTCTAAATTCAGTTTGACAGGTCCTGCCGGGATTATTTGCTCCATTTATATTTAATCTTATTACTGTTACCATTAAATTTGCATTTTTCACTTAATGTGTTTATGTCCTATATTTTTCATGTCATGTTTTTGTTCCTCTCTCCCTTATTTATTAATTTTATTTCACATAAAGTATGTATTTTCTCATGTAACATTTTAATTCCTTTGAATTTTTTAATATATGATTTTTAAAATTTTGATTTATGGTTTACCATATGCATCTTAACTCATCATAACTTGTTTCATATTTATATACTAAGTTGATTCCATTAATATATATAAATGTTATTCCATTATAGCTTTGTCTCCCATATTCTCCTTTTAATGCTATTATTGCTACATATATCTACATACAGTTACCTCTGTATATCTGTGGATTCCATACTCAACAAAATGCAGACAAAATATTCAGAAAAATAATTGTGTCTATACTGAATAACTACAGACTTTTTCCCAAACATCCCTAAAAAATAAAATGTAACAACTCTTTGCATAGAATTTACATTGTATTAGGTATTATAAGTAATCTAGATATTATTTCAAACATATAGATGCAAATATATGCAAACATTATAGTATTTGGTGTGTAGCAGTAAATGATGTACCATTTAATATAAGGTACTTCAGCATCCATGAATTTGGTATCTGCAAGGCATAATGGAAACCATCCCACTTAAATACCAAGGAAAAGGTGTTTGTTACAAAAACAAGAATGCTTTATTTTTATTTGTTTGATTGTATATTTATTAAAGAAGCAG
This sequence comes from Oryctolagus cuniculus, assembly GCF_051225735.1. Classification (NCBI taxonomy): domain Eukaryota; kingdom Metazoa; phylum Chordata; class Mammalia; order Lagomorpha; family Leporidae; genus Oryctolagus; species Oryctolagus cuniculus. The sequence goes on from NC_142888.1 coordinate 58,934,761, forward strand.
AGGAAAGAAGAGAGAGCAAGTGTGTATTTATAGGCTTTGTAACATTTACTTTTTATCATTTCTCATTTTCTTCATTCATTCCTATGAGTTCAAGTTGCTATCTGATGTAAATTTCTCGTTTTAATGCCTTTCCTATCTCCTATTGTCTTTATGCTGTTGTTGTCAAAATATTCCATTTTTATATTTAATAGATCCCAATACAAAATTATAATAGATAATTTTATACTTTTATTTAAATCAGAAGAAGAAAATGATGTATATACTTGGTCTTTTAAAAATACAAAATCTTTAACAATGTCTTTTGTGTATGCGTGTGAGGATTTGAATCCCATATATATTTACTTGCTTTCATTTTAAAGAACTTAATTTAATATTTCTTGTGGCAGAGATGCACTAGTAAAAAAAATTCTCATACTTTGTTTATCTGTGAATAACTTTATTTCATCTTGGCTAGCAGTTTTTTATCACCAGTACTTTAAAAATGTCATGCCACTAATCTCTTCTGCTTTGCTTGAAGGAAGGTAAGCTGTTAATTTTATTGGGTATGCGTTATATATAGTAATTCTTTTCTCTTGCTGCTTCCAATATTTTCTTATTGTGACATTTCATCACTTCTACCTTGGTGTGTCTAAGTATAGATTACTTTGTATTTATGCTTCATGGAGTTTGTTGAACTCTTTGGATGGGTAGATTAAAGTTTATTTAGCAAATGTGAGAAGTATACAGCCATGATTTCTTTGAATATTTTTTCTTATCTTTAGTCTTTCACCACTCCTTTTGAAACTTCCATTCTGTATATTTAGTATCCTTAAAGGTATTCTCTGAGGCTCTGTTCATTTCTCTTCATCCCATTTCCTCTCTGTTGTTCAGATTATATAATCTATATCACCCTATCTCCAGGTATGCTAAGTCTTACTTTGCCATTTCAAGTATACTGTTGATCTCCTTCAATAAATTTTTTATTTTGGTTACTGTAATTTTAACTCCTAAGTTTGTACTTTGTTTTATAATTTATATATCTTGATTGAAGGTCTCAATTTCATTAGATATTAGCTTGTATCTTCCTATGGATCTTTAATATCGCTTCTTTAATTTAAGCATATCCTAATGGCTACTCTAAATTGTCCTCCATAAAAATCTGACTTCTGGTAACTCATATAGACAATGCTTGTTGTCTGCTTTTTTCTCTCATGAATGGATCACACATTTCTTCACGTGTCTCAATTTTTGGTAGAAAATCGGAAATTTTACATAATACATTATACATAATACATTTTAGTGGATCTTAGTATTGATTTTCCTACTGCCTGTTTCCTGCTTTCATTTTTAAATGGTTTTGTGACTTTGTCAGGCTATTTTATTGAAGTATATTTTCTCCCTTGGTGAAGATTTTGGTGTGAATCCTCAGAAAATGCAGTCTTGGAAATGTGTACACAATACCTAAGGATAACAATGGTTTCTGTATGGCCCCTTTGGGCTGTTACACTTCCTGGTCACTTTATTAAACTGATTGCTACATTTGATATTAGTTCTCTGTCCTCTTGTTTTCTTATTCACTGGCTGACTGCTCTATTGTTTTTGACAATGCTATGGCATGAATTGTTCAGGAGTCCAATCCACTTAAATTTGAACAAGAGTAGTGCTTGAGACCAGTGTTTGTTTTTATTCAATGAGGCTTTCTCTTAGCTATTTCTTTCTCTCTAGTGAACTAGTTGGATATGAATACGCTTTGTATCTCAAAACTAAGAGGAGTTCTTATTTTTGAGAGTACTTTTTTTCAACCTTTATTTAGTAAATATAAATTTCCAAAATACAGCTTTTGAATTATAGCGGTTTTTCCCCCTATAACCTCCCTTCTACCTACAACCATCCCATCTCCCACTCCCTCTCCCATCCCATTCTTCATCATGATTCATTTTCCATTATCTTTATATACAGAAGATCAACTTAGTATATACTACGTAAAGATTTCAACAGACTGCACCCACAAAGACACACAGTACGGAGTACTGTTTGAGTAGTAGTTTTACCGTTAATTCGCATACCATTTTGGACATCCGTAACAGCTATGCCAGCTAGGGGCTGCGCCCACCCTCAGCCAAGCAGAAAAACCTGACTCAGGTGGGAAGTAATAACAGGAGATTAAGACCTAGTGAAAGAGAGTACTCTTTGACTTGAAGTTCCACATAGTCTATGTCATAGAAATTCAGTTGCTTTGGAGACAGCTCTAAATGATTCTTTTGTTATTTGGTTGTCTGGGCAACTGGCAAAGCGGTAGCCTCTGGGTGTCTTAGGTTATCACTCTTTTCATGGAGCCTTACCCCTACCAGATAGTTTGAGGGCATTAGAGATCCAAGTTTTAGCAACCTAATGTGCCTGGAATAGAACCCCTGCCTATGAGTCGCAGTTGAGTTGAGGAAGGGAGCCCTTGTCATCTTGGCCACAAACACCAGGAACCAAGTCTCTTCAGCTTGGAGTCGGAGAGGATAATAAATGCTGTAATTCTACCACACCTAATGATGGATGGCAATCTTTGGTAGAAAACTTGGCTCATCTTCTTAGCCACACCTGCTCAGAGTAGAAGTTTCATCACACTGAGCTAGGGGCATGAGAGGAAGCGAGTCATAACTCAAATACCACACATTCCTAGGTTTCTGAATGACATGTTTCGTTGTTTTTAATAAATCTTTCTTCCTTTGTTATAGGACCTTAGGACAATTTCCAGACACTGTAAAAGGTAATATTTAATCATTTTTCTCTAAAATGTCTTCACTGGTTTGGGTACACAAAGCTCTACCCAATGTTATACTGAATGTGAGTAAATTAGATTTTCTTCACTTTTTTTGGTCAGAGTTTTTTTTCGTATAAGCCTTTTGTTGAAATACATCATATACACCCAAAAATGCCCGTAAGTGTACTGATAAATCAGATTTTGTCTTCTGAACACACCCCTAACCAACACCCAAATTAAGAACAAAACATTACCAGTATCCTAGGAGTCCTCACTATTCTCCCTCTCCATTTTTTTTAATATGGGGAAAGAAGAACATGTTGTCTAGAATGGCAGATGTCCTAAATAGCACTCTGGCCTCAGAATCAGCCCTAAGGCATTTGGATCTGGCTGAAGAGCCCATGAGAGTATTTTAGGCATGGAAAGTCAAGACACTTTGGCCAAAAAAAAAAAAAATCTAAATGAAAGATCTCTGCGAGTGAGATCCCAGTGGAAAGAAAGGGCCATCAAAGAAGGAGGTACCTTTCTCTGAAGGGAGGAGAGAACTTCCACTTTGACTATGACCTTGTCTAAATAAGATTGATGTCTGCGAACTCAAAAGGCTTCCATAGCCTTGGCAGCTCATGACAAGAGCCTCAGGTGATTACTGACACCATAAACAAGAGTCTTGATTGTTAAGTCAACAACAGGAGTCACTGTGCACTTACTCCTCATGTAGGATCTCTGTCCTTAATGTGTTGTACAATGTGAATTAATGCTATAACTAGTACTCAAACAGTACGTAACACTTGGTGTTTCTGAGTGGGTACAAACTGTTGAAATCTTTACTTAATATATACTAAATTGATCTTTTGTATATAAAGAGAATTGAAAATGAATCTTGATACGAATGGAATGGGAGAGGGAGCAGGAGATGGGCAGGTTGTGGGTGGGAGGGAAGTTGGGGTGGGGGGAGCCATTGTAATCTATAAGCTGTACTTTGGAAATTTATATTCATTAAATAAAAGTGAAAAAAAAGAACATGTTGTCAATTACATGGTATGATTCAGTGAAGCAATATTTATAAGTAAATATTAAATGATACGACATCCACATGATTTTTTTAAAGATTTGAGAGGCAGAGTTATAGACAATAAAAGGGAGAGAGAGTGAGATCTTACATCAGCTGGTTCATTCCCAAAATGGCCACAATGGCCAGAGCTGTGCCAATCTGAAGCCAGGAGCCAGGAGCTTCTTCTGGGTCTCCCACGTGGGTGCAGGGGCTCAAGCACTTGGGCCATCTTCCACTGCTTTTCCAGGCCATCAGCAGAGAGCTGGCTCAGAAGAGGAGTAGCCAGGACAGGAACTGGCGCCAATTTGGGATGTCTAACATACTATACCACAGCACTGGCTCCCATCCACACTATTTTTATACTCCCCCTATATATTAACTTCTACAAATAAGTGAGAATGTAAATTTTTAGCATGATTTCAGGTTGTATCAATTTTTGTTGCAAATATCAGGGTTTCATTCTTTTATGGCTGAGTAGCATTCCATTGTGTATCTGGTATCTTTTTCTCTTCCAAGTTTCCAACTGGTTTTCTGGGAGGAAGACAACATTACTTAAATGCCATTTTCATCATATAATGTCATACTCTAAAGGATGTAGAATTCCAAGTTGGTAGATTCTATTTCTTTCAACATTTCAAATATTTTAGTTCATTCTTTTCTGGTTGCAGAGTTTCTAACAAGTAGCCCAGTGTAATTTTTGTCCTTAAACGTCTACAGGCTAAGTGTTTTTCTCTGTCCTCCTTGAAGTAATTTCTCTTCTTTGGTTTTTTGAAGTTTGATTTTTTTGCAGTTTGAACATATGACTAGATCTAGATTTTTTGGTACTTATCCTTTTGAGAGGGTTGTATGTATCTAAGTCAGTAGTTCAAAGTTTGTCATTAATTTTGAAAATTATTCATTATCACTTAAAATATTTCCTCTGTTTTAGTCTCTCCTTGTATTCCATTTATGAGTGTGCTACATGTTTGGAAGTTTTTGAAGTCACACACAACTTTGAGATGCTCCATTCCGATTTTTAGTTTTGTTTTATCCTTGATTTTTCAGTTTGATAAGTTCTTACTTGCATACTTTTACAATCAGTTGTTCTTTATTAAGCAGTGTCCTGTGTTCTGGTGAGCCTACCAAAGGCATTATTCACCTTTTTAATTCAGATGTTCTACTATAATACCTCTTTTTTATTTAAAATTTTTTATTTATATAAGGTAAATAAATTTCATGTATTTCATATGTACAGATGTAAGAGCACAGCGAAGCTTTCCATCCTGCCCTCCCTCCTACCCCTGCTCTCACCCTTCTTCCTGCTTCTTTTCTTACTCTTTCTATTAATTTTTACAATGACGTACTTTCAGTTTATTTTACAATCCGAAGCTTAACCCTCCACCAAATAAAGAATTTAACAAGTAGAAAGTAGCAAATCCACTGTTTCTCAAGAATATAGACAAGGGCTGTAAACAATAATCAAACATCAAAATGTGCCATAATACTTTGTTACAGATTCTACTTGTTTACTTTTTCCATCTATCCTTGTATGTTATCTACACTTTCAGTTCCAACCTCTAACACATTAATCGGAGTTATTTAAAAATTTCTAATACTCCTAAAATATGTAGCACATCTAAGTCTTGCTTTAATGGTTGCTTTGTCTCTTCAGAGTATATATTTTCTTGCCTGTTACTGTGATTCATATATTTTTAAATTCCACATCATGATATATTGGGTAATAGAAATGGAGTTATGCAATTTTGGTGTGATGTGTGTGAATCTGGCTAGGAGGCATGTTTGCTGAGTCTGGTGCCAGAGGTTTTGACTTTCTCCAGTGTCCTTGTCTTTGTCTCTCATGTTCTTTTTGGGTTTCTCTCTAAACTTCTTAAATAGAGGTCAGTGTCTCCTAGCTCTTTCAGCTCTAATCTACTGTTAATTTACTGGATGCATGCTGATATAATGGTAAGGTGTAGGAAAAGGATGTAGTCTATAATCTTTTGATTCCTTCTCAGTCTTTTAGTGGGCCTGAGTTCCTGGACTGTTGTGAGATGGGAAGGCTAGAAGGACTGGAATTAAATAATTACCCTTCTATCAGGTTAGACAAGGCCCTAGTAACTCCTTTTCCTTTGTCTACTAGATCTTTGTTAGAGAGCATATTTCAAAATCAATACATTTCTCTTCTCACTACCAGAAACATAAGCAGGTTCTGCTTGGCTCTTCAGCATGAGAGCCTAATGGAGTGACAAGTGGCAAAAATTGTGCAAGTGTGTGGGTACCCTTGATAATGGAGCCCAGAATTTTCTCACTCTCAAACTTTTTCTCACTCAGCTTCCAGCAGTTCCTGCAAACTACCATTTCAGTGTTTTATAATGGTTCTGGCTACCGTGACTTTTCCATCAGATAAGCTGATCTCGCATGTGATGCTTTGCCTTCTCCTATGTCTCCAGATTTCAAGATGGTAGTTCTCCTGTGACCTCAATTCTCTGATGGGTCCAAGTGAAGTTATTGGTTTTTAGTTTGGTTTTTTGTTTCTCTTAAGGACAAAAGTGACAATATCCATGCTATTTACATATTAGAACTATAATGGGCAGCTTGCATGGGATTTTTTCTGCTATAATACTTGTATACTAATAGCCTCGTTACTTGAATGAATTAAGAGACTCCACAGTGACCACATTCAAAGCAATTTAAATATTGGAATAATCTTATTTTAAATTGCTATCCTCAGTCTGCTACAATTTTGTGCTTCAATGGCATAATGGATTTTTAACTAAGAAAATATACATATTTATAGATAATAAGAATCATGAGAACCAAAGTCAGTTCTATTTTAAAAATATGTAAATCCCTCTGAGGTTCAGAATTTAAATCTCTTTAATGAATTAATTCTATTTAGCACTGAGGAAAACATGGTTTTTAATATCAGATGAAAATGATACTTCAAGGAGAATAAAGTAGTTGATTTAACAAATATTTTGTGCAGGTTGGTACTATGAGAAAATAAGCATAATTTGGGAAAATTGAGTACACCTCTGATTAATATACCTAGAGCATGAAAGTATGCTTGATATACTCTATAGAAATATATATATATATATATATACTCTATAGAAATTCATCCATGGACTTTCTAATTCCTGAAAAAGTCTTCACTGTCAAATATTGCCATGTCCTAGTTAGCGTATATGCAGGTAACACACCTGATATTGAATATGACAAGGTTAAATAACATTATTCTTCATCATTTCTTGCTGCTGGTAGAGGTATACTTTAACACTGTTGTTAAGTATTTTTCATATTTTCTCTGTTTATTCAATAGTAATCTGTTTTCTATCTAGAAACCAGGCAGAAAGGGTTCCTTTTTGTTAAGGGTGAGGTAAATTTCTTTCTCCTTGTCCATTCTCAAAAAAATAAAAACAAAACAAAAAAAAAACACCTGTTGTTGGCAGAAAAAAAAATAAATGGAACGGAGTTACAGGTGAAAGATAAAATTGGAGTTTCACCTAACCTCTTATACTAAAACTTTACACTTTGAAATATTAAGTATGAGAACATAAGGAAAACAACTAGAATTTTGGCAAAGAAAAATAAGGACTCAATAAATATGGACTAATTTTATTGTTATAGTGGCATTAATCGATTAACTACCTTTCATGGCATTTCAGCAATGTCTACAAACATTACAGACATCTTCCATGAGACAGTCATTTCAAATCTAGGAATGTTTATCAGGTAAATACACAAATCCCCCAGGAATTTTCTCATCTGAGTGCTCATCTCAATACCCTTAAAGCAACCTCAGTCATGATCAGCAACACAATGTCAAGTACTGTGGCAAGCAGAATTCTCAGGTCTCCTCACTACACTACCCCCTCCTGTTGTGCATGCCCAACATAATCTCCTCTCCTAGAGGGTGTGGGGAACCTGTGAATACAATGGGAGATTATTGCAGTTATTATTTTACTAAAGAGCAGGATTTAATCAAAATAGAGCTTATCCTGAGTCATCCTTACCTAATCAGTAAAAACCTTAAAACAACTTTGCCTTTCCTGAAAGAAGAGTGTCAAAGAACAAGAAGTATACTCTCGCTTACCTTGAAAGTACAAACTTTTAGGATGTGGAGAGGGTACTATATCAAGGAATGGTGAGGAGCTGAGAACTGCCTCTAGCCCTTATTCAGCATAATGTGGCAATGTCAGTCTTATGAGCACAACAAATAAATTCTTCCAATAATCATTGAAGAGAACACCATGTAAATGATGAGGATAGAACCTCCAAAACACCCTTCCCTTCTCCATAAAGGTATTGGAAAACAGGCAACTCTTAGCAGAGCCAAACTTTTCAGGAGCTAGGAATCATAAAAGGATGACAGCAAGTTTCAGAGAGTTTATTTTTAAAACTTAGCAGGATTTTGTGAGGACAGTGATCTTTGTTGTTCTTTCACTTATCTCAGTTCCATCATTCACTAGCACTTCAGTTTAACTGAAAACTAACATCCCACATTTGACCAGTAGCCTGGCAGGAAACAGCAAAGAGAAATGAGAATGAAATGCCTAAGAAGCCCAAATCCTAAAGAAATGTTATGGTTTGGCCTATGTGTTGGTTCCATGGAAGATATTTCTTACAATGTTGTGTGCATTTGACCTAACTCAGAAGTTGTCCAGTATAATGATATTTTCCCCATAACTGTTGAAAATGATTACAGGCAACTGCTTAAACTTTAAGACTGCTTGAGATGATAGACAAAAATTAGATAAATATACTAACCAAAAGCTGAAAACTACAACCTGCAGAATGATATGTTCATAGAGATGCTGAAAGTTCTGACATATTTCTGAGAATGCAGAAAGCCACATATATGCATAGAACAGTGTAAATACGCAGTGCTGAACACGTGCTCAGGAAAAATGAACCGCAGGGCCAGCATTGTGGTTCAGCTGGTAAAGCCATTGCCTGTGATGTCAGCATACCGTATGAATGCTGGTTTGGGTTTTGGTTACTCCACTTCTAATCCAGCACCCTGCTAATGCACCTGAGAAAGCAGAAAAAGATGGTCCAATTGCTTGGGCCCCTGACACTCACATGGGAGACTCAGATGGAGTCTGGCTTCGTCCTGGCCCAGCCCTGGCTATTGCAGCCATTTGGAGAGTGAACCAGAAGATGGAAGATCCGTGTCTCCCTCTGTAAACCTGCCTTTCAAACAAATAAATAAATCTTGAAAAAAAAGTTTTCAGCTTTGATGGACCTTAAACTAAGCATACAAAGGAAGTAAAGCAAAGGCGGGGTCGTGAATCACCTGAGTGTTAAAGACATGTCCCAAGAGGCATACTAATTTAGTTTATATAAAGTATATTCTTCAAAGATGATATTATGACATTAACAATAAATAAAACAGGAGACAATTTTTAATTTCACAAATATTGGAAAACAACCAACATCCTGCCAAACTGACCAGTGGGTCAAAGAGAAAAAGTGGTCAAAGAGAAAAAGAAAACCAAGCTAGAAAATATTTTGAAGTGAGTAAAAGTGAAAATACAATGTACCAAAGAAGTAGTGTAACAAGTACAAAGTGCAAATGTATGGTAAAAAAAATGTTGATATTAAAAATAATATCTCAAATCGATAACCTGAATTTCCACTTTGAGAAGCTAAATTGACTCGGAAAAACTTGTATATCTACCTGAAATTGGAGCATGATCTCACATCAGACACAAAAATCAACTTCAAAATTGGTTAACGATTTAGCATAAAGTGAGAAATTTTAAAACCACTAGGAGAAAATATAAGGAAAAGTGTTTTTGACATTGGCCTGAATAATAATTTTTTATTTGATCCCCAAAATACAAACAATACAGGAAAAAACAAATGAGATCATATCACACTAAGAAGCTTCTTCTGTATAGTAAATCAAACAGTCAACAACTTGAAGGAACAAACTATGGAATAGAAAAAAGTTTGTAAGCTATACATTTCATAAAATGTTAATATGTACAATGTATAAGGAACTTGAAAAACTCAAAAGCAAGAAATAACTCAATTAATAATAGAGAAATGACTTGAACAGACATTTATCAAAATAAGACATGCAAATGATTAACAAGGATACCAAAAATGCTGGTCATTAACCGTCAGGGAAAAGCGAAGTAAAACTACAGGGCAATACCAACTCATACCTTTTACAATGGCTATGATCAGAAAAGAAGAAGTAACAAGAGTTGGTGAGAATGTGGAGAAATGAGACCTCCATCTTCAGTGTTGGTAGGACTATAAATTAGTACAGTCATATAGAAAACTATACGGAGGTTCCTCAAAAAATTACCAATAGTGTGCACTATGATTTTTTAGCAATTCCTATTCTGGGTAAATATCCAAAGGAAATTCAATTGATATGCAAAAGAATATCTGCACTCCTATGTTCACTGCAGCATTATTCAAAACAGCCAACATATGGAATCAACCTAAGTTCCCAGTGAGAGATGAATGGATAAAGAAAATGTGGAGTGTGTGTGTTTGTGCGTATATACATACATATGGAATAAAATTCAATCTTGAAAGAGAAGTAAATCCCGCCATTTGTGACAACATGGGTGAACCTAGAGGAAATTATAAAAAACGAAGTAAGTCAGACACAAAAAGAGAAATGCTGAATGATTTAACTTATAGGTAAAAATTTTTGAAAATTTGACCTCATGGAAACAGAGTAGAATGTTGGTTGTCAGAGGCTGGGGAGGTGGGATAGGAATGGAGAGATGATGGTGTAAGGTATAAGGTTATATGTAGACAGAAGGAATAATTCAGAGGAATCTACTGTATAATAGGCTGACTATAATTAATCATGTATTCTATACTTGAAAAACACTGCAAATGTAGGTCCTAAAATGTTCTCACAAACACAAATAATGTGACACATATATATGATTGATTTAATCAATTCACTATATATGTATGTGCTAAGCATACATATACATATGTTATACACTAAATATATTCAATTTATACTTGCTCAGTAAATCTTAATACATGCGGGTAGAAAAACCTTTTTATGAAAAGTTAGTTCTTTGAAAATACTGTAAAAACTTTAAAAACTACAGCAGGACTAACCAAGAAAAAATAAAGACTCTAAGTCAGTGAACTCAGGGGGCTTCCATAGCCTTGGCAGCTCATGACAAGAGCCTAGGGTGATTACTGATGCCATAAACAAGAGTGTCAATTTGTTAAGTCAACAACAGGAGTCACTGTGCACTTACTCCTCATGTAGGATCTCTGTCCTTAGTGTGCTGTACATTGAGATTTAATGCTATAACTAGTACTCAAACAGTATTTTTCGCTTTATGTTTCTGTGTGGGAGCAAACTGTTGAAATCTTTACTTCATGTATGCTAAACTGATCTTCTGTATATAAAGAGAATCGAAAATGAATCATGATGTGAATGGAAGGGGAGAGGGAGTGGGAAAGGGGAGGGTTGCGGGTGGGAGGGAAGTCATCGGGGGCTGGGGGGAAGCCATTGTAATCCATAAGCTGTACTTTGGAAATTTATATTCATTAAATAAAAGTTAAAAAAAATAAAAACTCTAATTACTAAAAACCAAAAAGAAAGAGGGGGTATTACTACAGATTGCACAGAAAAACACCAAAAGTTATATGGATGAAATAGAAAAATCTACACTGAACTATAGGAAGATATTAAATTAATGATCAAAAAAGTCCTACAAAAAATATCCTAGAACCAAATGACATCACTACCATACTCTCTGAAACATTTAAGAATTAACAATAATCCCTCATAAAATATTCCAGAAATAAAAAACAATTATTTCTCAAGGCATTTTATAAGGCAAATGTTAAATTTACTGATATAAAACCCATAAAAATAACCACAAGAATGTACTTTATTACTACAGACTAAAATTTCTCACTATATATATGTATATATACAAGCAAACAAATTCTAGAAAGTTATAGAAAAAACTATACATGACAAACAAGAACAATTAATACTAGGATTGCACTGTTGGTTCACCATAAAAAATCTAATATAGCAAAATAATATAACATAATTTAAAAATGAAAAATAATTATCATGAACAAGATCATAATTTTCACCTTTAAAATGAAGAAAAAGACAAGGATATTGAATTATTTCACTCTTATTATACGTTCTAGCTGAATTAAATAGCCAAAAAAATTAAATATAATCCATTCAGGAAGCCAGTGTTGTGGTGCAACTGGTTAAGCCACTGCTTACAACGTCAACATCCCATATCAGAGTGCCAGTTCCAGTCCCAGCTGCTCAGCTTTCCAATATACTAGCAACTGACAATTAAACAATGAAATTGGGGAAACCATTGCATTGGTAACAGCACCAAAACTGATAAAATTCTTAGGAAAAAATTAACAAAATAATTGAAAACTCATACACCAGAAATTAAAAATCATTGAAAGACATTAAAGTTTAACACATCCTGTGTTCATGGATTCAAACTTAATAGTGTTGAAATAACAATACTATCCAGGGAAATTTACAGATTCCATGGAAAACTTATCAACTTCTGACAACATTTTTGTGGAAATTTATATTAGTGCTAAAAGTCATGTGGAAATTCAAGCACATCAGAATAGACAGAATAATTTTACATAAGAAGGACAAATTCGGAGAACTCAGATTTCCTAATGCCAAAAGTTTCTATAAAGTTACACTTAGTAAATTTTTGTGTGCTTTCACAAGAACAGGTAAATAAGTCGAAAGATTAAAATTGGGGTTTCAGAAATAAATTCAGATTTCTGTGTTCAATTGATTTTTGACAAGTTTGGGAAGAAAATTTAATATAGAAAAAATGACGCTGAATGCCTTCCTTACAACAAATAAAAATTTCTCCCAAATTGATCAAAATGCTAAATGCAAGAGCTAAAACTATAAAACCCTGACCTTAAAAAATAGGTATGTCTTCATGACCTTAGATTGATTAAAGACACAATGTATAATTTACAAAAAAATAAGTAAATTGTACTTCAGTAAAATTTAAGGCTTTGTGATTTAAAGGATACTATCAATAAAGTAAGAAAAATGAATCACTTAATGGGAGATATTTGCAAATCCTATATCTTACATGGGATCTATATCCAGAACACATGAAGAATTTTAAACAAAAAAAAGATAAATAATGTAATACAAGCTGGAAAATCATTTAAAAAGGTGTAAAAATATCTAATAAAGCACCAAGAAACACACTCAACCTTATGAGTCATTGTGGAAATTCAAATCAAATTCATTATGAGATTCTACTTCACATTCACTAGATGTTTATAATAATAACAATGTCAGCGATAAGTATTGCCAAGGATCTGAAGAAGTTGGAGCACTCACAAATTGTTGGTCACAAGGTAAAATGGTGACACCACTGTAAAACACAATATGTCAACTTCTCGGAGATAATAAATATATGGAGTTACCATAATACACAGCAATTTTATTTCTTGGTATATATCCAAGAGGCTTATAAACATATGTAAGATCAAAATTTATACATGAATACTCAGAGCAACATTATTCACAATATTCAGAAAGTGGAAAAATTCTATCAATAAATGAATAAACAAAACATGACATAGCCACATATTTTTCAGCCATTATATAAGAATGTAAGTGCTCATACTCATGCATGCTACAATATAGATGTTACTTGAAACTTTGTGCTAAGGAGAAAATGAGTCAAGACTACAAATTGTATAAATGAACTTGTAAGAAATATCCAAAGTAGATCCAAAGATACCAAAGGTAGATTAAGGAATGACAAGTATTGAGAAAAGGGGGAAATGTGGAGCCACTGCTAATACATAGCAGTGGAGTTTCTTTCTGCCATATTGAAAATGTTGTGAAATTAAATAGTGATTGTTTTATAATGTTTAAGATATATTTAAGATAATTAGATGCAGTGCATTTGTGTATTTGTTCTTAGATGCAATTCTGCTTTAGGCAAACAAGTTAAAAAGAACATTTTTGAGACAAGTAGAATTTGAAGCTAGATTGAGTACTAGATGAGATGAAATTTTATATATGGCTTTTTGTATGCTTTAGTGTCTAAATGAGTGTTAACTTTTTGGCTGGTACTGTTACAGCTTTTTGAGATTCTGAGGCGAGAAACTGACTAATTCCTATCTGCACTTCTGTCTCACACAAAATCAGAATACTAAATTTGTATCATTTTAAACTGTTAAGTTTGTGTTATTTTCATATTCAATAATAGAAAACTAATATATATACACATCTTGATACTATCAGTTAATGGAAATATATGCAGCTATTAAAAAGAATGAGGTAAATATACACATGCTGATCAAAATAGAGTTAAATATGTTATTGTGTGAAAAAGATGAGATGCAAACTGTGTTTATGGAATGCTCTCACTCAAGTAAAAATAATGTATAGATACCTGCATTCACAAGCATACTTTTGCTTCTCAGTTGCAGAAAACTCAGGTCCAATTAACTTAAACAATATTGCAATTTATTATACCACATGAGAGGGGGTCCAGTGATTGGGTGGCCAACAATTTAGTTGAATGAATCATTCCATATTGTGATCTACCAACTTAGGTCCTTTCGGTCTGCCCACTCTGTTTTCCACAGAATTGGCTTCATCTTAATAATATTGCTAATAGTAACCAGCATTTAGTGTTAGCCAAGCACTTTGCTAAACTGTTTACATATATTTGTACATTTCATTGCCTATTCACATTCACTGTGAAATTACTGCCATTATTATTCTTCATGCTGTACATGAGGAAACGAGGTACCATGACAACAACATAACTTGACCAAAGCTACACAGCTGGGGAACTGTGTGGTGTTCAGAACCAGGAAGTCCAGATCTGGAAACAATTCACCTCATCTCTTTCCAAAGGCCAGCTTCCCACATGGTCACAGATGGTCTCAAGATGGTTTCCTTCTTCAAATCTAATAGGAGAAAAAAATTTTCCTTCCAACCAAAAATTAAAAGTACACTTCTTTTGGGCCAAAGTCTAGAATGACTCACAGTCCTTAATTTATATTTGTTCTTTACTTACCATTTACCTTAGGATCTTTAGACCATTTTCCTGTTGATTCACATGTTATTCAGAAGAATGACAAAGGGAAGAGGAATTGGGGGGTAAAAGGTCATAACAGTCCACCAAATGTTCTTTTGCATTTTCTTTTTTTAAATAAAAGGTTAAGCACAGCAAGATGCTGAAACTTGAGGATAAATTGAATTTGGTATTTTTCAAGGATTTTACTTGACCATACGAAGGGATTTCAAGTAAGAAAAGATGCTGTGGCAAGATCATTAACATTTATGAAGTTATTAATACATTCTAAGCAATGTTATATCTTCATTAGAACTTGAAAATTAATATCCACAACATTATTAGGAGTTTGATGTTCTTATGTTCTCTATTTCAAAGATGAGCAAGGAAGAGAAGTTACACAACTTCAGATATAAGATTTAAACTCTATAGTTTAAGGGCTATGTTTTACTGATAAGAGTATTTCAAATTTAGTAGTGATGGCATGGGGAGTGGCGAAAATAAATATTTTTCCAATATAGTTTGCTGAAATTAATTGTACTATTCCATATATTGTAATGACTTTGAAGATAAATACATTGAATTTAAAACTAGTTTATAGTTGATATTAAAACATGTTATTCTTTTATAAATGTAGATTTATTTCAGTACAAGTGAATATTAAATAATCTATATTGCTATCAACTATCTTCTTATTCTAGACTTCAACCAGTTATTTAGAAAACATAAAAGTGTATGTGCTTTACACAATTTACTAATAATACCTTGCTTTTGTAAATAACAAATGTAATAATATAGCAGCCATATTTAAATCAGTTCATTTAATAGCACTATAACTCGGTGAGATAGAAACTAAGGATAATTATTGTATCCATTTTGCTTAGAGTTATTACTAAGTCAGTGGGAATAAATGATTGTTCTGGATATTAATACTTTCTTAGATAAGTAGATTACAGTTTTTTTTGCCATTACATCTGAAGTACCTTCACTCTATTGATTGTTTTGCTGTGCAGAAGCTTGTGAGTTTGATACAATCCCACTTGTCTACATTTGCTTTTCTTGATTGCACTTTCAGAGACTTGTAGAAGAAATCCTTGCCTAAGCCAATGCCTTAAAGTGTTTCCTTTAGGTGTTCTTCTAGCAATGCATCATTTTAGGTCTTACATTTAGGTCTTTGATCCATCTGGAGTTGATTTGTGTACATGGTGAGAGGTAGGGCTCTAATTTCACTCTTCTACATTTGTATATCCAGTTTTGACAGCTCTGTTTATGGAACAGACTATCCTTTCTCCAATGTTTGTTCTTGGTACCTTTGGCAAAAATCAGTTGGCATTATGTACACTGATTAATTTCTGGACTCTCTATTCTGTGCCACTGATCTACATGTCAGTTTTATGCCAGTGTGATGTTTTTCTTAAGTATAGAGCTTTGTAGGATGTTTAGAAATCAGGTGTTGTGAAGCCTCCAGCTTAATTTTTAAATTTTTTCTCATGGGAAGCGGGATACACAGTAAACTCATAGAATGGCAGAGGTCCTAAATAGCACTCTGGCCTCAGAATCAGCCCTTAAGGCATTTGGATATGGCTGAAGAGCCCATGAGAGTATTTTAGGCATGGAAATCCAAGACACTCTGGAAAAAAAAAAAAAGACCTAAATGAAAGATCTCTGCAAATGAGAGCCCAGTGGAAAGAATGGGGCCATCAAAGAAGGAGGTACCTTTCTCTGAAGGGAGGAGAGAACTTCCACTTTGACTATGACCCTGTCAGAATAAGATCGAAGTTGGAGAACTCAAAAGGCTTCCATAGCCTTGGCAACTCAGGACTAGAGCCTAGGGAGACTACTGACGCCCTAAACGAGAGTGTCAAATTGTTAAGTCAACAACAGGAGTCACTGTGTACTTACTTCTCATGTGGGATCTGTCCTTAGTGTGTTGTCCAATGTGAAGTAATGCTATAACTAGTACTGAAACAGTATTTTACACTTTGTGTTCCTATGTGGGTGCAAACTGATGAAATCTTTACTTAATATATACTGAATTGATCTTCTGTATATAAAGATAATTGGAAATGAATCTTGATGTGAATGGAGTAGGAGAGGGAGCGGGAGATGTGAGGGGTGTAAATGGGAGGGAAATTATGGGGGGGGGAAGCCATTAATCCATTAACTGTACTCAAAATTTATATTTACTAAATAAAAAATTAAAATTTTTTTCTCAAGATTAGTTTGGATATTCTGATATTTTTGCAGTTCCTTATGAATTTTAGCATTTTTTAAAATTCTATATAGAATGTAATCAACATTTTGACAGATTGCATTGAATCCGTAGATTTAGTAAAGTGGTATAGACATTTTAATATTAATTTTTCCAATCCATGAAGAAGGAATACATTTCTATTTATTTATGTCCTTGATGATATCTTTCATCAGGATTTACTAATTTTCATTAAAGAGATCTTTCAACTCTTCAGTTAAAATTTGTTAAGTATTCAATTATTTAGAGCTATTCTGAATGGAATTTCTTTCTTGTTTTCCCTTTCAGTAAAACTTTTATTGATGTATAAAAATGATACTTTTTGTATGTTGATTTTGTATCCCACAACTTTGTTGAGTTAGTTATCAGTTCTAACAACTTGTTGGTGAAGTATTTTTTTTCACGTACAAAATAATGTCATATGGAAATATGGATATTTTACCTCCTCCTTTCTAATTTAAATGCCCTTTTCTTTCTTTCTCTTCCTTAATTGCCCTTGCTAATACTTCCAATGCTTATTGAATGAGTGGTGAAAGTGAGCATCTTTATCTTGTTCCAGATCAAAGGAGAAAAGTTTTTGGCTATTCCCCACTCAGTATTATGTTGACTGAAATTTTGAGATATGGCCTTTATAATTATGAGATATATTCCTTGTATACCTAATATGTATACCCAAACAAACCTTTGCTAGACCAAGGAAAAAAGGGAGAAAAAAATCAGGTAAAATTAGAGAAGAAAATTAAAACAGGGATGTTACAATTGATAGCACATAAATACAAAGGATCATAAAAAACTACTATGAATAAATATATCCTAATAAATTGGAAAACTTTAAAGAAATGGATATAACCCTACCACACAACCCAGCCATCCCACTCCTCGGAATTTATCCAAAGGAAATTAAACTGGCAAACAAAAAAGCTGTCTGCACATTAATGTTTATTGCAGCTCAATTCACAATAGCAAAGGCCTGGAACCAACCCAAATGCCCATCAACAGTAGACTGGATAAAGAAATTATGGGACATGTACTCTATAGAATACTATACAGCAGTCAAAAACAATGAAACCCGGTCATTTGCAACAAGATGAAGGAATCTGGAAAACATTATACTGAGTGAATTAAGCCAGTCCCAGAGGGACAAATATCATATGTTCTCCCTGATCGGTGACAACTAACTGAATACCAAAGGGGAAACCTGTTGAAGTGAAATGGACACTATGAGAAACAGTGACTTGATCAGCTCTTGTCCTGTTGATGTACAATGTAATACTTTATCCATTTTAGTATTTTTTTTTTTGTTCTAGCACTATTGGTTGAACTCTGTAATTAAAACACAATTATTCTTAGGTGTTTAAATTTTAACTGAAAAGTGATCCCTGTTAAATATAAGAGTGGGAATAAGAGAGTGAGGAGATGTACAATTTAGGACATGCTCAATCGGACTTGCCCCAAACGGTGGAGTTAGAAACGTGCCAGGGGATTCCAACACAATCCCATGAAGGTGGCATGTACCAATGCCATTTCACTAGTCCAAGTGATCAATTTCAGTTCACAATTGATCACACTGATAGGTCTAAGAGTCAAAGGGATCACACAAACAAGACTAGTGTCTGCTAATACAAACTGATAGAATAACAAAGGGAGAGAACACTCCAACATGGGAAGTGGGATACACAGCCGACTCATAGAATGGCAGATGTCCTAAATAGCACTCTGGCCTCAGAATCAGCCCTTAAGGCATTTGGATATGGCTGAAGAGCCCATGAGAGTATTTTAGGCATGGAAATCCAAGACACTCTGGAAAAAAAAAAAAGACCTAAATGAAAGATCTCTGCAAATGAGAGCCCAGTGGAAAGAATGGGGCCATCAAAGAAGGAGGTACCTTTCTCTGAAGGGAGGAGAGAACTTCCACTTTGACTATGACCCTGTCAGAATAAGATCGAAGTTGGAGAACTCAAAAGGCTTCCATAGCCTTGGCAACTCAGGACTAGAGCCTAGGGAGACTACTGACGCCCTAAACGAGAGTGTCAAATTGTTAAGTCAACAACAGGAGTCACTGTGTACTTACTTCTCATGTGGGATCTGTCCTTAGTGTGTTGTCCAATGTGAAGTAATGCTATAACTAGTACTGAAACAGTATTTTACACTTTGTGTTCCTATGTGGGTGCAAACTGATGAAATCTTTACTTAATATATACTGAATTGATCTTCTGTATATAAAGATAATTGGAAATGAATCTTGATGTGAATGGAGTGGGAGAGGGAGCGGGAGATGTGAGGGGTTTGAGTGGGAGGGAAATTATGGGGGGGGGAGCCATTGTAATCCATAAGCTGTACTTTGGAAATTTATATTTACTAAATAAAAGTTTAAAAATATATATTAAAAAAAAGAAATGGAAAAATTGCTGGATATATTTAACATCAAAAATAGATGGTTGAATCTCACCAAATGCTTTTTCTGCATCTATTAAGAGAATCAATCCAGCAAGAAGATAAACAATTATAAATATGTATGCACCCAACACAAAACCAACCAAATACATGTAGCAAATATTATTAGACCTAAGGGGAGAGGTAGACTCCAACACAATAATACTGGGGGACTTCAACATTCCACTCTCATCAACATACAGATCATCCAGACAGTCAACAAAGAACACATCAGAGTTGAACCATACTATAAAACAAATGGACCTAGCAAACATTTACAGGACATTTCACCCAGTAGCTGCAGAATACATATTCTTATCATCAGCACTTGGAACATTTTCAAGGATAAGCCTTAAATTACAAATCAAGTCTCAGTAAATTTTAAGAATTGGAAATATACCATGTGTCTTCTCAGATAGCAAAGGAATAAAACTAGAAATCAAGAATTAATAGAATAAAAGACATTTTAAAAATACATGGAAATTGAATAACATGGGTATTGAAGAAATCAAAAAGGAAATCTGAGCTGACTTTGTGGCACAGCAGGTAAAGCTGCTGCCTGTAACACTGGCATCCCATATTGGGGCCAGTTTAAGTCCTGGCTGCTTCACTTCCAAACCAACTCCTTGCTAATGCCCCTGAACCAATGTGGAAGACCAGGATGAAGTTCCTGGATCCTAACTTCTGTCTGACTCAGCCCTGACCATTGTGGCCATTTGGGGAGTGAACCACCAGAGGGAAGATTCTCATTCTCTCTCTCTCTCTCTCTCTCTCTCTCAGTAACTTTGCCTTTCAAATAAATGTTTTAAAAAGAAAATAAAAAATTTTCTAAACCAAATATGAATGAAAATCTAACATATCACAATCTATGGGATACAGCAAAAGCAGAATTAAGAGAGAAGTTTATAGTAATAAGTGCATACATTACCATGCATACATTAACAAAAATATTTTAAATAAACTGATGACACATCTCAAGGACTTAGGAAAGCAACCAAAAATTAATAGGAGACAAGAAATAGTAAGGATTAGAGTAGAAATAAATGAAATAGGCCTGTAACAAGTAATGAAATTGAGGCAGTAATTAAGTCTCCCATCAAAGAAAAGCCCAAGACCTGATGAATTCTACAAAACTTTTAAAGAGGAACTAACTCTAATATTTCTCAAACTATTCCAAAATATTGAAAAGGATGGAACTCTGCCAAGCTCAATTTATGAAGCCAGCATTATTATGATAATAAAATCAAAGACACATACAGAAAGAAAACTGCAAACCAATGTCCTTGATGAACATAGCGCAAAAATTCTCAAAAAAATATCAGCAAGCTGAATCCAACACTACATCAAAAAAATCGAAAATTTTCCAGGAATACAACAATAGTTCAACATTCCCAAATCAATAAACATAATAAATCACATGAACAGAATGGAGAACAAATACCTAATTTATTTACTATCACTAGCTTTATTGACTGTTTTTTATAAAAAATGATTTATTTATTTTGAAAGTCAGAATTACAGAGAGAATGGGGAAAAGAGAGAGAGAGAGGGAGAGAGAGAGAGAGAATGAGGGAATCTTCCATCAGCTGGTTCACTCCCCAGAGCTGAGCCAGGCTGAAGCCAGGAGCCAGGAGCTTCTTTCTTGTTTCCCACATTGGTGGCAGGTGCACAAACACTTGGACCATCCTCCCCTGCTTTTTCTCAGGCCACTAGCGGGGGACTGTATTGGAATTGGAGCAGCTAGAACATGAATCAACCCACATATGGGATGCTGGCATCATAGGCAGTGGCCTTTCTTGCTACGCTACAACACTAGCCTCTATTCACTCTTTTACTAAGGAGACTAGCCAGCGAAAGTATTCAATAAAAAGAAAAAAATACATAATGCTTAAAGATGAGGAAACAAACATATTATTTGCAAATGGTGTGATTTTGTATATAAGACTCCAAAAAGTTAATTATTGGGTAAATAATTAGATTAGTAATCATCATTGACAAAAGACAATAATTTCTACACGGTAGTAGCAAATAATGAGAAAACATAACTTTATTTTTTTAAAGATTTATTTATTTATTTATTTGAGAGAGAGAGAGAGAGAGAGAGAGAGAGAGAGAGATTTCACATGTTGGCTTACACTTCAAATGCTCACCACTGCCAGAACAGAGTTAGGTCAAAGCCAGGAGCAATGACCTCCACGGGAGACTAGCAGGAGCCCAAGTCCATTATCTGCTGCTTCTCTGGTGTATTAGCAAGAAGCTAAATTGGAAGCAGAGGCAGAACTTGATCACAAGCATTCCAATATCAGCACAATGCCTGCTCTGAAACTTTAAATGTTACTACTTATAATGATATCAACATATCAAATAATAAGGAAAAATTAACAATACAATAGAAGATTACCTTAAAGCTCTAAGTCATTGACCGAAATTAAGGAAGATATAAATAAGTGTATTGATTTAACATTGTATATGGAATAGAATACTAAATACCATAAAGAGGTTAGTTCTTCATAAAATGACCAAAATAAAGTGTTTGAGCCCTTGCCACCCATGTGGGATACACAGATGGAGTTCCAGGTTCCCGGCTTCAGCTCCGACAAACCTCTGCTATTGTATCCATTTAGGGAGGGAATCAGGGGATGGAAGATCGCTCCCTCTCTCTCTCTCTCTCTCTCTTGTTCTCCCTCTCTCTCTGCTTTTCAAATAAATAAACAAATCTTTTCAAAATGACCAAGATATTCACTGCAATCTCAATCAAAAACCTTAGGCGGATTTTAACTAATTTTGTCAACTGATTCTAAAATGTACAAGGATATGTAGAAGGTTTAAAAACAGTTAAGCTGGGTCCTGGCGCTATGACGTAGCAGGTTCTGCCCCGACCTTCAGTGGATGCCGGTTCAAGTCCTGGCTGCTTCTCTTCCATTCCAGCTCCGTGCTAATATGTCTGGGAAAGCAGCAAGGGAAGGCCAAGTTGTTGGGCCCCTGCACCCGCATGGAAGACCAGAAAGGAGCTTCTGGCTCCTGCCTTTGGCCTGGCTCAGCCCCGGTCATTGTAGCCATTTGGGTACTGAACCAGTGGATGGACTCTCTCTCTGTCTCTCTCTGTCTCTGTCTCCCTCTCTCTCTCTGTAACTTTGCCTTTCAAATAAATAAATATTTAAAATACTAGTTGAGCTGCTATTTTAAAAAATTACATGTCAGATGACTATTACTACTGTATGTCAATAGGTAAACCTACAAAAATGATGGTAGTGTAGTCTTAGTGCAAGTATCAATAAATAGATGTACAAGGGCCAGCTCTGTGGCATAGCAGATTACGCTGCTGTTTGTGATGCTGACATCCCATATTGGAGTGCTGGTTAGAGTCCTGGCTGCAGGACTTCTGATTCAGCTTCCTGGTAATATGCCTGGGAGGGGAGTGGATGATGGTTCAAGTACTTGGACTCTGACACCCATGTAGGAACCCGGATGGAGTTTCTGGCTCCTGGTTTTGGCCTAGATCTTACCGTTGTGGCCATTTGGGGAGTGAACCAGCAGGTAGAAGATCTGTGTGTGTATCTGTATGTGTGTGTGTGTGAGACTGTGTGTGTGTCTCCCTCTCTCTGTCTCTGCCTTTTAAATAAATGAAAAATAAATAAGCCTTTTTAAAAAAAAAAAAAAAAAAAAAGAAGGCATATGGACAAACCATAAAAAGAGTAAGTTCCTGGAACAGATATCTCCAAAGAAGTTATTTGCATTGCTCGGCTCAGAGATTTCACAGAGAAACAGAACCAATAATACACACACACACATACATGCACCCCACATATGGTGGGAGGGGGCTGGGAGAGACATATTGTAAAGACAGCTTATATGCCTTTGGAGGATGGCAATTTCAAATTCTGCAGACTAGGCCAGCAAGCTGGAGACCCAGAGAAAAGTTGATGTGGAAGTCCAAGTCCAATGGTTATTTGGCAAAGTTTCTTCTTTTTCTAGAATAGGTTCATTTTTCTCCACATTTAGTTGTTTAATTATTTGAAAGGCATAAGAACAGACAGAGTGACAGACAAGTAGAGAGATCTTCCATCCACAAAAGGCCACAACATTTAGGGCTAGACAGGGCTGAAGCCAGGAGGCAGGAGCTTCTTCCAGGCCTCCCACGAGGGTGCAGAGGTCCTTGGGCCATCTTCTGCTTCTTTGTTAGGTGTAGTAGCAGGGAGCTGGATTGAGGTGGAGCAGCCAGACTCAAACCAGCACCCTTATATAGGATGCCTGCATCACAAGCCATGGCTTCACCTGCTGTACCACAAAGCTGGTCCCAGGTTAACCTTTATTCTACTATGGCTTTTAACTAACTGGTTGATCAAACCCACATTATGGAAGTAATCTGTTTTATTCAAAGCTTGCTGATTTAAATGTTAATCTCATCCAAAAATATTTTCACTGAAACGTCTAGAACAATATTTGGCTATCTAAATATCATGACCCAGTTACTGTAAGATTAACCATCACATGATGAAAGTGGTCAATGATAATGTTTCATACTGCTAACAATCAGGGAAAATGCTATCATAACCCACAATTAAAGATACTAAACCACACGATGATTAAAACATTAGTTTCCTAGGTTTGGATAATAATCAGGGAAAATGCTATCAAAAACTGCAGTCAAAGATACTAAACCACACAATGATTAAAACATTAGTTTTCTAGGTTTGGAAGAAATTGTGGTATAGCAAAAAGTTTCAATTTTTGGAAAATAGTTTTGTATTACCAACTGAAGGTTAAATTGTATATTCTGCATGCACTAGAAATTTCTCTTCTAAGGATGTACCCAATAGAAATACCAACAAAAGGCACATTCAAGAGTATTCTAAATGACAATATTCCTAATATGCCCAAACTGGAAATGACCCAAATACCCATAATCAATAGAGGAAATCAACAAGTTCTTATATATTTTAACAAAGTTATAGAACAATTGCAATGATTGGATACTGATTAAGGCCATAACATGCTTTAATCTTAACAACATGATTTTAAGCAAAAAGATGTAGTTACAGTCTGCATTATGGAATGTAGTTATATCAATTTCAAACAATAAGCAAATTTAAAACTATTTTGTTTAACAAGCCATGCTTGGAATAAACATAGAATGCTAAGAAAAGCAAACAAGTGATTATTATACAAGTGAGCTCAATAGTTACCTTTGAGAGATGGCAGGAGTAGGGAGGAATGGAGGAGATTCTGTGGAGTTAACAATGTTTCCTTTTTTACCTGGTTAATTTTTATACAGTTTAATTTTGAATGGGATCAAAGGGATCTCATCCAGTGTACGTCTCCCTTCTTTTCCACCTTTCCTTCCCCTTTTCTTCATTAGCTAAATATTCCATTCACTGAACTGTTATGCTGTGTCCCATTCCCAGGCACTCTCCAGAATATTTAGCTGGCTTCAGTTTCTGAGAAAGTAAGTTACATAAACATTTCCTCAGGACAACTGTAGCTGCTGAAATGTTTTTCATGCTTTAAGCATATTGTTAATCCACCTCCTCTCTTTTCTCCATACACGAATTCATACCCATCTCTAGAATTAAACTTATCAAAGGAACTTTGGCACCAGACTCCTGCCCACTTCATGCTGAAATAGAATACCGGAATGTGACACAACTCCAAGTAGCCCAATGATCCTCTCTTAGTAATTAGACAGAGCTGTATATCAGCGGCAGTAAATTCATAACTACTTGAAAAGATACAGAAAAGAACCTTCAAAGAGTGTCCTCATAGTCTAATCTCCTTGTAGATTCTCAACTCTGTTGACTGAGTCTCCGCCGTATGTCCTATTGCCTTTTACTTACACTTACATCTATTCTCAAACAAGATGTTTGAATTGATGGATCCCTGTGAACTCACTTTCTATAATTTTTAGGACAACTTTGAATTTAGAATGTGTAATATTTACTTCAATCTCTTGTTAGGTAAGGGCATATTTTTCTCATATTCCATCTGTGAGCTTCTAGAATGCATTTCTTATTTCTTCTTTTAGAGACATCAAAGTATATTATATTTGGAATTCTCTGGTTATAATGCAGAGAATCGCTAAGTTCAGAGGAAACCTAAAGCTGACAGTATGACCAAAAATAAAATTAAAAAACCTGAAGTAGTATTGGTACAGTAAGAGAAAGGCGGAATTCTGTAAGTGGAAAATCAGAAATAATTTGACAATAATTTTCTAAGAATATTCTGCCTAAACTGAAGTTATTTTTGTAGAGTTCTAGAAAGTTTAAAGGTGAGTTGACAGAAAATTTTAGATCGGATCTCTTCTTACTAGTTGAGTTGTTCTGGGCAAGTTGCTCAATGTCTCTGTAATGCTTTTCTTCCCTATAGAATTAATATAACACTTATAACTTTTAGGATTCTCGTGGGGATTATTGGGAAAAACATGTAGAACATGTCTAGCACAATGCTTACCACATAGTAGATACTGAATAAATATAGGTCTCTCTTCCAACAGTATTGTAAATTTGGACAAATTATATTGATTATGAACATGGTATATTGCTTGGTTCATGGGTAGGAGCCCACATTTAGGTGATATTCAGTTATTTTTGGCTTGTTATATAAAATAATATAGCACTAAGGATGAATACCTATGTAGAATGCTAAAAAATTAGTACAGTCAATGTTTCCATGTCCCAATAGGTCTTTGAGGCTTGGGAAAGGGAAATCAGAATATTTGAGAATTTCTAAGAATTCTCAAAATCTTGAGTTACATATTTTGCATAATATTTTATTTACATGCTTTTAAATAATAATAATAATAAACAGTGAATAGTTTTTCTATAATAGAATTTCACTAAAAGTTCAAACGTGTTTCTCATAAAAAAGTTAAAATAAATTCATGATTTACTATCATTAACTCATGTTAGAAAGATTACACACTTCAATAACTCATAAAAATCCCTTCCTGATACAGACATGATAATGTTCCCTCATTTTAAATATTTCATAACACAAAATAAATCTCAAATAAACAGAATTATTTAAAACTTAAAAGATCATAAAAATTTGATGTCTAAAGTTTATTCTTAAAATGAAATCTTGAAATATACAAATATTACTCTGTATGATTGTCTTGACCTTTGTCTCACTGCAAATATTCTAGGCAGGAAATTTTCTTTCATTTCTTCATTTGTACATTGCTTGATATGTTAAGAATGTTAGCAGGAGGTAAGCATTTGGTGTAGCGGTTAAGATGCCAGTTAAAGCATATATCCCATATCTGAGTTCCTGGGCTCAAGTCCTGACTCTACTCCTTATTCCAGCTTCCTGTTAATGTGGACCCTGGGAGACAGGGGCTGATGGCTAAAGTACTTTGATCCCCTGCCACCCATGTGGGAGACTTGAATGGAGTTCCCAGACATTTGAGGAGTGAGTCAGTGAATGGGAGATGTCTGTCTGTCTTTCAAATTCATTCATTCACTCTTTAAAAGAACATAAGTACAAACATCTTCAGGTTGCTCATTGTGATAAATGTGGCTCCAATATACACATATTTCCGTTTAAATGATGAAAATATTTTGTCTGCTTTCACCAGTACTGGTTTTGCAATTTTTATCGGCCTGACTTCAGCTAATTCAGATTTAAATTAGTTTCTGTTCTTATTACAGAGTAGTCTATAGCAACACTCTTTTTTTTTTTTTTTTTTTTTTTTTTTTTTTTTTTTTTTTTACAATTACAAACTATTTTATTTTTCAGCAAGAGTACATAACTCCTTTTTCTTTTTTTTTTTTTTTTTTTTTTTTTTTTTTTTTTTAACTTTTATTTAATGAATATACGTTTCCAAAGTACAAATAATGGATTACTATGGCTTCCCCCCCATACCGTCCCCCCCCCCCTCAACCCTCCCCTTTCCCACTCCCTCTCCCCTTCCATTCACATCAAGATTCATTTTCGATTATCTTAATATACAGAAGATCAGCTTAGTATACATTAAGTAAGGCTTTCAACAGTTTGCTCCCACACAGAAACATAAAGTGAAAAATAATAGATGATTTTTTTTAATGATGATGAAATCAGATCAGACCTATTGTCATGTTTAATCCCAGCCCCCATAGAAACACAAAGTGAAATATATTATTTGAGTACTCATTATAGCATTAAATCTCAATGCACAGCACATTAAGGACAGAGATCCTACATGAGGAGTAAGTGCACAGTGACTCCTGTTGTTGACTTTACCAATTGACACTCCTGTCTATGGCATCAGTAATCTCCCTCTGCTCCAGTCATGAGTTTCCAATGCTATGGAAGCCCCTTGAGTTCTCCGACTCTTATCTTGTTTAGACAAGGTCATAGTCAAAGTGGAGGTTCTCTCCTCCCTTCAGAGAAAGGTACCTCCTTCTTTGAAGACCTGTTCTTTCCACTGAGATCTCACTCACAGAGATCTTTTGCCAGAGTGTCTTGGCTTTCCATGCCTGAAATACTCTCATGGGCTTTTCAGCCAGACCCGAGTGCCTTTAGGGCTGATTCTGAGGCCAGAGTGCTATTTAGGGCATCTGCCATTCTATGAGTCTGCTGAGTATCTCACTTCCCATGTTGGATCACTCTCCCCTTTATTTATTCTATCGGTTAGTGTTAGCAGGTACTAGACTTGCTTATGTGCTCCCTTTGACTCTTAGTCCTTTCATTATGATCAATTGCGAACTGAAATTGATCACTTGGACTAGTGAGATGGCATTGGTACATGCCACCTTGATGGGATTAAATTGGAATCCCCTGGTATGTTTCTAACTCTACCATTTGGGGCAAGTCAGCTTGAGCATGTCCCAAATTATATATCTCTTCCCTCTCTTATTCCTACTCTTATGTTTAACAGGGATCACAATTCAGTTAAATTTCAACACTTAAGAATAACTGTGTATTAATTACAGAATTAAATCAGTCATATTAAGTAGAACAGACAAAAAAACTACTAAGAGGGATAATGTATTAAGTTGTTCATTAATAGTCAGGGCTATGCTGATCAAGTCACCGTTTCCCATAGTGTCCCTTTCACTTCACCAAGTTTCCTTTTTGGTGTTCAGTCAGTTGTCACCGATCAGGGAGAACATATGGTATTTGTCCCTTTGGGACTGGCTTATTTCACTCAGCATGATGTGTTCCAGATTCCTCCATTTTGTTGCAAATGACTGGATTTCGTTGTTTCTTACTGCAGTATAGTATTCTAAAGAGTACATATCCCATAATTTCTTTATCCAGTCTACCGTTGATGGGCATTTAGGTTGGTTCCAGGTCTTAGCTATTGTGAATTGTGCTGCAATAAACATTAGGCTGCAGACCGCTTTTTTGTTTGCCAATTTAAATTCCTTTGGGTAAATTCCAAGGAGTGGGATGGCTGGGTCGAACGGTAGGGTTATCTTCAGGTTTCTGAGGAATCTCCAGACTGATTTCCATAGTGGCTTGACCAGTTTGCATTCCCACCAACAGTGGGTTAGTGTCCCTTTTTCCCCCACATCCTCGCCAGCATCTGTTGTTGGTAGATTTCTGCATGTGAGCCATTCTAACCGGGGTGAGGTGGAACCTCATTGTGGTTTTGATTTGCATTTCTCTGATTGCTAATGACCTTGAACATTTTTTCATGTGCCTGTTGGCCATTTGGATTTCCTCTTTTGAAAAATGTCTATTGAGGTCCTTGGCCCATCTCTTAATTGGGTTGTTGGTTTTGTTTTTGTGGAGTTTCTTGATCTCTTTGTAGATTCTGGTTATTAACCCTTTATCTGTTGCATAGTTTGCAAATATTTTTTCCCATTCTGACGGTTGTCTCTTCACTCTCCTGACTGTTTCTTTTGCAGTACAGAAACTTCTCAATTTGATGCAATCCCAATAGTTAATTTTGGCTTTGACTGCCTGTGCCTCCCGGGTCTTTTCCAGAAACTCTTTGCCTGTGCCAATATCTTGAAGGGTTTCTCCAATGTTCTCTAGTAACTTGATGGTGTCAGGTCGTAGATTTAGGTCTTTAATCCATGTTGAGTGGATTTTTGTGTAAGGTGTAAGGTAGGGGTCTTGCTTCATGATTCTGCACGTGGAAATCCAATTTTCCCAGCACCATTTATTGAATAGACTGTCCTTGCTCAAGGAATTAGTTTTAGATCCTTGATCAAATATAAGTTGGCTGTAGATGTTTGGGTTGATTTCTGGTATTTCAATTCTGTTCCATTGGTCTATCCTTCTGTTTCTGTACCAGTACCATGCTGTTTTGATTACAACTGCCCTGTAGTATGTCCTGAAATCTGGTATTGTGATGCCTCCGGCTTTGTTTTTGTTGTACAAGATTGCTTTAGCTATTCGAGGTCTCTTGTGCCTCCATATAAATTTCAGCACCAATTTTTCCAGATCTGAGAAGAAGGTCTTCGGTATCTTGATTGGTATTGCATTGAATCTATAAATTGCTTTTGGGAGAATGGACATTTTGATGATATTGATTCTTCCAATCCATGAGCATGGAAGATTTTTCCATTTCTTGGTATCCTCTTCTATTTCTTTCTTTAAGGTTTTGTAATTTTCATCGTAGAGATCTTTAACATCCTTGGTTAAGTTTATTCCAAGGTATTTGATTGTTTTTGTAGCTATTGTGAATGGGATTGATCTTAGAATTTCTTCCTCAGCCATGGCATTGTCTGTGTATACAAAGGCTGTTGATTTTTGTGCATTGATTTTATACCCTGTATAGCAACACTCTTATCTTCTTATCTTTGCATCTCTTCTGTTAAAATATTTACAGGGAACTGTAATTGAAAACATTTAAGCACTAGGAAAGACCATCGCATATTACTGAGAAATGTTAAAATAACTGAACTCAAATATTGTACCAAGGTTTATAGCACTACGTGGACTCATGTGTCAAACTGCCAATTTATGGACTGACTTCGCTTCCAAAACTTGTCAGTTCTTGGAACTCCACTCATAGGATTTGTATGAAGTACATTATGCACATACATCTATTTGATTTGCAAGAATGATTCACTGCTAGCAGCAGGCAAGCAACAGATACACATTTATAACATGGCAACCGCTGCAAGCAAGACGGACTGATTAGATTGTGCCTGCTTGTCTCCTTTGTCCCCCTGCGTTCCTGGAAATGTGCAATTTCATTGATTCACCAAGTCAGTGTTGCCTTCTTTTGCTTCTGACTTGATGTTAGTTGATTCCTTAGTACCAGTAACATCTCTGTGCTAATTTCTAAGCTTGGATTCTCAGAGGAGATTTATGATACTTTCCCTATTTTTCTAATTTCTCAACAAATTTTTCAAAGGAGTCCAGATTTGGAATAACATATACCTCTAGAAATGCTTAGAAGGAGTTTCTTCATAGAAACATTAATTATGATGGAAAAGAAAATTAAGCATTGATTTCATTTTGCATTTAGTATGACCCAAAGAAGTACACATTTGAGTACATCTAAAATTTAAAGGCATGTCATTTGGTTTGCCAGTTCATTTGGGCAACGGAACAAAATGAAATATATTTTATCACATTCTCTTCTAAATGAGTGGTAAAAGCACTCTGACTTCATAAATTGAGTCTAAATCTCAAGGGTTCACTGCATGAGAGAACAGGAAAGGCAGGGGCATCACCGCCAACAGTTTAGTGGGCATAAGTCCTCTTAGCTTCCAGGCTCATTTTCACGTTTGCTGAGTATTATATACTGTTAGGTTTAAATAAATGCTTGTTCATATGAAAGTTTAAAAGCTACTGCCTTTTTTACCATATACCCTGTATTAAAAATGATCTTTTATTTCTTTGTGATAATTGGGAGATCATTTTAGATTAGTTAAGTAAATTCATTCTTGAATACAGCTTTAGCAGGGTGTTTTGGAGAAAATCTGTTAAAGAAAATAAAATACTGTTGGTTAGACAATTCATTATATTCAAATCCCTCCACTCAGTCATTCAGTTCAGAAAGAAAAACATTCATTTATGTCCTGCTTTCTATGTAACTGTGCCAGGCATAATAAATAAGAAATTTTTTATTCCATTGAAGTAACCCAGTTTTCTTTTTTCCATATCACAAGGGTGCAGTTACAGACAAGAGAGATTTTGTTTTAATATATTTTGTTTTTTTAAAAAAATATGTAAGTTGTTTCCTTCTCTGCCTGTGTTGTCACCTGATGTAAAGATAACACTAAACTAAACACAGGGCCTCGGGTTTCTAAAGGAGACCTAAAGAAGTCATTAAATGAAGCGAAGTTTGTACTTCAAATTGCTTTTCAGATGTCCGTATATTGGGTGGGTAGTCTTTTAATCAGAAAAGTAGGTCCATAGTAATTCCGTACTTAATTCTCCTTTCTTGGAAATTGTTCTTCAAGGTGACAAGGTACACTCATCTACTACCATTCTGTGTTTCTCTCTGAAAACCGTGCATAGGCACCAGCTGCTAACTGCCGTCAGCTGCCTTTCAGGGCAACACACAGTGTTCTCTGGACCCAGACCTACTCTAGCATTCTTTTTAAATGATATTGAATTTCCGTAGTGTCCATAAATTAATACATTCTTCGTCATTTGTTTTGCATACACAACACCATCTGCTTCTTCGAATCCCAAATGTCTGCTTGATGTGCTTTGCCTCCCATTCCAGAAAAGTACCAGTTGTGCTGCCAGGTCTCTGGAGTCCTAGCAGGAACACACGATTCTTCCCAGTAATGGAATAATGAGATACATCACACGTTTCTCTAACAACTGGGATTCTTGCCTGCCATTCCAAATGGAGGGATACCACCAGTGAGGATCAAGCACCTGATATATACCAACTCTATTCTCATCATGACCCCTTCCCAAAAGGCCAATAGAAAAAAAAAAAAAAAGCTGGTAGAGGCGCCACCACCTGTTCTTGCTTGTTTGAAAATGCACCATTTCTGTATATTCTGTCTTGTGACAGTCTGGAAGTGCAAATACCAATCTGTTTCTGAGAAGAGATTCTTGAACCATGGAGGTGGCACAACAGATCCTTTGTCAGTGACTCCAGGCAACTTGGAATAAGCGTTGTTAACAGCACATGAAAGGGAGTTCCAGACTGTGACACATGTAGCTCTCCTCTGGCATATGCTGAATTACTCATTCCTGTGTTTCCAATGCCTGAGGAATGAACAGCAATGAAGCTGAGAAAACAAAGGAAGCAATGTGGAAACCTTTTGATAATAAAGATGTACTTGCTTATTTAAAATATCTACCACTCTGAGGAAGTACTTATAAAAGTGAGAAATCCATAAGTGTAAACAAGGCACTAATTCATTGAACAATAATCCTAAAAAAAAAAAAAAAAAAAAAAAAAAAAAAAGAGAGAGAAAGAAAAGAAAAAAATTCAGCAAAAATGTTGAAGTTAAATTTAAAATTATCAGTGACAATGGGAGTGATATGCGTCTCTGTGTATGGCGACTCAGAAGGCCGCTTTGGGATGGTTACACCATCTGGAATGTAAAGATTGTAATGGTTGTGACATCCTGGGAGATCCAAGTGAACCACAAAAGAAACTGCAGCCACACCATCCTGCAGCTACCATGTGGGCCAGAGTGGGACTTCGGAGAGCTACAAGACTGGCTTCAGGTTCCACTAGACTGGAATATGAGTACTGAACCCAAGAAGGAAAACATTGCATATGATTGCAATGATCATTAACTCTGGGAGTGGCTGATGGTACAGGACTTAAGATTCGGGATGTCTGACATGAATTTATTCTAACAATGTCCAATGTTTCAAATGTCATTGGCAAAGATCACAAAATGTAAATTACTACAGCCATTGTAGAAGAAAGTATGGAGATTCCTCAGAAAGCTGAAAATAGATCTGCCTTATATAGACCCAGCCATCCCACTCTTGGGAACTTAGCCAAGGGAATTGAAATCAGCATATTAAAGAGTTATCTGTACCTCCACGTTTATAGCAGCTCAATTCACAATAGCTAACATAAGGAATCAACCCAGATGTCCATCAACTGATGACTGGATAAAGCAATTGTGATATAAATAATTGTGATATAAATATAGATAGATGATACATAGACAGATAGATAGATAGAAAGGATACTAGTCAGCAGTCTTTTGCAACTGGAAACCATTCTACTTAATGAAATAAGCCAGTCTCAAAAATACAAATACCATATGTGATGCCTGATCTGTGGTAACAGAGTACCAAAAAATGTAATGTAAATGGGTGAAATTGACATTTTGAGATTCAATGATTGTTTGGATCCCTTGTCTCTACTGTTGAGGAGCAGTGTTTTTTTCTTCTTACTCTTTGTTGAACTCTTTTATCACTGTAGAGTTAATCTTATGAGTATAAAATTAATTGAAAATAGGTCTTTGTAAAAATTAGAAGTTGGAAAAGGAGAGGGAGGAGGAAGAAGGGTGGGAGCATGGATGAGAGGAAGGGTAGTGTGAGAAGTATCAGTATGTTCCTAAATCTGCATATATGAAATACATGAGATTTGTTTATCTTAAATAAAAATTTATATATATACATACACATATATATATGTATATAAAGAATTGGATGGCTGGCGCCACGGCTTACTAGGCTAATCCTCTGCCTGCGGCGCCAGTACCCTGGGTTCTAGTCCCGGTTGGGGCGCTGGGTTCTGTCCCGGTTGCTCCTCTTCCAGTCCAGCTCTCTGCTGTGGCCCGGGAAGGCAGTGGAGGATGGCCCAAGTGCTTGGGCCCCACACCGGCATGGGAGACCAGGAGGAAGCACCTGGTTCCTGGCTTCGGATCGGCGCAGCGCGCTGGCCATAGCGGTCATTTGGGGGGTGAACCAATGGAAGGAAGACCTTTTTCTCTGTCTCTCTCTCTCTCACTGTCTAACTCTGCAAAAAAAAAAAAAAAAAAAAAAAAAAAAGAATTGGAGATTGCAATGCTTAGTGAAATAAGCCAGTTCCAAAAAGAGAATTATCATATGATGTCTCTGATTTGTGGTACCTAACATATAGAGTATAAAAAAAGATAATGTGTGCAAGTTAAATTCACATTTTGAGATTTGATTATTGTCTACAGGCCTTGTCTATACTCCTGGGGAAGAGTGGTTTTTCTGCCTACTACTTGTTGAATTCTTTGTTTACTGGAGGTTTAAGCTTGTGATTTTAAGTAAATTGAAAGCATCTCATTGCATAAATTTAGACGACAAATAAGAAAGTAAGGAGGAGGGAGGGTAGGGTGAGAAGCATCATTGTGTTCTTAAGACTGTGTACATGAAATACATGAAATTTGTTCCCTTTATATAATTAAATCTTAAGAAAATTTTTTAAAAGATCAACTAAACCTACTCTGAAAGTTATGGTAAATTCTTCAACAAATAAAAACTTGCAAGGGATTTTAAGTTATTGTTATCTACAACTAGGTAGCTCCCTGACCCTCTGTAGGTTGAATACATTTTCAGTGCTTTATTTCTGTCTTCCCATTGACGGAGTCTGAATAAACATTACTCAGGCTCCTGTGAGTCCTCTTGGAGATTAGGCCTCAATCTTGGCCCCTATCCTGTCTTAATCCAGTTTTAGAAAGAATCCCGCTAGATCAGTTTAGCAACAATGTGCCACCCTCTGTGTCTTCCCTTAATAATTTTTCTTCCACTAACCTCTGCTCCCCAGCTCCTTGGATATAAATCAATAGCTATATTTACTGTATTTGGACCTGAGCTTTCTCTACCCTCCATGTTTTACTTATCATAATCATCTTCAGTAAAGTTTTCTTTACTATTTTAGCTAGTATCTGAACAATTTCATCTTTGCCACTATAAAGTAAGAGCATAGAATAATACTGCCAGGACCTGGTGCTATGGCATAGAAGGTTAAGCCTCTGCTTACAGCACTGGCATCCCATATGGGCACTGGTACAAATCTTGGCTGCTCCACATCCAATACAGCTCCATGCTAGTGCACCTGGAAAAGCAGTGGAGGACAACTCAAGTACTTGGACCCTTACACCTATGTGGGAGACCCAAAAGAAACTCTTGGCTCCTTGCTTTGGCTTGGCCCAGTCCCAGCCATTGTGGCCATATGGGGAGTGAACCAGTGGATGGAAGATCTCTCTCTGTATCTCCCTCTCTCTGTATCTCTGCCTTTCAAATAAATAAATATTTAAAAAAAAATAATAACACTTCCAAATTTTTGTTATCATATGATTTTGAAAACTGCTTTTTTCCCTGTTGCACATGTTAACTGAGTGGTTAAAAAAAAAAAAAAAGGCCGTATTCTATCATTGCCTAGGGTCTTTCAAGTATAGAATTGACATTTGTTTATTCCATTTTCTATGTTTCTGAATAGAGATTCAAGAAATTCAAATCTGGTATTTTCAAAAAACAAGGTGGGATTGTAATTTGGCCTAGTGGTTTAGACAACAGTTAAGATACTTGTGTCCAATATGGGAGTGCCTGGGTTCAATACTCAGCTTTAGATCATGATGAATCTTCCCTTCCATGCAAACACTGGCACCTCAGTGATGTCTCAACTAGTTAGGTACTTACTACCCTTGTGGGAGACCTGGATTGAGCTCATGACTTCTGACTTTGGACCAGTTGCACCTGTTGTGGGCATTTCAGGAGTGAACTAGAAGTGGGGAGCTCACTGGCTCTGTTTCTCTCCCTCTCAAATACTTAAAAATAAAAAAAAAATCTTCAACTCTATTAATTCTCAGAAAGAAAGTGTACACATTCTTTGACCAGCTTATAATCTCTCTACCTCCTTTACTTTGTAGAAAAATGAAAATCTTTCACAGATCCAATTCATTCTGGTGAAAAGAATTACTTGCCATGTAAGAAAATTCTATTTTATGCATTTCCTAGTGGGTAAGTTGCACTATATGTGGATGAACCTGCATCTATTGAATGAGTAAGTGTCTCCAGTCTGTTTCAATTACCATCTTGTTTCAAATTTAAGAATTTAGTAACATTAGGAGGAAAGTCGCTGATGACTGCTTCTAGATGGAAAGAGAATCATGCACCCAAGACTGCTAATCTTGATTACAAATACTCAAGAGAAGGATTAGCTTGTGTGTAAATCACATATGGAAACAGTTATGGAAATGACAATCAAATTAATATAAAATGCATACCACCACTTTACAATTATAGTTTAATTACACATTTGAGCCTTGTAAACACAAAAAAGCACCAGAAGGAAATAGTCACCTTTCTCTAACCTGTTTATTAAGATATTGAACAAATATATGGGATAAAATAATAACATGAGCAGACAAATCTTTGCATAACTAAAGACAAAGAAGAAACTTACCTAGAAGTAAATAATAGACAAAAGTTGATCACATACACACACACACACAGATGCGCCTGGGCCATTTCAACTATTGTTTATAAAGTAAGGAAAAGCAATTTATGTTAGTGAACGATTCTAACATGACAAATACACAAAATACTTCAAGAGATTTGTGGAAAATTAAATTAATAAGTTTCATTAATTTCCAATGATTAATTAAATGAAATGGGTGTTTTTTGTTGGTTCAAATAATTAAATTAAAATACTATTTGTTTATTTTTTGCTGTATGTTCAAATCTATTCCCTGTAGTACTATTTGTTTTTTCCCAGAAACCTTGTATTTACGGTGTACAAACTTCATTAATTTCATGAATATAATTTTAGGATTTTTCCCACTGTGCCTGCACTCCCACCCTTCCTCCTCTTCCCTCTCCTATTCCCATTCTTGTATTTTACTAAGATATATTTTCAGTTAACTTTATACACATAAAATTAATATTAAGTAAAGTATTCAACAAACAGTATGAAAAAAATGTTCAACAGTTGAGACAAGGACTGTTCAAAGTCATTGCATCTCTTCCTGATGTGTTGTTGGATTCAATTGGCTAGTATTTTGTTGAGGATTTTTGTGTTTATGTTCATCAGGAAAATTGGCCTGTAGTTCTCTTTCTCTGTTGTATCTTTTTCAGGCTAAGGAACTAAGGTGATGCTGGCTTCATAGAACGAGTTTGGGAGGATTCCCTCCCTTTCAATTATTTTGAATAGCTTGAGAAGAATTGAAGTTAGTTCTTCTTTACATGTCTTGTAGAATTCAGCAGTGAAACCATCTGGCTTTTTTTTTGTTGGGAATGTCTTTATTACTGATTTCACTTCCACCTTTATTAGGGGTTTATTTAGGTTTTCTATGTCTTTGTGGCTCAATTGGGCTCATACTGGTTGTATGTGTCCAGGAATGCATCCATTTCTTTTAGATTTCCCAGTTTCTTGGCATACAGCTCTTCGTAGTAATTTCTGATGATTCTTTTTTATTTCTGTGGTATCTGTTGCTACATTTCCTTTTTACTTCTGATTTTGTT
This sequence comes from Oryctolagus cuniculus, assembly GCF_051225735.1. Classification (NCBI taxonomy): domain Eukaryota; kingdom Metazoa; phylum Chordata; class Mammalia; order Lagomorpha; family Leporidae; genus Oryctolagus; species Oryctolagus cuniculus. The sequence goes on from NC_142888.1 coordinate 58,972,578, forward strand.
AATTTGGGTCTTCTCCCTCCTTTGTTTTTGCTAGTTGGCCAGGGTGTGAATTTTACTTATTTTTTCAAAAAAACAGCACTTTGTTTTGTTGATCTTTTGTATTGTTTTATTGGTTTCAATTTTGTTGATTTCTTCTTCTCTAATTTTAATTATTTCTTTTATGCTACTAGTTTTGGGTTTTGTTTACCATTGTTTTTCTATAGCCTTGCATATGGTCTGCCCTAGAGAAAGTTCCATGCACTGGTAAGAAGAATGTGCATTCTGCAACTATAGAATGAAAAGTTGTGTAGATATCCATTAGGTCCATTTGGTCTATAGTGTTGGTTAACTCTGTTGTTTCCTTGCTGATTCTCTGTTTGGTTAATCTGTTCATTGCTGAAAGTGTGGTGTTGAAGTTCCCCATTATTATTGGATTTGAGTTTATGTCTCCCTGTCTCCCTTTAGATCCATTAACATTTCTTTTTTTTTTTCTTTGGACAGGCAGAGTGGACAGTGAGAGAGAGAGGCAGAGAAAGGTCTTCCTTTTTTCCGTTGGTTCACCCCACAATGGCTGGTGCGCTGCAGCCGGCACACCACGCTGATACAAAGCCGGGAGCCAGGTGCTTCTCCTGGTCTCCCATGCGGGTGCAGGAACCAAGCACTTGGGCCATCCTCCACTGCACTTCTGGGCCACAGCAGAGAGCTGGCCTGGAAGAGGAGTAACTGGGACAGAATCCGGCACCCCAACCAGGACTAGAACCCAGTGTGCTGGTGCCGCAGGCAGAGGATTAGCCTATTGAGCCGTGGCGCTGGCCAACATTTCTTTTAAAGAGCCAGGTGCCCAGTAATTAGGCACATATTTGTTTATTATAGTCACATCTTCCTGTTGAATTGATCTCTTAGTCATTACATAATGCCCTTCTTTGTCTCTTTTAACAGTTTTTATGTTAAAGTCTGTTTTGTCTGATATCAAGATGGCTACACCAGTTTTTTTGTTTGTTTGTTTCTGTTAGCTTGGGATATCTTTCCCCATCCTTTCAATTTCAGTCTGCATGTATCTGTTGATGACATGTGTCTCTTGTAGTTCAAAATATTTTGAGAGTTCTGAATAAATTTTTATAATATGCTCTTCATAGGCATATCTTTCAAAAAATTTAGCACCAAAAAAGCTAATTTTAAAATTATATTTTCCATGAACTTTTAAAAATATCCATGTATATTGATAGATATATATGTGGCGAGATACATATAAGTAGGCTAGTGTAGAAATCTAAAATGATCAGATTCACTATCTGAGGATAAATAAGTATTTTCTTGGAGATAATTGAGACCAATATTTGGTGTTTTAGATATAGTTGTATAAAAAAAGATGATTATTGCTTTAAAACTCATATAAGTCCGAACTCTAGGTCCCACAGAATTTCACTGGTGTGACTAGGAGACAGGAAGATTTTAGAGGAAAAAAATCATAATCATTCCTTTTGGGCTATGAAGAAGATAGGATTGACTTTCATCATTTCAGAAATTAGGATTTAATTAGAATAGCACAAAATATGTGGAGAATGTGTTTGTAAGGGCATTCAATTCAACATTACATGGCTCAGTTTTCTTTCTTCAGTGTAAAATCTCTTTGGCATCTGAAGTTACTGCCTGTCACCCTAATTCTGTGTGCAACAGTTTGGGTGACAATTTGAAACACAGAAAGAAATCATATGTAGATCCTGAATGTCGTTATTTGAGTTTTATTTTGTCTAAGAGAAATAGCTTTATTGCAATATGGAGGTGATTCAATCCTGTAAAGAAATACTATGACAAGTTCTACATTAGCTTATTTTTTTGTTTGTTCCTTCGCTTATCATCTGTACTAAAGCAGTTTGTTTGACTTAGGCTTTGAAATACAGTACTGGAGTAAACTGTTTGCATTGATAATTGCAAATCACTTGGAGGTTTATTGAAGTGCGTTCCATTCAAAAGATTATAATGGCTTGGATAGAGCAATGACTGATAATACACAGAGATGTTTCTGAATGAGTAAATACTATGGAGAGAGAATTTCCATTTTCTTGTAATATAGTGGCCTAGATGTTTTGGGTAGCATCTTTCTAGAAAAATATACTAAGTTATGAATTAAAATTGTTGTTGAAACTTGGATTCACAGGGTAGGGACAAAAGAAGAAAAATATACAGTAACTGAGATACAAATTAACAAAGAGCATCCATATCAGATGGACAGGCATAGTGACCCTTAGCCTGATCCCAAAGAAGAAGAGCTCAACCACTGAATCCATTTTAATCCTGGAAGCCAAAAAGTGTAGAGTTGGACAAATGGCCATAGACCATCTTGGAGTGGTGTAAACATACCTGCAGTTCGTTGGGTGAGGGCAGATTTTTTTCATTTTGGATCCCCATGTTTTCAGCAGACTACTTGAAAACATTCACAAAAACACATTAGTGGTTACTAGTGACTGAGAGGTGGAAAGAATGAGAAATGACTCTCTAATGGGAGTAAGATTTCCTTTGGGCACAATGAAATTGATCTGGAACTAGATGGTGCCAATGGTTCCCCAATATGGAAACACTGAAATAAATACTTAAAACTTGTGGATTTCTGCTATTTGAATTTTTCTTCAATTAAAATGTGTGAATGTATTTTTTGGTAAGATTTATTTTATTTATTTGAAAGACAGAGTGACAGAGAGAGATGGAGCCAAAGAGAGAGAGGTTTTCCCTACACTGGTTCATTCCCCAGATGACCACAATGACCAGAGCTGAGCTGATCCAAAGCCAGGAGCCATGAGCTTCTTCTGGGTCTCCCACGTGGGTGCAGGGTCCCAAGGACTTGGGCCATCTTCTACTGCTTTCCCAGGACATAACAGAGAGCTAGATCGGAAGTGGAGCAGCCGGGACTCAAACCGGCGCCCAATTGGGATGCCGACGTTGCAGGCTGGGTCTTTAACCTGCTGCATCACAGCGCCAGCCCCATATGTGAATGTGTGAATGTGTTAACTCAACCAAAAGGCAGAGATTGTTAGACTGGAAGAAAAAAAATAAAGAACTAATGATATACTACTTGTAGCAAACAAAGTATAAGTTGAAAATGACAAGTAAGTTAATAGCAAGTAAAGAACAAACTGTATATTATGTAAACAGCAGTAATAGCAAAGCTCTTTCTCTACTAATTGTAGACAAAATGGACTTTAAAACAAAAACTGATATTGGAAAAAAAGAATGTTTTGTAATGGGTCAATCTATTAGGAAGTTATAAGCAATTATAAAATATGCATCTAACAGAGCCTCGAAATATGTAAACCACAAACACATAATTGCAGGGAAATAAGATGATACCCAATTATAACCAGAGACTCCAATACCCAACTATCAATAATGGACAGACCAAGTGAAGAGAAACTTGAAAAACATTATATTGACGAGAGACCTATCAGAAATCTGTAAAACACTCCACCCAGCAGCAACCGACCACACATTTTTTTTTCAAAGACACCTTGAACACTTGCTAGAATAACCAATAGTCAACAAAATAGAACTCATTTAACTTTAGCTCTGATAGCTTTAAATTCATAGGAAATATATTTTCTTATCAAAATAAACCAACTTTCTGAATATCAAAAAGCTTTGTGAAATTCTTAAATTTGTTCAAATTAATCAGCGCACTAATGAGTAGCCAGTAGTTTGAAAAGTAAGTCACAAGGGAAATTATAAAATATTTTGAGATGAATAAAAATGAGGGCACAATATGTCAAAATTTATGGACTACAAATACAGCTATACTTAGATGATAATTTATACCTAACAATGTCCACAGCATAGAAGATCTACAACCAACAATCTAATTTTCCACCTTAAGACCATAGAAATAAAAAATTAAACTAAACACAAAATAAAGAGAAGGGAGGAGAAAAGCAAAATTGAAGTAGATATTAATGAAACAGAATAGAAATATCATAGAGAATAACACTGAAACCAAATGCTAGTTACCTGGAAAGCCCACACATTTTGATAAATTGGAACTGGACAAATCCAGGAAAAAAAGGGAAAAACTCAGATTTCTGATATCAAGAATAGAAATGGAAAAGTCCTAGTGACTTTTCATAATTAAAGGAATAATAAGGGTGTACTCTGAAGTACTGTATGAATAGAAACTATATAACTTACATGAACTGGACATGTTCCTGGAATGAAATTACACTGACTACTAAAAATGACCCAAAAAGCAAGAAAAAAATCTAAACAGATTATCAGTAAGTAAAGATAATTGAAAAATTAATAAAATCTTTAAAAAAAAAAAAAGCGTGCAAGACCTGATGTCTTCACCAGCATATTCTATTAAACATTTAGAGAAGAGTTAAGCAGCCAATGTTGTGGTGCTGTGGGTTAAACAGTAGCTTGGAATACCAGCAACCGTATTGGAGGCTATTCTGCCTCCAATCCAGCCTCCTGATAATGCATTCTAGGCAGCAACAGATGATGACCCAGGTACTTGAGTTCTTACCAACCATGTGAGAGACCGGGATGCAGTTCTAGGTTTTTGGCTTCAGCTTAGCCCAGCCCTGGACGTTGAAGCACTAGTGGATGAAAGATTTCTCTTCCATGCGTGCTGTCACTCTCATTCTGTTGCTTGACCTCTCAAGTAAATGAAAATAAACATTTAGAAAAAGAGAAGAGTTAATATCAGTTTTCCATATCTTTTAAAAATGGAGGGAAAACTTCTCAACTCATTAATTTAAGATTGATTTGAAAGGCAGTGAGAGAGAGAGAGAGAGAGAGAGAGAGAGAGAGAGAAATATCTTCCATCTGCTGACTCACTCCCCAAATGGGTGTAACAGTGTGGGGTAGGGGTTCCTGGAGAGGAGAAGCAGGCTGGAGCTTCTTCCTGGTCTTCCACGTGGCTGCAGGGCCCCAAGCACCTGGGCCACCTTCCACTGATTTCCCAGGTGTGTTAGCAAGGAGGTAGAACAGAAGTGGACCAGCTGGGACTGGAACCTGTGCTGATATGGGATGCCAGCGTTTCAGGCAGTGGTTTTCCTGCTGAGCCACAATGCCAGCCTCTCAACTCATTTTTTTTTTTTTTTTTTTTTTTTTTTTTTTTTTTTGTGACAGGCAGAGTGGACAGTGAGAGAGAGAGAGACAGAGAGAAAGGTCTTCCTTTTGCCGATGGTTCACCCTCCAATGGCTGCCGCGGCTGGCGCGCTGCGGCCGGCGCACCGCGCTGATCCGATGGCAGGAGCCAGGAGCCAGGTGCTTTTCCTGGTCTCCCATGGGGTGCAGGGCCCAAGCACCTGGGCCATCCTCCACTGCACTCCCTGGCCACAGCAGAGGGCTGGCCTGGAAGAGGGGCAACCGGGACAGAATCTGGCGCCCCGACCGGGACTAGAACCCGGTGTGCCGGCGCCGCTAGGCGGAGGATTAGCCTAGTGAGCCGCGGCGCCGGCCCTCAACTCATTTTTGAAACCAGTGTTATCTTGCAACCAAAATGTGAAAATGATGTCAACAAAAAAATCCAGCATAAGCAAATCAAAAACAAAGGAAAAAACTAAAAACAACCAAAAATTTACAGATAAATATTCTTTAAGAATATAGAAGCAGGGCCGGCACCGTGGCTCACTTGGTTAATCCTTCACCTGCAGTGCCGGCATCCCATATGGGCACCAGGTTCTAGTCCCGGTTGCTCTTCTTCCAATCCAGCTCTCTGCTGTGGCCCAGGAAGGCAGTGGAGGATGGCCCAAGTGCTTGGGCCCTGCACCGGCATGGAAGACCAGGAAGAAACTCCTGGCTCCTGGCTTCGGATAGGCACAGCGCCAGCCATAGTGGCCATTTGGGGAGTGAACCAACAAAGGGAAGACCTTTCTCTCTGTCTCTCTCTCTCTCACTGTGTATAACTCTACCTGTCAAATAAAAAAAAAAAAATTAAAAAAAATAGAAGCAAAAAATCCTCAACAATATATTAGCAAGTCAAATTCGGTAATATGTAAAAGCATTAAACACTAAGATAAGGTTGGATTTATACAAGGAATGCAAGAATGGTTTAAAATCTGAACTCAAGCAACATTGTAGATCACATAAATAAAGGGGTAAGCAAAATCAAAATAAAACCCGAACAAAAATACCTGATCTCCTCAGTAAGTGCAATAAAACAAATTCTCAATAAACTAGTAATAGAAGGGAACTGCTTTAAACAGGTAAAGGGTGTCAATAAAAAAAAAAAACACAGCTAAAGATAGAATATTTTCCCCTTAAATTATGAGATGAGGCTATCTGCTCTGCCCACTTGTATCTGAAAATTTATAGAAGCTCAGGGCCAGTGCTGTGATGTAGCATCCCATATGGGCACTGATTTGAGTCCTGGCTGCTCCACTTATGATCCAGCTCATTGTTCATGTGCCTGGGAAAGTAGTGGAAGATGGTCCAAGTCCCTGAGCACCTGCTACCCACATGGGAGACCGATAAGATGCTCCTGGCTCCTGGCCTTAACCAGGCCCAGCCCCAGTCATTGTGGCCACTTGCAGATTACAAGAACTTTTATATATAAGACCCAAACTAATTATTAACACACTACTAGAACCAATAAACTGTTTCAAGAAATCTGGTGGATGGATTAACCTATAAGCAACGATTGCATTTCTCTACTCTAGTAATAGGCAAACAAAAATGAAATTTGTACTATCAATAATACTATGAAAAAGAGTGAATCCCTCTGAATAAAATCAGAAAAATGTGCAAAATTCATACAGTGAAAACTACAAAACATTACTGAAATAAGTTGAACTTGCAAAAAATATAAAGACGTTTCTGTTCATGTTTGAAAGATAATATTATTTGGACAGAAATTCTTTATGCATTAATCTAGAGATTCATTGAAATCCCCATCCAAAAACCTCAGCTGAATTCTTGCACAAGTTAAGCTGATAAAATTCATGCAGAAATTGAAGGGGGCCAGAATAGCCAAAACAATCTTGCATAAGAAGAATAAAGCTGAAAGATTCACATTTTCTGAGTTAAACACTTACAACCTAGCTTCAGTAACCAAAACAGTGTGATACTGGCATATGGATACACATCTAGACTAAGAGAATAAAGTTGAGAGTCCAGAAATAAACTTATAAAATCAACCTATGATCAGTTGATTTTTGGCAAGGATGCCAAGACAATTCCATGAGAGGACAATATTTTCTGCAGGTGGTGCTGGGCCAGTGGAATATCCACAAGCAAAAAAAACTAAGTTGAACCCCGACATCAAACCGTACCCAAAAATTAACTCGAAGTGCATGACTAGGTAGTGTATGCAGGACTCCTCAGCAAGCTGTCTCCACGTCCACCTAACAATAGGACAGGTAGTATGAGACTTAAGAGGCTGTGCGGTAGGACTAGTAGGCACTTCACTTCCCTGTCTTTATGTTAGTGGAGCCCCGTGGAGAGCTGAGCCTCTACCCCAACGCTACATCAGTGAGGTCGAACAAAGTGATGAGAGTCAGGGCCGAATAGAAACTCCGCCTCCTCGCCTCCCTTACCTTGGTGTCACAAGGACAAACCTCAGAGGTGCACTTTAATTTGTGCTTTCCAGCAACAGAGCAGCATGGCTTAGTAGTCTACTTCTTCTCACCCTGGACTCAGAAGTTTCAAGTTTAGAGCTAAGATTCTATCCCTACTTGGAGACAAGTTATTAAGAGGTGTTCCCCAACGTTTTCTAGGATTCTGTCAGTAAGACAGAGGAGAGAACTGAAATAACATACTGACCGTCTGCAAGGGAGTAGCGTGACTCAGGAATCCAGTCCACTTTTGCTGACACAGTGTGTGTGGGAGGGGTTGGGGGGGTGGAAGCAAGTGTGAGCCATATGCATCAGGTCCTTATACCACAATATTAATGAGGGGACTGCCTGGTGAAAACAAAGATAAAGAGGACCAGCACTGTGCCACAGAATGAAGCCACTGCTTTTAACAGTGGCATCCCATGTCAGAGTGCTCAGATTTGAGTCCTGGCTGCCCCACTTCCCTTTCAGCTCCCTGCTACTGTTCCCCAGAAAGCAGAGGGTGACGGCCCAAGTACTTGGGACTCTGCCACCCCATGTGGGAGACCCAGATGGAGTTCTTGGCCCCTGGATTCAACCTAGCCCAGCCATGACCATTGTGGCCATTTGGGGAGTGAATCCGTAGTGGGAAATCTCTCCTTCCCTTTCCCTCCTCCTCTCCCTCTCCATCTCCCTCTTCGACTTTCAAATAAATAAATAAATCTTAAGCATACATTCATACACAGAGAGACTGAATAAAGCCCACAATCTTACAACAATAATATTCAAAATATGCTGGAAATAATTGAAATTCACTACCATACCAAGAATCAGTAAAATCGTAAGTGAGTGAGAAAAGACAACCAACGTACACCAGTACAAAACTAAATTAGAGGTTGGACTTATCCAATAAGGATTATAAGTAGCATTCATAAAACTGCTTTAACAAGCAATTAAAAATTATCTTGAAACAATTACAAAATAGAAAATCTCATCAAACAGCATACAAGACACATTTAAATTTAAATTGTATAACTAAAATTTTCACTGAATAAAATAAAATCTCAGTGAATGGAATCACAGTAGAGTGGAGGAAATAGAGAAAATCAGTGAACTTGAGAGCAGATCAATAGAAGTTCCTGAATCAGAATAACAGAAAGGAAATAGACAAAAAAATTAATGGGATCCTGTGGGGCAATAATAGACGAGGTTATATTTCTATCATTGGAGTTCCAAAAAAAGAGGAGCTGGAGTATGGACTGAAAAACTATTTGAAAAAATAATGGCTGAAAACTTCCCAAATGAAGTAAAGGACATGAATCCACAGTCTTAGGAAGCTGGAAAAAAACATAATTAGGATGAACTCAAAGAAATCCAAGCCAAGAAGCATCATCATTAAACTTTTCAAATTAAACACAAAAATATTAAAAATATCTAGAGAGTAATGACATATTGCTTGTTACTGTAGAATACCAATTCAAATGATGAGAGATTTTCATCTGTAACCATGGAGACAAGAGTAAAATGGTACAATGTTTTTCAATTACTAAAAGAAATTCTACATCTGTTAAAAAAATCAAAAACATTCCAGATAAAGGTAAAGCTACCCTTAAAGAATGGATAAAGGGAATTCACTTTAAAATCATAAAAATAAAAGAAGGCTTAGAACTTTAGAAAGAATAGGAGAAAAGTAAAAATCAGTATAAATAGACCACCATTCTTAAAGTAAACTTCTCAAGCATTGGCTGATGATTGAAACACAAAGTATCACATCATCTGATATGGTGATAAATGAATTTAGATGGAATACTCAAGATAATTATATTTAATTTTTTAAGATTTATTTTTTATTTATTTGAAAGACAGAGTTACAGAGAGAGGTAGAGAGAGAGAGAGGTCTTCCATCTGCTGGTTCACTCCCCAAATGACCTCAATGGCTGGAGCTGTGCCGATCCAAAGCCAGGAGCCAGGAGCATCTTCCAGGTGTCCCATATGGATGCAGGGGCCCAAGCACTTGGGCCATTTTCCACTGCTTTCCCAGGCCACAGCAGACAGCTGTCTCAGAAGAGGAGCAGCAGTGACTAGAACCGGTGCCCATAGGGGCTGCCGGCGCTTCGGGCCAGGGCTTTAACCTGTTGCACCACAGCGCCACCACAAGATAATTATATTTAAATATGGAGAGAATACAAGGACATCAGTGGAAGAAATTTTCTGTACTTCACTCAAAATGTTAAGCCTCACTACCAGTAGACCAATGTCAAATATGTGTATTGTAATACCTAAAGCAGTCACTGGATAAACTATACAAGTGAAATAGTCAAAAATCATATAAATAAATCACTATTCAAGTCAGCACAATGTCCATATAACCCACAATAAGGAAAGAAAATAAAAATAGAGAAATAAGAATAGAAAAATAAAAACAGAGAAATAAGCTTCTCTGTTTTCTGGTTTATCATATACTCCTCTCTCTGCTTGCATCCCACCAGTCACTGACATCATCAGACACCAGATCAATGAAACCACCAGATCTGGGACTGTGAACCTCTAAAACTATAAGCTGAAATAATGCTCTTTCCCTCCTAAGAAGCTCCTTTCAGTATTTTTTCATAACCAAAAAACGGTCTAACACATTAGGTATGATTATAAAAGAACAACCTGCAGAATCCTGTGGTGATGGAACTATTCCGTACCTTGACTGTGGTAGGATAATATAGATATGGCTATAACAATAGAAATAGAAGCATAGACATCAATATATATCTCACGATTGCTCTTACAAACTCTTGTATGGACTTTTTACAAAAAGTACATATGATAATTAGGACACAGAAATTTTCATAGTAAAACAATGAACAAAAATATTTATCATGTAAACACTAACTAAAGGCTTGTATCAGATTATAGCAAGGAGTTTCACTAATTAAAAGAGCTGTTATATAATACTAAAGGTGTTAATTCAGTATACATGAGTATTATAATTACAAATCCATATATGTAATAAAAATAGTTTTAAAGTCAAGAAATACATTTACTAAAACAAAATATTTTTGATTCACAATCTGGAGAGTTTAATATAGCTCAGGGTTGAGAGACTAATCAAACAGAATTTAATAATATAGAAGGTCTTAACATAATTAACAAATATGACCTATTTAAGATACGAATACTAAAATTGACATTCATACACAATCTCTAGGTATATAAATAGATGATAGAATGATTGATATAACTCTTTAGATAGCTAGATCAATTTATACTTATTTATATATAAGTATTAGAGTATTTCAAAATGTTCATGGAAATACAGATTTAAAAGATAACTTCCCATAGTTTCTTTGAAGATCCTTTGCATGTGTTGATATATATATATATATATATATTTTATACATATATATATATAGAGAGAGAGTGCACATATCTTTGTATAGAGATCTACATAGACGGGGCCGGAGCTGTGGCGCAGTGAGTTAAAGCTCTGGCCTAAAGCGCTGGCATCCCATATGGGTGCCGGTTCCAGTCCCGGCTGCTCCAGCTTCTGCTATGGTCTGGAAAAGCAGTAGAAGATGGCCAAAATGTTTGGGCCCCTGCACCCACGTGGGAGACCCAGAAGAAACTCCTGGCTCCTGGCGTCGGATCGGCACAGCTCCGGCTGTTGCGGCCAATTGGGGAGTGAACCAGTGGATGGAAGACCTCTCTCTCTCTCTCTCTCTCTCTCTCTGCCTCTCCTCTCTCTGTGTAACTCTGACTTTCAAATAAATAAAATGAATCTTAAAAAAAAAGAAATCTATATAGAGACATCAATACATATATACAAACTATATTTAGAGGGAAATGTAGACATATATAGCCATGAATATTGATATAGATACAGATACAGCTATGTACAGATATCTATCAGATTATCTGTTTGATTATTGAAAAGGATAATTCCTACAACCCTACAACGCACAAAGACTGAGTCAAGAAGAAAGAAGGAGCCTAAGTAGATTAATAACAACCAAGGAGATTTAATTGATGATCCAAAACCTTGCAACAAATAAAAGTTTAGGATTAAATGGCTTCAGTGATGAATTCTACTAAAAATTTGAAGAAAAATGAATACCAACTAATCTTAAACTTCTCCAAAATAGTAGAAGGAACACTTCCAGATGCCTTTTATAGGGACAGTATAACCTGTTTTCCAAAGTCAGACAAATAGAACACGAGAAAACTACAGACCATTGTCCTCAATTAACATATATGTGTACATCCTAAATAAAAAAATTCTACTGCACATTAAAAGAATCATATTTCATAATCAAGAGGGATTTATCTCTTGCATGCAAAGTCAATCCAACGTACAAAAGTCAATTAATGCAGGGCCTACATTGTGGCACAGAGGGATTAAGGCAGTGCCTGTTTCATCAGCATCCCATATGAGGACTGGTTTGAATCTCAGCTGCTCCACTTCTAATCCAGCTCCTGGCTAATGTACCTGAGAAAGTAGTGGTTCACTCCCCAAGTACTTGGGCCCCTGCACCCACATGGCAGACCTGAAAGGGGCCCACTGATTAGGAAAATGCATTTTGGATCATTACATGAACACAATTTATCTTTTATCATGTTGAACAACTGAAATTTTAAAGTTTGTAACATTATATAGCATTACCTTAGTATAAATTAATGAATATATGGTATAGAAAGCAGGGAAATAAAATATTGAGAAAAGAAACAAATGAGAAAAGAATGTGAAAGTTAAGAAAGAGATTAAAAAGCAAGAGAAAGAGTGAGACAAATTTTAAAAATTATGTATTTAAAACAAGTCAAATACATTCAAAATCTCAACACATTGCATATGGAAAATTAAGATAACTTCTAAATAATACATGAGTCAAAGAAGAAATCAATATAAAGTTAAAATATTTGTACATGAATTGTAATGATAATAAAGTATCGATCTTCCAAATGTGTGTTATAGTGAAAGTGGTTCTTGAACAATAACAGCTTTAAACTCTTATAGAAAAAATATTAGAAGTTGAAAATTCATGACCTAACAATAAAACTTAAAAATTTGAAAAAACTGGGGTCGGTGCCTGTGGCACAGTGGGTTAAACCACCTCCTGCAGTGCCAGCATCCCATATGGGTACCTGTTCCAGTCCCAGCTGCTCTGCTTCCAATCCACCTCCCTGCTAATGTGCCTGGGAAAGGTGCAGAGGATGGCCCAAGTGCTTGGGACTCTGCACCCATTTGGGAGACCCAGAAGAACCGCTTGGCTCCTGGCTTTAGCCTGGCCCAGCCTCAGCCAATGTAACTATTTGGGGAGTGAACCTGCAGATGGAAGATCTCTCTCTCTGTTTCTCCTCTTTCTCTGTAACTTTGCCTTTCAAATAAATACATCTTAAGCAATTGGACAAATGAAAGTAGAATAAGATTAAAGAAGTTAGAAGAAAGGTACTTAAAAAAGGAAAATATGAATACAGAAAAACGTAATAAAATGATCAACAAAGCAAAAAGATTTTGCTTTCAAAAAACTCATAAAGCCAGACCTCTGGAAAATTTGGCTAAGAAAACTAAGAAAGAATAAACAAAAAATGCTATGAATAAAAAAAGGATATAGGTGGAGAAACTATAGTGATTAAAGTTAATAAAAGAATACTATAAAAACCTCATGCCAACAATTTAACAATTTCAGCAATGAAAAGCCTCCTAGAGAAAAAATAAAGTGCATGTAAATTATTTAAAATAGGCTTATAAAATATGTATACATTAATAAAAAATCAATTTGAAATCTGGCATAGTTCTAAAATCATTAAAGAAAATTCATTAATAACATTGATATAATAAGAACACAAAACTTATGCCATGTAAGACCATGATGTTCCTCTCCTCCAAAAGATGTATAGTCCAAAGCAGCATCTTGGAAGCAGAAATTGAACCCTCACCAGGCAACAGAACCAGATAGCATCTTGATCTTGCATTCCCCAGCCTCCAGAACTCAGCAATCGATTTCTGTTCTAAATAATTTTTTAAAAACTACGTAAATGCAATTTTGCAGGCACATATTTCCAAAATCTCTAAGAACAGATTATTTCAAATTTATATAAACAAATCTTTGAGAATATGAACTTAGAGAATAGTACATTATTTTTCCTGTAAGGCCAATATTTTGATATCCAAACAGGGAAAGATGATACAAGGAAAAAATTGTTATCTAATTTAAATTTAAATCATGAACATTATCTGTGATAATTCTAAGATAAATTAATGCAATAAAATCAGTTATTTATACATGAAAACACATGTATGTATATATTTATATGTAGATATGTATGTGTAAACACACCATGGACAAATTTGCGTTACAAATCTGAAGATAATTTAGCATTACAAATCTATAAACATAATTTCTTCATTAATAGATTAAAGGTGAAATTCCATAGGATCACCTAAATATTTTTAGAAAAATATATTGATCAAATTTAGTATTAGTCCCTGTCAAAAACTTTTTCTAAAATAGGAATATAAAGGAACATTCTTAAACGAACATATTATCTAATAAAAATGTGTAACAAGCATAACACTTGAAGGTAAAATGCTACTTTTACATTCAGAGACAAGTGAAGTGCATATATGTCAATATGTCTATTTAATATCATATTCATTGTAATGGTCAACCTAGTAAAATAAGAAAAAAATGCAAAGCATATATGGAAAATAAAAAAACTTACAACAAATCATAGGTTATATGATTGTCTACATTGAGAAGGTAAAGTAATTAATTATTAAATTATTGTTAAATTATGGGGGGAAGCCATTGTAATCCATAAACTGTACTTTGGAAATTTATATTAATAAAAAAATTTAAAAAATTTATTAAAAAAATTATTAGAAATGTTGAGAATTTAAAATGTTAGCCAAAAATGGGATCGAAACACAGAGCAAAAGAAAACCCCTTTTCACATCTACACAGCAGGAATAAAATTTTAGAAAATAGGTATTTAAAATAGCTCCTATTCATCCTGCTTTTAAGATAATATGTACTATGTGGAGAGTAATTAGAATGGTAAAGGCATCAATGGCTTGAAGACTGTTAAAAAGCATTAGTAATGAGGAAAAGAGTTGGAGAAACATTGAACGTGGTCTTGTAATGACTTGGGTTTGATTGATGCTGTAAATCATTAATTTATAAAGGTATTCATTTATCATACTTTATGGTTAATTTCTAGAAGCATCTTGCTACTTGATGCAGGTAGATCAAGTAGAAGAGTGAATCTTCCAGGAATGTATTTTTTTTGAAAATACATTTTTGAAAAACTAAATGTGAGAACTGAAATAAAGCATCAAGTATGTAATGCCACAGTTGTTTTGAAATCAGTCCTCTTTGGTGCTGGCACTGTGTCATAGTGGGTAAAACAGTGTCAGCATTCCATATGGGCGCCAGTTCGTGTCCCTGCTGCTCCACTTCCCGTCTAGCTCTCTGCTGTGGCCTGGGAAAGCAGTAGAAGATGGCCCACGTCCTTGGGCCCCTGCACTCATGAGGGAGACCTGGAAGAGGCTCCTGGCTCCTGGCTTTGGATCAGTGATCAGTGCAGCTCTGGCCCCTTGCAGCCAACTGGGGAGTGAACCAGTGGATGGAAGACCTCTCTCTCTGCCTCTCCTTCACTCTCTGTGTAACTCTGACTTTCAGATAAATAAAATCTTTAAAAAAAAAAAAAAGAAAGAAAGAAACCAGTCCTTCATTAAATATCTGAAGTAATTTATTGAGACAATAAATTTTCAGTGTTTTCAGCATTAGACTACGCATGATGTGGGTACACAGATGAATAAGTCATTGCCCCTAACTTCCAAACAACTTAGAATTTTGTGGGCTAAGCAGAACTACAAGTAACTCAAAGAATAAAATAATAGAGACATAATAGAACCAAATGGAGCCAAATATTAATGTCATCTGTTGATTTCAAGGCATTGTATGGGATAAAATTATTAAGGCCATGGCTGAGATCTCTACATCAGAAGATAGATTAATAAGAAAAAAGCATACCACTTCGTTTAATGTAAACTTTACATAACACAGAACAGTTCAGAAATGAAGACCCAAAGGAACAGGGGAAACTGTGTATTTTTGTACTTGAGTTTGATGAGCAGGGTAGAAATAAAAGTGTATTTCAAAAAGTTCATAAAAAGTGGAATTAAAAGAAAAGTTTATTTTGGTGAAAAAAATTTTAAATATATACTTTTTTCATAAGATATATTTTCCATAAATTATTTGAAGATCCTTCCTATCTGTGGATTTCAAAATTTTTGCAGAGAGTGAATTTATCTTTCAAATTTAGCTTCCATGAACTTGGTGAAGAATCTTCATTTGATGGGACAAAGTGATATTTAATTTAATAATAAGCCAAAGGCAGCATAACAAGACTTATTTGTTCAGCTTTCTTCCTTGTCATCTCTGGGTCTTTATTACTTTTTTCTGGGAACAGGGGGAACCTCTCTGAAATGAGTGTTTTACAATCTACTTCAGAGAAAGGTCAGAGAATTTTTTATAACCTTCTTCATGTGACAGCACAAGAAGAAATTCAAGCATATCTTCCTGCTTCTGCTGTTTTCTCAAGTGCCAAAATGCCATTTTTTGATAGTGTGTTCTTAACCCTGCAAGGATGAAATGAAAAAATTAAATTAACATTAAATGTATACGAATGAAATGACATAATTAAATTAACAACAACTGGTAGATTATGAAAAAAGAAATTAGAAATTTTTCTTACATACTAATATTTAATGCATAACTGAAAATAGAATTAATAAAGTTCAGAGTGGTAATGATTAATATAGTAATATATACAAAGTAAAGTCTTTATCATCAACTTTTAGAAAGTCCATTTTCCGGAAATCTACATATAATTTATCATATTTAATAGGGTGGATGGGACATGTCTCATATCCATCTACATAGATATATAAATGGTATTTGTTAAAATTCAGCAACCATATCTAATTGCAGGAAAGGTACATTTCATAAAATAAGAATTAAGATAGTTATCTCAAAACACATCCCAATATTCGATTAAAGGAGAAATATTATGCTCAACCTTATTAAAGTAGGAACAATAGGAAAGAGTCAGCTATTTCTACTGTTTAACTATTTTTTCCTGGATATTCCAGTTACTTCAGTATAGCAAAGGAGTTATCTGACAGATATAAATATTAAAAAGGAGAGGGAAAAATTGTCAATATTTATAGAAGAAATTATCATATTCCTGGAAAAATCCAGAGAATCAGCTAAAAAGTTGTTCAGGATGATTATCATTCCATGAATGTCGGTCTTATTCCCCAGCCATCCTGGTACTTACTCAATGAGATTATGAACCAAGTGCTATGGTGGCATGGTGAGAGACTGTCTATGGGCTCAGGAACTTGAACTGCTTTTCACCAAGGTCAATAAAAAGAAAAGAAATACTTACCCTTTTACTAGTATGTTGAAAAGGAAATTAAAACAATTGTGGGATAATTATTGAAAAATGAGAAGAAAAAAGCAAAAATATTGATAAAACTCTGGCTTGCTGAGAATATAAAAAAGGGAAAATCTCAGTTGTTACAGTACAATTTGGGGGGAGTGTGTCTGCAATGTAAATCGATATGTGAAGTGTTCATTCTCTTTGACATAGAAAAAAACCTTATTGGGGGGATTTCCCCTAAAAAGACAATTGTTCAAAAATATGTACACATAAGGATCTATCAAGATATTTGTAGTAGGAAAAATGTGAAAGTCACCTGAATACTTCTTGATGAGTACTGACTAAAAGGATTCTGGTACTAACGTAGCATACAGTCATTAAAAATTATAACATAGGGGCTGGTGCTGAGGCATAGCTAGTAAAGTTACCGCCTGCAGTGCTGGCATCCCATATGGGTGCCAGTTCGAGTCCCAGCTCCTCCACTTCCAATCCAGCTCTCTGCTATGGCCTGGGAAAGCAGTAGAAGATGGCCCAAGTCCTTGAGCCCCTGCACCCACATAGGCGACCCAGAAGAAGCTCCTGGCTCCTGGCGGCAGATCGTCACAGCTCCGGCTGTTGCAGCCAATTGGTGAGTGAACCAGTGGATGGAAGACTTCTCTCTCTCTCTCTCTGCCTCTGCCTCTCTGTAACACTGCTTTTCAAATAAATAAATCTAAAAAAATTATGACACATAATTGTATTTCTTGAGAAATGTACCATTGTGTTATTGAATAAAGAAGAGCAAGTTACAGAATATTAATTCTCTTATTTAATTGAACTTTCATATATAAATGCATTCCTTTTATGCAAAAATCATGATACCTCTGGGAATTTTTATTTTCCTTGTAATTTTTGGCACTTACTGCGGTATAGTACTCTAAAGAATACATATCCCATAATTTCTTTATCCAGTCTACCATTGATGGGCATTTAAGTTGGTTCCAGGTCTTGGCTATTGTGAATTGTGCTGCAATAAACATTAGGGTGCAGACCGCTTTTTTGTTTATCAATTTAAACTCCTTTGGGTAAATTCCAAGGAGTGGGATGGCTGGGTCGAACGGTAGGGTTATATTCAGGTTTCTGAGGAATCTCCAGACTGACTTCCATAGAGGCTTGACCAGTTTGCATTCCCACCAACAGTGGGTTAGTGTCCCTTTTTCCCCACATCCTCTGCAGCATCTGTTGTTGGTAGATTTCTGTATGTGAGCCATTCTAACCGGGGTGAGGTGAAACCTCATTGTGCTTTTGATTTGCATTTCCCTGATTGCTAGTGACCTTGAACATTTTTTCATGTGCCTGTTGGCCATTTGGATTTCCTCTTTTGAAAAATGTCTATTGAAGTCCTTGGCCCATCTCTTAAGTGGGTTGTTGGTTTTGTTTTGGTGGAGTTTCTTGATCTCTTTGTAGATTCTGGTTATTAACCCTTTATCTGTTGCATAGTTTGCAAATATTTTTTCCCATTCTGTCGGTTGTCTCTTCACTCTCCTGACTGTTTCTTTTGCAGTACAGAAACTTCTCAATTTGATGCAATCCCAATAGTTGATTCTGGCTTTGACTGTCTGTGCCTCCCGGGTCTTTTCCAGAAATTCTTTGCCTGTGCCAATATCTTGAAGGGTTTCTCCAATGTTCTCTAATAACTTAATGGTGTCAGGACGTAGATTTAGGTCTTTAATCCACGTTGAGTGGATTTTTGTGTAAGGTGTAAGGTAGGAGTCTTGCTTCATGCTTCTGCACGTGGAAATCCAGTTTTCCCAGCACCATTTATTGAATAGACTGTCCTTGCTCCAGGAATTAGTTTTAGATCCTTGATCAAATATAAGTTGGCTGTAGATGTTTGGATTGATTTCTGGTTTTTCAATTCTGTTCCATTGGTCTATCCATCTGTTTCTGTACCAGTACCATGCTGTTTTGATTACAACTGCCCTGTAGTATGTCCTGAAGTCTGGTATTGTGATGCCTCCGGCTTTGTTTTTGTTGTACAAGATTGCTTTAGCTATTCGAGGTCTCTTGTGCCTCCATATGAATTTCAGCATCATTTTTTCTAGATCTGCGAAGAATGTCTTTGGTATCTTGATTGGGATTGCATTGAATGTATAAATTGCTTTTGGGAGAATGGACATTTTGATGATGTTGATTCTTCCAATCCATGAGCATGGAAGATTTTTCCATTTTTTGGTATCCTCTTCTATTTCTTTCTTTAGGATTTTGTAATTTTCATCGTAGAGATCTTTAACGTCCTTGGTTAAGTTTATTCCAAGGTATTTGATTGTTTTTGTAGCTATTGTGAATGGGATTGATCTTAGCAGTTCTTTCTCAGTCATGGCATTGCTTGTGTATACAAAGGCTGTTGATTTTTGTGCATTGATTTTATATCCTGCCACTTTGCCAAACTCCTCTATGAGTTCCAATAGTCTCTTAGTAGAGTTCTTTGGATCCTCTAAATACAGAATCATATCGTCTGCAAAGAGGGATAATTTGACTGAAGATAACCCTACCATTCTACCCAGCCATCCCACTCCTTGGAATTTACCCAAAGGAAATTAAAGTGGCAAACAAAAAAGCTGTCTGCACATTAATGTTTATTGCAGCTCAATTCACAATAGCTAAGACCTGGAACCAACCCAAATGCCCATCAATGGTAGACTGGATAAAGAAATTATGGGATATGTACTCTTTAGAATACTATACCGCAGTAAGAAACAACGAAATCCAGTCATTTGCAACAAAATGGAGGAATCTGGAACACATCATGCTGAGTGAAGTAAGCCAGTCCCAAAGGGACAAATTCCATATGTTCTCCCTGATCGGTGACAACTGACTGAACACCAAAAAGGAAACCTCCTGAAGTGAAATGGACACTATGAGAAATGGTGACTTGATCAGCATAGCCCTGACTGCTAATGGACAACTTAATACATTATCCCTCATAGTATTTTTTTTTTGTCTGTTCTACTTAATATGACTGGTTTAATTCTGTAATTAATACACAGTTATTCTTAAGTGTTGAAATTTAACTGAAATGTGATCCCTGTTAAACATAAGAGTGGGAATAAGAGAGGGAAGAGATGTATAATTTGGGGCATGCTCGGGCTGACTTGCCCCAATTGGTAGAGTTGGAAACATACCAGGGGATTCCAATTCAATCCCATCAAGGTGGCATGTGCCAATGCCATCTCACTATTCCAAGTGATCAATTTCAGTTCACAATTGATCATAATGAAAGGACTAAGAGTCAAAGGGAGCACATAAACAAGTCTAGTATCTGCTAACACCAACCGATAGAATAAATAAAGGGGAGAGTGATCCAACATGGGAAGTGAGATACTCAGCAGACTCATAGAATGGCGGATGTCCTAAATATCACTCTGGCCTCAGAATCAGCCCTAAAGGCACTCGGATCTGGCTGAAAAGCCCATGAGAGTATTTCAGGCATGGAAAGCCAAGACACTCTGGCAAAAAGATCTCTGTGAGTGAGATCCCAGTGGAAAGAACAGGTCTTCAAAGAGGGAGGTGCCTTTCTCTGAAGGGAGGAGAGAACCTCCACTTTGACTATGACCGTGTCTAAACAAGATAAGAGTCGGAGAACTCAAGGGGCTTCCATAGCCTTGGAAACTCATAACTGGTGCATAGGGAGATTACTGATGCCATAAACAGGAGTGTCAATTTGTAAAGTCAACAACAGGAGTCACTGTGCACTTACTCCTCATGTAGGATCTCTGTCCTTAATGTGCTGTACACTGAGGCTTAATGCTATAACGAGTACTCAAACAGTATATTTCACATTGTGTTTCTATGGGGGTGCAAACGATTGAAATCTTTACTTAATGTACACTAAACTGATCTTCTGTAAAAAAAAAAAAAAAAAAAAAAGAAATTATCAATTCCCAACTTGACTCTCACTGGGATTAAACATGACAATAGGTCTGATCTGATTTCATCATCATTTAAAAAAAATCATCTATTATTTTTCACTTTATGTTTCTGTGTGGGAGCAAACTGCTGAAATACTTACTTAAGGTATACTAAGCTGATCTTCTGTATATTAAGATAATCGAAAATGAATCTTGATGTGAATGGAAGGGGAGAGGGAGTGGGAAAGGGGAGGGTTGTGGGTGGGAGGGACGGTATGGGGGGGAAGCCATTGTAACACATGAGTCGTACTTTGGAAATTTATATTCATTAAATAAAAGATAAAAAAAATTTTGGCACTTTAAATTTTATAATGTATAGGCATTAATTGTATTAAACATCCAAGTTATTTTTAGAGATAGAAAAGTTTATTTTCTTTTTTTTAAACTTTTATTTAGTAAATATAATTTTCCAAAGTACATTTTATGGATTACAATGGTTTTTCCCCCCCATAACTTCCCTCCCACCCGCACCCCTCCCATCACCCGCTCCCTCTCCCATTCCATTCAATCAAGATTCACTTTCAATTATCTTTATATACAAAAGATCGATTCACTATATATTAAGTAAAGATTTCATCAGTTTGCACTCACACAGAACATAAAGTGTAAAATACTGTTTCAGTACTAGTTATAGCATTAATTCACATTGGACAACACATTAAGGACAGAGATCCCACATAACGAGTAAGTACACAGTGACTCCTGTTGTTGACTTAACAATCAACACTCTTGTTTAGGGCGTCAGAAATCTCCCTAGGCTCTAGTCATGAGTTGCCAAGGCTATGGAAGCCTCTTGAGTTCGCTGACTTCAATCTCATTTAGACAAGGTCATAGTCAAAGTGGAAGTTCTCCCCTCCCTTCAGAGAAAGGTACCTCCTTCTTTGATGGCCCATTCTTTCTACTGGGATCTCACTCACAGAGACCTTTCATTTAGGTCCTTTTTTTTTTTTTTTTTCGCCAGAGTATCTTGGCTTTCCATGCCTAAAATACTCTGATGGGCTCTTCAGCCAGATCGGAGTGCCTTAATGGCTGATTCTGAGGTCAGAAAAACCATATGATTATCTCAATAGATGCAGAGAAAGCATTCGATAAAATTCAACACCCTTTCATGATGAAAACTCTAAGCAAACTGCGTATGGAAGGAACATTCCTCAATACAATCAAAGCAATTTATAAAAAACCCACAGCCAACATCCTATTGAGTGGGGAAAAGTTGGAAGCATTTCCACTGAGATCTGGTACCAGACAGGGATGCCCACTCTCACCACTGCTATTCAACATAGTTCTGGAAGTCTTAGCCAGAGCCATCAGGCAAGAAAAAGAAATTAAAGGAATACAACTTGGGAAGGAAGAAGTCAAACTATCCCTCTTTGCAGATGATATGATTCTTTATTTAGGGGATCCAAAGAACTCTACTAAGAGACTATTGGAACTCATAGAAGAGTTTGGCAAAGGAGCAAGATACAAAATCAGTGCACAAAAATCAACAACCTTTGTATACACAGGCAATGCCACAGCTGAGAATGAACTGCTAAGATCAATCCCATTCACAATAGCTACAAAAACAACCAAATACCTTGGAATAAACTTAACCAAGGATGTTAAAGATCTCTACGATGAAAATTACAAAATCCTAAAGAAAGAAATAGAAGAGGATACCAAAAAATGGAAAAATCTTCCATGCTCATGGATTGGAAGAATCAACATCATCAAAATGTCCATTCTCCCAAAAGCAATTTATACATTCAATGCAATCCCAATCAAGATACCAAAGACATTCTTCGCAGATCTAGAAAAAATGATGCTGAAATTCATATGGAGGCACAAGAGACCTCGAATAGCTAAAGCAATCTTGTACAACAAAAACAAAGCTGGAGGCATCACAATACCAGATTTCAGGACATACTACAGGGCAATTGTAATCAAAACAGCATGGTACTGGTACAGAAACAGATGGATAGACCAATGGAACAGAATTGAAACACCAGAAATCAACCCAAACATCTATAGCCAACTTATATTTGATCAAGGATCTAAAACCATTTCCTGGAGCAAGGACAATCTCTTCAATAAATGGAGCTGGGAAAACTGGATTTCCACGTACAGAAGCATGAAGCAAGACCCCCTACCATACACCTTACACAAAAATCCACTCAACATGAATTAAAGACCTAAATCTACGACCCAACACCATCAAATTATTAGAAAACATTGGAGAAACACTGCAAGATATCGGCACCAGCAAAGACTTCTTGGAAAAGACCTCAGAGGCACAGGCAGTCAAAGCCAAAATTAACTACTGGGATTGCATCAAATTGAGAAGTTTCTGTACTTCAAAAGAAACAGTCAAGAAAGTGAAGAGACAACTGACAGAATGGGAAAAATATTTACAAACTATGATACAGATAAAGGATTAATAACCAGAATCTTTAATGAGATCAAGAAACTCCACAACAAAACGAACAACCCACTTAAGAGATGGGCCAAGGACCTCAATAGACATTTTCCAAAAGAGGAAATCCAAAGGGCCAACAGGCACCTGAAAAAATGTTCAAGATCACTAGCAATCAGGGAAGTGCAAATCAAAACCATAATGAGGTTTCACCTCACCCCGGTTAGAATGGCTCACATACAGAAATCTACCAACAACAGATGCTGGTGAGGATGTGGGGAAAAAGGGACACTAACCCACTGTTGGTGGGAATGCAAATGGGTTAAGCCTCTATGGAAGTCAGTCTGGAGATTCCTCAGAAACCTGAATATAACTCTACCATACAACCCAGCCATCCCACTCCTTGGAATTTACCCAAAGGAATTTAAATTGGCAAACAAAAAAGCGGTCTGCACCTTAATGTTTATTGCAGCTCAATTCACAATAGCTAAGACCTGGGATCAACCCAAATGTCCATCAACAGTAGACTGGATAAAGAAATTATGGGACATGTACTCTATAGAACACTATGCAGCAGTCAAAAACGATGAAACCCAGTCATTTGCAACAAAATGGAGGAATCTGGAACACATCATGCCGAGTGAATTAAGCCAGTCCCAAAGGGACAAATATCATATGTTCTCCCTGATGGGTGACAACTAACCAACCAAAAAAAAAAAAAAAAGAAACCCATTGAAGTGAAAGGGACACTATGAGAAACAGTGACTTGATCAGCTCTTGTCCTGACTGTTGATGTACAATGTAATACTTTATCCCTTTTAGTGTTTTTTTGTTCTAGTTAGTACTATTGGTTGAACTCTGTAATCAACACACATTTATTCTTAGGTGTTGAAATTTAACTGAAAAGTGATTCCTGTTAAATATAAGAGTGGGAATAAGAGAGGGAGGAGATGTACAATTTGGGACATGCTCAATCAGACTTGCCCCAAATGGTGGAGTTAGAAATGTGCCAGGGGATTCCAGTACAATCCCATCAAGATTGCATGTACCAATGCCATCTCACTAGTCCAAGTGATCAATTTCAATTCACAATTGATCACACTGATAGGTCTAAGAGTCAAAGGGATCACACAAACAAGACTAATGTCTGCGAATTCTAATTGATAGAATAAAAAAGGAAGAGAACGATCCAACATGGGAAGTGGGATACACAGCAAACTCATAGAATGGCAGATGTCCTAAAAGTTTATTTTCTTTAAAATATGAATTTTTTAAGTGTCAAACAATATCACTGGATTTGTACTTAATTAGTAGAAACAGATATATGATGCTTTCCACCCTACTGCAAATTATAAAATTTACTTTTCCCAATTACTCCAGTGGCAAAAATTTTCAAAGAAAACTGTACTTCTAAGTCATTATTATTAGTTACATTAAAATTGTTCTTTTCTCTTTAAGATTTATTTTGAAAGGCAGAGTGGCAGAAAGATGGAGAGAGAGAAAGAAATAGATGGAGTAAGAGTGAGAGAGCGAGAGCAAGCTGGAGAGAGAGAGCTTCCATCTGCTGGTTCACTCTCCAAATGTCGACATTGACCAGGAACTCCATCCAGGTCACCGATGTGGGTGGCAAGAGCCCGCATACTTGATCCATCTTTCATTGCTTTTCCAGGAACATTAAAGTAAGCTGGATGGGAAGCAGAACAGCTGGGACTCAGACTGGCACTCTGATATTATGCCAGCAGGGATCACAAGTGCCATCCTAGCCCGCTGTACCACAACATTTACCCCTAAAACTGCTTCTTATAAATGACTCTTTGCTTGTTGACAGAAACATAAATTTATCTTTGAAGATAATCTTTTTCAAAGATTTATTTATTTGAAAGGCAGAGTTACAGAGCAATATAGAAAGAGACAGAGATCTTCCATCCGCTGGTTCATTCCACAAATGGCTGCACTGGCTGGAGCTTGGCCTCTCCGAAACCAGGAGCCAGGATCTTCCAGGTCTCTCACATGGGTGCAAGGGCCCAAGCACTTCCACTGTCTTCCCAGGCCATCAGCAGGGAGCTGGATTGGAAGTGGAGCAGCCGGGACTGGAACCAGTGCCCATGTGGGATGCCGGCACTGCAGTGGTTGCTTTACCCGGTATGCCACAATGCCAGCCCCAAAGATATTTTTGTAATTTGTTTTCAACTTTTTAAAATCATTGCTTTAGTATGATTTCTGTTGTATTGGGCCTTAGAAGTTTTGAATTCCTTCCATTTATTTTATCTTATTTACTTGTTGCTATTAATTAAAGAGTTAAATAAGTCTGTGGTTCTTACACCTTAGTGTAAATCAGAATTGTCTAAGAGGTTATTAAAAATAGAGATCCTTGGACCCGTCCCACAGATCCTGATTCAGAGAGAGATGGTCTATCGATTGGTGAAAGATAATTGAATGTGAGAATTGGGCCGGCACTGTGGCTCACTTGGTTAATTCTCTGCCTGCGGCGCCGGCATCCCATATGGGTGCCCGGTTCTAGTCCCGGTTGCTCCTCTTCCTGTCCAGCTCTCTGCTGTGGCCTGGGAGGGCAGTGGAGAATGGCCCAAGTGCTTGGGCTCTGCACCCACATGGGAGACCAGGAGGAAGCGCCTGGCTCCTGGCTTCAGATTGGCGCAGCGCGCCGGCCGTAGCGGCCATTTGGGGGTGAACCAATGGAAGGAAGACCTTTCCCTCTGTCTCTCTCTCGCACTGTCTATAACTCTACCTGTCAAAAAAAAAAAAAGGAAGTGAGAATAAAAATAAGATGATTCTGCTCATGCTTGTGCTTTTCAGCACACCCAGAGAAACAAGTATGTTTCACCCCATAGCAAGGTTAGTAAGAATTTTCTATTTAGTTTGGGTTGGATAACTGCAAATTCATGGCAGAATTTTACAGATATCTCAGAAAATCAAAACAAATCCACTCAAAAATGAAAGAAGAAGTCTATGAAATGAACAGTGGTGAAAGAATTGGTATAATTATTTTGTGATTAACATGACTGATGCTCTTGCCATACATTTTCTAAAGTGTGGAATATGGTTCTGGTCCATGAAGCAGGTATTCTTTCTAATACTGGTTCTCAAATTTGGATGCACTTTGGGGTCACTTTATGAGTTTTTTTTTAAAACTTACTAATATCTGGGTTCCATCTCCAGACATTTTGATTTGCCAGAAAAAGGTCTGACAACTGGAGTTTTGAAAGCTTTCCGTGTAATGCTAACAGGCAGTCACTGCTTTGCAAGAATGGAAATGCACAGCGTTAGAATATCACAACCCAGGCTGAGTGCGCTTCTGTGTAATTACCTCCGGTCCTAGGCTTCCCTTCAGTAGAGCAATTGAAAGCATAGCCATGGGTTCATTCCTCAGATGCTGTTCCTCTGATTTTTTTTTTCCAAATAGTGACCTCAAAGAGGATTGAACCTGTACTTTAGAAGATAAGTTTCTAGAGGATGCAAGGGTTGCCTTATTTCTGGATACCTTGGGCAAGTCTTTGGTCTTGCCCAGGATTTTGACCTTGCAGTGTCCAATGGGTACTTAACAAACGCTATAAATAAAGATTAAACTCTTCTCCTTGAGCGGAGGACAATCAACAGGGATCTGACTTTCCTGCAGGGACTACAACTGAACGTAGTTTGAAAGAGAAAGAGAAAAGTTCCACTGTGGATGAAAAGCTCTGTCAGGAGAGAGGAAAACTGATGATTAGCTCCTTAGTGTCATATTCATGCTGGGAAGTTAACCTCTTGTAAGAACCAAACACTGTTTGAGACAGAATTGTCTTCTGGAAGAACTCCAACTAGCAACAGCCCTTCACCTTCTGCACTTTACAGAACTCAATACAATTTGTATTCTGTATGTATTTTTAAGGTTGACTGCAGGGAGTCATAGACATGTTCAAAAGCAGGACTCAACTTAAGTTCTGAAAGGCATCAGCTTCAAGAAGCTTCTTTCTCTTCTTTGCTTCTTTATCTTCCTCTTTACCTAGATCAGCAGAAGACTTTTCTATTGCTTTATTTCTCATTCAGTTACTTATATCTCTGTTTCTAGTGTGAGAGGAACTAAGAACCAAGTTGCAATCATTAAGTTGAGATCGTTGCCATCTAAGAAAATTGGGTAAATCTTTTCCACAGTTAAAGGGACATTTCCTAAAACATGCACAAATATAAAATTGCAATGTTAATTTTACTGTAATTTTGCATAAAATAAGATTGGGGCACTTTTTTTAAATTATGAGAGGCTTCTATATTTAATAGAAAACATGTACACTATGCAGACGTTGAAAAGAACAAGATAACAAAGTGCTTTAATCAAATATTTGTAGAATCAATATCTCGCTCTCTCTCCTCTGTCATTCTTCTCCTTTTCACACATGATTTGCATGAAGCCACATATATATGTATATATAATAGCTTATTCATTCATCCTTTCGTTCATCAGTTCTTCATTAAGTCTCAAGTTTCTCAAATACCTTTCTAGCATTAGGAGTAGGAATGCATTAGTAAATAAAATAGAGGTCTCTTCCCTCAGGAAGCTTATAATCATGCAAAAAGAAGCATAAAAATAAACCATATTTGAGAATAAATTAATTCGTGACAGATGTCTGGACTGGATATAAAAATTTTGGCTTTGTCAGTATACAGATGTTATACAAAGGCATAATTTTGGATGACACCCCTAAGATATTAATGCATGGCAAGGAAAAAAAGGTTACAAACCAGTGTGGCCCTAAAGAGATGGGTAAGAATCAGCAAGATAGCTGACAGAGAGCAACATAAAACTTTTTCTCAAGCAGTTTTTTATATTGTGCGTATGTGTGTGTGCAAATTATTGAACTCTTTACTTAGTATACAGTTGGTTTTCTATGTATAAGGTTAATTGAAAATGAATCTTAATGGAGAATGGGCCTGGGAGGAGGAAGTGGGGTGAGAATGAGGGTGGGAGGGTGGGTATGTTGGGAAGAATCACTATATTCCTAAAGTTGTACTTATGAAATTTATACTCATTAAATAAAAGGTTTCTAAAACAAAAGAAGATAGAGAGACTGGTGGTACCTGAGAAGTCAATGAAGAAAATATAATTACTGCATTAAATCTTGCCAATAATTTTGTAGCATGAAGGCTGAGGTATAGACATTGGATTTGTCAATGTTAAGATAATTGATGGTCTAGACAAGAGCAATTTCAGGGTTGGGATGAAAGTGTGACTAGACTGGATTTAAGAGATAACTGTAGGAAAGGAAACAGAGAAGTCAATATATATAATTTTGAAATAAATTTTGCAAAAATATACAAAATTGTAAAAGCACTGATACTTCTTATTGGAGTCAGAAAGTTACTTGGGTTCTTGCAATTCAATAAGAATAATCACCAGGGTCTGCGTTGTGGTATAGCCAGTTAAGCTACCACCTGTGGTGCAATCACCCTACATGAGTGCCAACTGGAGTCCCGGGTGATCCATTTCCTTTCCAGCTCTCTGGTAATGCACCTGGGAAAGGAGCGAAAGATGACCCAAGTACTTAGGTCCCTGCCACAACATATGGGAGACCAGTATGGAATTTTTGCCTCCTGAATTTAGCCTGGCTCAATCCCAACAGTTGGGGCCATTTGAGGAGGGAGCCAGCAGGTGGAAGCTTTCTCTCTCTCTCTCTCTCTCTCCCCCTCCCTCCTTCCCTCCCTCCCTCTCTTCTCTCTCCCTCTCTCTCTGTAACTGTACCTTTCAAATCAATAAATATATTTAAAGAAAAGCAATGTTTATTAAAAATGCTATATAAAAGAATGAGGGATAGTAAAATATTTACTGCTTTTAGAATCTGACTGAAATTTCATTTAAATGAAGATATTTACTATGACATGTTAAAATTATGGAGCACAATTTAATATTTTATGCAGCATCAACCTCAGAAGGATTTTTATAGAGGACATTAAGACTTAGGAAATGATTCCTTTTTCGAAATTTACTGAGTATTTCTATTAATTTATACTTTGTCAATGATTTCTTAAAATTACTTTTAATTACACGAAAGACCACTGGAAAGTACTACCAGAGGGAAAAACTAGAGGCCTTCTAAATGTAAATAATCTTTTCCTGTTAAAGGGCAACTTTAGAAAATGTATACACTAAACCAGTCTAAGAGATTTATTCACATCAAACAGAAGAAAAATGTGTTGGTATCATTGCTATAATTAATATCAAACCAGTATAGTTCTTCAACTTCAGATTCACATACTGTGTTAATCAATCCTCCACAACTAGTGTTTCAGAAACAACCAGAGCAAGACTCTTGAAAGTAGGATTAAAAAGAATCACAAAGGCTTCTAAAAAGACTTTAAGTAACTCAAGCATGATGTTCTACTTGGCAGTGGTTCATGGGTTACTCTTAGGCTGCTTTAAATAGATGCAAGAACACTACCACCAGCCATTTATGCCCTCATTCAGATAACTCTGGAGCAGAGAAATATATCATTGCAATGGACTGAATGTTTGTGTCCGCTGCCCAATTCATATGTTGAAACCTAGTCACTAAAGTGCTTGTAGTAGGGGTGGGGCCTTTGGGAGATGATCAGAATATGAACATAGCATCTTTATGAATGAGAGTACAAGGGGCCAAAGGAACCAGAGTTTTGGAAGGACAGGGCTAAGACAGCACCATTCATGAGCTAGAGAGAAAATTCTTAACCAGACACCCAATCAGTTAACATATTAATCTTCATCTTTCAGGCTTCCAGACCTGTAAAAAATAAATTTCTGTTGTTTATAAACAACTCCGCTTATGGTGTTTTGTGAGAGTAGCCCAAACAGACTAAGGCAGTGATAGAAAACTAATTTTGAGTTAAAGGTGAGGCTCATTGATGTTAGATGAGATGCTAAAAGGCGGTGGTTAAGAGCACCAGCTCAGGAGCCAGACTTTCTAGTTCTGAAAGCTGAGTCTGCTGTTTTAAGATTCAGGACTGAGCATAAGGACAGATAAGACTTGATTGCTGTCTTCACGATGCACCAAAGCTGTTAATAAGGTAATCAATATAGAGGAGGACTAGGATTATTCACAGATTCATATTGGATACAGGATAGGGAATGTGAGTTTTTCTGGCAAACTTCACTATTGTAATAAATATTTTTAGAGGATATATAAAATATAGAGAAGCTGAGGCTCAAGGAAGAGAAACAGTGAGGTCTGGAAGCAATAGCTGGAATTTGGTGCCAGAAATACATGAATCAGATTCCTGCTATGTCCTCCATGTGGAACATGGAGACCCTGTCTACACTGGTTTCGTAAGTGACCATTGCCTTCCTAGCAACGTGGTTTGCACAATTCTAGTTCCAGAGGCCTTGAGCACTCAGCTACCGTTTGGGAACCTTGATGCCAGGTGCTGATTCATCTGATCCAGCCTGGAACTCTCACTCTGTGTAGATTACCTCAATCAATCTTCAAAGCAGCCCTTTGAAGCAGAGGCTCAAACTACCCCAGCCTGTATATGAGGAAACTGATGTCCAGGGTGTTCAGCAAATGACATAAAACCACACAGTTCATGTGCCAAAGAGCAAGGGTTCTAATCACTGCTGTCCAGCAATATTGCCCAAGGTCTTCCAGGGCATCCAGCTTGTATGTCTCAGCCACAGGAGATAGGCAGAGTCCCTACAACAATGCAGGGACTAACTCCAAGGGAAGCATGTGCCCTATGCTGATGAAAGGCAATAGCAGCTCTTCGTTGGTGTTGTTTTCCTCAGAGTCTACGGCTGATCCCCATTTAGACTAAGTGAATTTTAGGGAGCATGGGCAGTTGGGAAGGGGAAGACCTCAATAGGTGATTTGTGCAGGTGAGGCCTCAAGCAATTAAATCCCAAAAATAGTTCTTACTACCACAGCACCATTGCTATATCTGTATGTGCAGTGGGTTATACTATTAGTTTCTATTGCCTTGCATAAATGATGACTGACCAGATAGGCATTGTTCAGTTACCCTCCATTGCCAGAGCAACGACCAGAGCGTGGAAGACACTTCAGATGGTGACACTTCAGATGAGGTTCTTCCTGGAGAGGAATAAGAAGAATGGGAACAAGAAGAGGTCGTGTCCCACAAGCCTGCACACCAGGGTCTCCACTTAAAGGTCTGTCTTCTTTCCAAAGGCTTTGGGGTTGTCTATCTCCAGGATCTTTCCAGCAATGAAGAAAACAGTGCCAAAGGGAATGTGCCTGGAGGCAATGTACCAGAGGAGCCTCAGGACCATGCTTCCTTCAAATAGGCAAAGAGCTAGCCCTGGCCTTGACAATATATCACTGTATGGCTTGATCCACTCTGAGATTGCCAGGGCTCGCATGAGGACTGAACGACACTATGTCACTGCAGTATCCAACCTAGCGCCAGGCACGAGGCACCATTAATACCATTGCCTGGTACTATCTCAGCCTTTAACAACCTCTTATCCCTTTGCCTTCCCACCTCCGTGGCTCTGAAAAGTATCTTCGTCTTCAGAAGGCCCTGTTTCATTACTAGCAATGCTACAACCTGTGTGAGTGACCATGGAAAAGCGTCTGCATTTTTCCCCCTCAACTGTGCAAGACAAGACTAGAGGAACCTGAGTACTTGGGCCATGATCTGCTGCCTCCCAGGCGCATTAGCAAGAAGCTGTATTGGAAGTGTGGAACAGCCAGGACTTGACCTCAGCACTCTGACATGGTATGAGAGTGTCCCAAGTGACAGCTTAAACCTCTGTGTCACAATGTCTACCCAAATTTACAACTATTAGAAAGCACACACACATACACACACACACTCACACATACACATACACACACACGAGGGGGTCTTCACAAAGTTCATGGAAATGTGTATTATGAAGAAACTATGAATGAATTCCAAAATTTCTTTGCATGAAAAAAGCTTGTGTTTTACTTCCATTTTCCATGAACTTTTTGAAGTACCTTTGTGTGTAAAATGTAAAATAACTGAATTCATACTGTAAATTGGTTGAATGATATATGCTCCTATTATATTTGTGGGGATTAAAACTTTATAACTTATTACACATAAAGGAATCCATTCTTTCTAAACTCAGTACCCCACAACTATTTTCTCCACCTGGCAGTTTCTGGTGTGTAGGATATTAAAAGTACAATTGGATTCACCTAGACTTGCATT
Source organism: Oryctolagus cuniculus (assembly GCF_051225735.1). Taxonomy (NCBI): domain Eukaryota; kingdom Metazoa; phylum Chordata; class Mammalia; order Lagomorpha; family Leporidae; genus Oryctolagus; species Oryctolagus cuniculus. Next base: position 59,005,016 of record NC_142888.1, read on the forward strand.
CTTAAAAACTTGCAGCCTTCAAAGTGTATGTTTGCAGGGGAAGAAAGGAGGAAAAGCAATATTTGGCATTGCTAATAGATTTTTGTTGAGTTCTTTTCATTTAGGATTGTTAGATACAGTACAGAATACTCAGTCACATTTTAATTCCAGATGAACAACGAATTATTCTTAGTAAAAGTATGTACTAAAGACTGCAAGGAACATATTGGTTTTTAGTGATTGATGCAAATGCACCATTGGTATTTTTGACTGCTATGAATCCTGAAGATCATAAAACTTTCCTAGGATAATCTAGGGTCAGTTGTATGTGGACATGCAATTGTGGTATAGGGAAGGTCGTGCACACCAGTAAATGGTTACTATTGAATTAACAATGCATGTCCCAAGTTTATGATTGGCATTATCATTTGTACAGGAAACAGTGTGTCTGAATTTTTGTCACCCCAAATTAGAAAAGTACGTTTCACATACAAGATAATGTTCCTGATAATGAACTACATTAAAATGTATTTATATATATTCTTATAAATTAGATATTTAATTATAGTAACAATGATAGATTTTTTAAAACTAGGTTATGTGTCTGAATTTTCACTTCATTTTGAACAGATTTTTCACCAGAATAGATTAGAAATAAATCATTTCAAATATCACAGAAAAGTGCTTATGTAAAGCAGTGAAGGACTTAAGAAGCTAAAACTAGAGCAGGGACAGTATTTAGATTTGATATGTTTATACTTTAGTTGTCAGATAAAAACAACTTTGAAAATTATTCGCTGCACACTAGATAGATATTAAAGAACTCTTAGACTATGTGTCAAATAGTATTACATTTTTAATAATTTTTTAAATATTTATTTATTCATTTGAAAGGCAGACTAACAGAGAGAGAAGAAGAGAGAGAGAGAGAGAGAGATCTTCCATTCTCAGGTTCATTCCCCAAATGTCTGCAACATCCAGAGTTGGGCCAGTACGAAGCCAAGAGAGAGGAATTCCATTTGGGTCTCCCACATGGGTGGCAGGGGCCCAGGTATTTGAGCCATCTCCTGTTGCTTTCCCAGGCACATTAACAGGGAACTGGATCAGAAACGGAGCAGCCAGGACTTGAACAGGCACTCCGATGTAAGATGCCAGCATTGCCAGAAGAGGCCCAATCTGCTGAGCCACGATGCCAACCTCATTGTTGCATTTTTAAGGATATGTACTACAGGATCACAAGTAGCTGCACAACAAATAAGTTTTGTCTGATTACAGTCACCAGGAATTAACATAAATTATTATGGTAGACAGAATTCCGAAACAACCCCTTAAGAATCCTTTCTCAAATTTCCTAGACTGTAAATATGAGATAACACACCCATGATTTTTACTTTATGTGGCAAAAAAATCTTGCAGATTCAATAAAGTTTGCTGATTAGTGGATCTGAGTTAAAGGACCAATCTAATCTCATGAGCCCTTTAAAAACAGAGAGCTTTGGCTGGTAGTAATAAGGAACCTCAGAGAGACTGAGGGCATGAGGATTCGGCACACCGTTGCTCTCTGAAGGTGGGAGTGGCCACATACAGGGATTTGACTGTGACCTCTTGTAGCTGAGGAGAGTCCCCCGGAAATTGCCAGCAATAAAATGCGAATTTGGGTTCTACAACAAGGAACTAGCTTTTGCCAACAACCCGAATGAACCTGGTAAGATACCTGGTCAGATTCTTCCTCAAAACTCTTAGAAAGGAACACCACATTGCCAACATAGTAAATTCAACCTTGTAAGACCCCGAGCAGAGAACTCAAATCATTCATGTCTGAAATTCAGACCTAGTGAACTGTAAGCTGATCATTTTTTAAACTATTAGGCTTTTTGGTAGTTTGTGAAACAGTAAACCTAATACAATAGCCAACTCAGAAAAGCTATTGGGGATGGGGTGGTTGGTAAAGCAGCTAAGACACCCCTTGGAATGCCCGCACGCCATGCTGGACTGCTTGGGTTCAAGTCTCTCCCCTGATTGTGATTCCAACTTCTGCCTGGCCCAGTCCCTGCTGTTGAGGGCATTTAGGGAGTGAACCAGCAGATGGAAGATTCTCTCTGTGTGTGTGTGTGTGTGTGCCTTTCAAATAAAAAGAATTCCAAAAACAGCCATCAAGATGACTAAAAATATGTACTTTTGATTATATATAGTAAAAAATGTATTTTCCTTTTCTTTTTTTTTTTTTTTCTGAATTGAGTCTGTCAGTTCAGACAGGTTATGCCTTCGAGGGAAGCATACAAATAAAACACACTAGATATTCTTCATTCTCTTTTCGCGAGAAATCATCTGTATATTCTTGAAACCAGAGCCACCATGAAACATGACATATGATTTTGTCAGGTCGATTGACAACGTACTGCTGTGATCCTCCAATGCTAAGTTAGTAGTCTAGGAAAAAGTCAGAAGGGAAAGCCATCTCAAAGAGGATCTCTAGGCTGTGGCTCTATGCCAAAGATTCCTAACCTCCTGCCAAATTTTTAGACTCTTGAGAGCTCTTTAAGAGCAAACTCTGCTAGGCTGAATTGTAAACACTTCTTGGCCTTCTGCCCCACAAAGAATTCACAAGCTAACCTCAGTCTACATACACAACCACTAACTCTAGATTTCCTCATGGCTTTGAATTTCATTTAGGTTCTCTTTATTCAAGGCACAAATGGGACACGTCCCTGACTCATGAGCCCTAAGTGGTTCAAGAGCTTGGAGAATAATAGGATTTTATCAAGCACATATCTCTCAGCAAATACTGTTGAGGGAGTCAGAGACCAGAAGCAGACCAGACTAACTCCGTGTCACAGATCCCTGCCAACATGTACACACTATAGTTCCCTGCATGTTCGCATTGAATGAGACAGGATGGAAGTCCACTGTGACAAATATTTGCCAAGGACTACCAGAATTAGATTTCGACAAAAACAAGTTAGAAAGGGTTCCATTAAGACTGCCCCTGCCTTCACAATAGCTAATGCATAGCTACTACGTTTGCTCTTTGGAGATGAAGCACGAAAGAGATACAAATACCCTTAGACTACCAGTCCCCTGGCTCTGCCTCTCTTTCAACAGCCCCGCCCTTTGCTGGGAACTTCTCTGTTTCCTACTCAAATAAAACTTCACTCCTTCTCTTCTCACCGTTGCATCCAGTCTCATAAATTGTCAATGACACAGTGACACTAACCTGTGTTGTGACCATTTCTAATACACTATGATGAAACAAACACTTTTATGTCTGTACGGTAATGGTTGTGGGCAAGTGGGAAGAGAAAAAGAGTAGACAGTAAGATTCTTTTACTTTCATGTATGGACCTAACTGAATCCTGAGATTTTCTTAAGAGTGCTTAATAGCTACATTAGCAAGTCTTGCCTTAAGATTTTTCAATTTAATGAACAAACAACTCTGCTACTTACAGTACACCCACACTTCAAACTAGTAAAGGTTAGGTTAGGCAAATACATTTCCAACCTCAAGTTGAAATACAGATATGCCCATCATAAGAAGCTAGGGGTATTCTGACAAAAAAGAAGGCATGATCATTTTCTTGAAGATTTGTTTATTTGAAAGGCATACTGACAGAGACAGAGACAGAGAGACAGATAGAGATCTGTCTGTTAGTTTACTCCCTAAATGGTCACAAAAGCCAGATCTGAGCCAGGCCAAACCCAGGAGCCAATATTGCCATTCTGTTCTCCCCCATGTGTGTTAGGGCCCCTAAGACCTTGGCCATCATCCATCGCTTTCCCAGGTGCATTAGCTGGGAGCTAGATTTGAATTGGAGCAGCTGGGACTTACGTACTTCAATAGGCGGTGCTGATGTTTTAACTGCCATTCCAGAGCTCTGGCCCCAAGGCATGAACATTAAACTAACCACTTGGATATAGGCTCTTGTTTGTCTTAAGCAGAAGCTGCGGAATGGGGCAAGAGTAACACACACTAAAAAAATATATATATTATTATTTTTAAAAGCAGTGCAACGTGAGGAAAAATGAGTCATTGTTAAGGTCTTTGTGTTAAATGCCAGGGACTGCCTGATTTGGCAAATATTTAAGAAGCTCCTGCTATGTACCTAGCCCTCCAAGATAAAATGACTTTAACCCAATATGCAGAATTACTGACTTTGCGCACTTTCTAGCCTTTTGTTAGAAAGGCTATTGTTTTTCTTTTTATTCTCCTGCTGCTGTTATTATAGTTTGCTGGAATTTCCAGTGGACCCCAAATGGGCTGATGTCTAGATTTTACTGTGATAATTATGCTTAAAGTATACATTGAGTTCAAAAGTATATGAGTTAAACCTCAGATCTACCTTACAGACTAGTCAGTGTAGCCTCTCATAACCCCCCCCCCCAAATACTCATCAATTTAGGTGGAAGGATAAGGAGGAGAGAGGAAATAGACTATTCTTTGATGTGTTTGATAGTTTGCAAAGTCCCAGAAGCTCTTAAACCCATCTCCTGGGAACTTTACCTCCGATTTGATTCATTGTTTGTACACAGTAACCAAAGGATTTTTCAGTTCATCTTGCTTAATTTTCCTCAACAGCACTTAAAGCAAAGTTTTTGTGAGGAAATGCTAATTGTCATGACTGAGTTAATGTTTCCTCAGAGTATCCAACAGCTATTCTCTTGTTTTCACAGGATCTCCAGCTACTAAAAGAGCTCAGATTCAGTTTCTAGAATCACTCTAAACTGCTTCTCACCAGGTTATTAATTATTCCAAATTTATCTGTCTTCAGAAATCCTTATGGCACGGGCCATACATACACAGACAGCCTACTTTGTTCCCATTACAGCTTCAGACTTCGTCTCTTAATTTCCTGCTATTCTTATGATTCCAATATACATTACTCAACATTTCCTTTTGTCTCCCTCAAAGGAAGTAATGACCTTCCTAAATCTCATATTTATAATTTTACTCTTCTTTTGATTCTATGCTTATATTTACATATCTAATCTTCCTAAAAGATATACTAATTTTTTTGTCCAGAATGCTTTCCTTCATTTCAATGAGTACATTTGTAACAATTAATGAACCTAAATTGATACACCATCACTTTATTCAGATTTCTTAAGTTTTCCCCTAAAGTCTTCACCTTAAAGTTCCAAGAATCCATCATGAATACAATAAATTCACTTATCATGTCTCTTTAGGTTCCCTTTGGCTATGACCATTCCTAGACTTCTTATTTTTGATAACCTTGATAGTGTTGAAGAGTGCTGAGTAGCTATTTTATAGATGGCCCCTTATTTGGTGTTTCTTGAAGGTTTTCCTTATAATCAAACTTTAGCAATGAGTTTTGGGAAGATCAGATGCAAAATGCCACTGTTATTGCATCACACCAAAGTACACACTATCAACATGATTTACAGCTATTGATGTTGATATTGATCACTGGGTTTAAATAGTGCTTATTAGACGTCTACTCTTACAGTTACTCTGTTTTGCCCTTTCTACACTATACTATTTGGAAAGAAGTCATCATGCACAGCCCAACATTAAGGACTAAGGTAGTATTTTACTCTCCTTTAAGGAAGATTATGTACATATATTTAGAAGTTATATATATGGATTATTTGTCCCTTTACCTCATTCACTAATTTAACAGATTTGTTATTTATTTCAGTTTGGACTTAATCCAACACTACTTATTCTAATAATTTATTGCTCAAATTATACCAGCATTGGGCACTGTAAACTCAGTTGGTTCTTGTGCTCTTTGATATGATCCCATCATTTTTTCCATTGAGCATTTCACTACTTTATGACCCCCAAAATGCCCCAATATCATCATCTACATTTTCTGCTGCAGACTTAGCATCATTCAGTTCTCCAAGAAGCCTGGTCATATTACTGAAGGATGGTACTAGAAATTAGGCATGCTGTTTGCTACTGGGATATTATTTCTTTTAGGCCCTTTTAGCTAACAAAGAAATACCTGCAAGTATACTAACCAGTATATATATACACATATATAGATATTTCTATTTGTTACCTTCTATATTTATATTTTTTAACAGGTAGAGTTAGACAGAAAGAGAGAGAGACAGAGAGAAAGGTCTTCCTTCAGTTGGTTCACCCCCTAAATGGCCAGCGTGCTGCGCTGATCCGAAGCCAGGAGCCAGGTGCTTCCTCCTGGTCTCCCATGGGGTGCAGGGCCCTAGCACTTGGGCCATCCTCCATTGCACTCCCTGGCCACAGCAGAGAGCTGGACTGGAAGAGGAGCAACCGGGACAGAATCCGGCACCCCAACCGGGACTAGAACCCGGGATGCCGGCGCCGCAGGCGGAGGATTAGCCTAGTGAGCCGCGGCGCCGGCCTATATTTATATTGAACTAAACTTAAGTTCATACTGATTTCTCCAACTCTAATCCATCCCCACTTGGATTATCCTACCCTACACTACCTGCTTATTTGTATATTCTCAGTTCAGCTGTGAGAAATCTGGTTCCTGCCTTCTACCATCCATTTACTAAATGATTCCTTTCCAGTACTAACGCTTAGCAGTGTGAAAAGTCTTAAGCGATACTCTTGTGTGAAACTGACAAGAATCTAGTGTCACATTCCTTTAGGTTCTTTGTCACACGTGAGTGAGCACGAAGCCACAGACAAGGAAGAGTGAGTGAAATAAAGTAGGTTTATCGAAAAAAAAAAAAAAAAGGCTCTTCTGCTAGTCAGGAGGCACGTTTCCAAGAGAGGGCATGCCAAGCTACAGCAGCAACCAGAGGATTTTTATCTATTAAGTGGGAAAATTTGTTTGATTGGCTGGCTGGGATATCAATGAGCCATTGGAATTAAGAGCCTTTTTGATTGATACCTAAAGGTAAAGTGTTAGGACGAAGCTTCAGTCAGTCTCGAGAATGGGAAAACAACCAATCAGTAGGCCTGGATAACAAGCAACCCGCAGGCCAGGATAACAGCCTATCAGGCAGCCAGGATAACAGCCAATCAACAGATGGCAGGCTTGCTGTGCTGTGGTTTTGGTTAGGAAGCTTTGCTCTGGATGTTTGTGACTAAGGACTTTTGCTCAGGAGCTACCAGGCAAAGAGCCAGGGGCCAGATATTTCTGCAAGAAGGCTCTTTGCAAACTTTTGGTTGTTCTTCTGAGAACAAGAGGTTTTTTCCATGGACTAGACTTATCTCTTTTTCCTCATTCTAAGAACAGGGACCCTTTCCATATCTGCCTGTCAACCCTTCTAGTTCCTCACAAAACCCCTTTGTCAACTCAGACTACAGACAGAGAGAAGAGAGGAAGAGATGAAAGAAAGGACTTCCATCTGCTGGTTCACTCCCCAAATGACCTCAATGGCCAGTGCTAAGCTGATCCAAAGCCAGGGGTCAGGAGCTTCTCCCAGGTCTCCCACATGGGTGCAGGGGCCTAAGGATTTGGGCCATCTTCCACTGCTTTCTCAGGCCATAGAAGAGCGCTGGATTGGAAATGGGGCAGCTGGGACTCAAACCTTCACCCATATGGGATGACAGTGCCCCAGGCAGAGGTTTAGCCTACTATGCCACAGCACCATCCCTATGGTTAACTTTTTAAAAAGAAAAAAAAAAAAAAACCTGCCAAATTATGTTCTTAAATGACTATACAACTTGCAGGCCTATCAAATTAGTAAGAATTCTTCTTACTCTGTGTCTTCAATAATTTGAATTGTGTTTATTTTGGTTTTTACTTTTTAAATAAGTATGTAGTATTATCCAGTTGCTGTTGAACCTTATGTTTTCCTAATGACAAATAGTGTTGAGAAGCTTTTCATATGCTTATTTGTCAGCATTTTATTCTCTGGAAAATTATCTATTTAGATCTTTCACCTACTCTGTTTATTTAGTTATTTACCATTTCAGAAAATAATTCACAAGTATTTCTATACTAAATTGTTTGTTATCTCATTTTTGAGTTTTAAAAGTTTTTGTATGTTTTGGATACAAGTATTGAAAGTATTTTCTTTCAATCTGTGCATTGTCTTCAGTATCTTCACAGTCTCTTTCACAGAGAAATTTTGAAAGAAGAATAAATCCAAATGGCCAACAGACACATGAAAAACTGCTCAGGATCTCTAACCATCATGGAGATGCAAATGAAAACTACAATGAGGTTTCACCACATCCAAGTTAGAATGGCTTTCATCCAGAATTCCACAAACAACAAATGCTGGTGAGGATGTGGGAGAAAAGGTAGACTAATCCACTGTTGGTGAAAATGTAAACTGATAAAGCCACTATGGAAGGCAGTATGTTGATATCTGAGAAATCTGAATATAGACCTACCATGTGAGCCAGCCATCCCACTCCCTGAATTTACCCAAGGGAAATGAAATCAGCATATGAAAGAGTTATCTGCACCCCTCCATGTATATTGCAGCTCAAGTCACAATAGCTAAGACATGGAATTAACCCAAATGCCTGTCAACTGAAGACTGGATAAAGAAATGATGGGATATATGAACCATGTAATACTACACAGTGGTAAAAAAAAAAATGAAATCCAGTCACTTGCAACAAAATGGATGAATTTTGAAAACATCATACTTAGTGAAATAAGCCAGTCCCAAAGGGACAAATACCATATGTTCTCCCTGACCTGTGATAACTAATAGAGCACCTAAAAGGGTATCTGTGGAAGTGAAATTGACACTTTGAGAAACAATGACATTGAACAGCCCTTGTCTTGACTGTTGAGGAACAGTTTTTGTTTTTTTTTATGCTATTTGGTGAACTCTTTACTTAACATAGAATTAATCATATGTGCATAAAGTTCATTGAAAATAGATCTTAATAAAAAATAAGAGTGAGATTAAAAGAGAGAGGAGGAAGAGGGGTGGGAGTGTGGATGGGAGGGTGGGCACAGTAGGAAGAATCACCATGTTCCTAAAGTTGTAATTATGAAGTGTATGAAGTTTGTAAAAGTAAAGCTGTATAGTTCTGCATGCATTCCTATGGACTTACTTCTAAGTGTACAGTTTAAAAACTTGACATGGGGCCCCAAATCCCCTTAAGCTGGATGATAAAAATAGCATTTTAAGTGTTAAAGTGATCATATGGCTAGGATTGAATGTTAAAGTGGTCATATAGATAGGATTAAATATTAAAGTGATCATGTAGATAGGATTAAGCATATGGTAATAATAATAGATATAATTAAAAAGGAGTGAATGCTCCAACATAGGAAGCTGTCCATAGAGGAGATTCAAAAAAATGACAATCACTTCAAGTAGCACTCTGACCTCAGAATCAGTTCTTAAAGCATTTTGGTCTGGCTGAAAAGTCCAGGAGAGCAATTCAGGCATGGAAAGCCAAGACACTGTGGCAAAAATGTCCTACATGAAGGACCTCTATGGGTGAGACCCCAGTTGAAAAAAGTAGTCATCAAAGAAGGAGGTACTTTTCTCTGAAGGGAGAAGATAACTTCCACTTTGCTTATGGTCTTGTCTAAATACTGTCAGAGTTTGTGGATACAAAAGGTTTCCTTAGCCTAGGCAGCTCATGTCAAGAGCCTCAGGTAATCACTGATGTCATACATAAGAATGTTAATTATTAAATTAACAACAGGAGTCATTGTGCACTAACTTCCCATGCAGGACTTTTGTCCTCAAAGAGTTGTTATGAGAGTTAACAGTAAAACTAGTTCTCAAAGACTTATTTCATTTTAGTGTATCGAGTGGTGGATATCCTTATGTCTCATAAGTTTTAGTTAAGCCTAAGTGTACAACTCCATTGCTTGTTTTCTCAGGTGCTTCCTTAATTAATGATAAAACTTGTTCTCAAGGACTTACTTTCTTTTAATGTATTAAATTGAAGATATTCTTATGTCTCATAAGTTATAGTTATGTCTAAGTGCTCACAAAAGATGTATTATTCTTGGTGTTTCTTTAAAATTAAGTTAAAAAAATAAGAAGAAATGGAATTAACTTCTAGATGCAATGACTTTTGAACAGCCTTTGTCTCAGTTGTTGAGGAACAGGTTTTTTGGTTTTTCTTGGTTTGGTTTTCGTACAAATTGTTGAACTCTTTACTTAGTATAGAGTTGGTCTTCCTTGTATAAAGTTAATTGAAAATGGATCTTAGTGGAGAATGGGACTAGGAATGGGAGAGGGAGGAGGAGGAGGGGTGGGAGAGTGGGTGGGAGGGTTGGTGTGATGGGGAAAATCACTATATTGCTACAGTTGCAATTATGACATGCATGAAGTCTGTATTCCTTAAATAAAAGTATTCTTTGGGGAAAATTTGCATTTTAATAAAGCCTAAGTTTTTTCATGGCTTTTTTATCAATGGATATAAAGAAGCCATCACCAAATTCAAGGTTACACACATTTTCTCATATTTTCTTCTAGGAGTTGTATAATATTTCATTTTACACTTACATAGTCAATTTTGGGCTGGCTTTGACTTGCTGCTTAGTGTCCAATTTCACCTTGTAGGATTTCCTTCAGCTTTTTGTATGAGGCAAGTCTAGTGGTAATAAATTCTCTTGAGTTTTTTTTTCCTGGCCACGTTTTGCTTTCTCTCATTTCTGAAGTAGTTTTGCTGGAAATAGAATTATCAGTAAGCAACCACTATTTTTAGCACTTCTGATCTCCAAACTTTCCCCTAAGACAGTTACTGGTATTCTTATAAGGGATTCCTTGTATATAGTAACTTGCTTTGTTTTTTGCTTGTTTTTTATTATTTACTTATTTATTTGCTTTCAAGAGTCTCTTTGGCTTTGGCTGCAGAGTGAGCATTTGATATAGTGTGTCTCAGTGTGGGTCTCTATGAGTTTATCTTTATTGATGTTCAATGAGCTTCTTGGATTTGTATCACGTCTCTTCTCAAATTTGGAATACTTTCCACTGTTATTCCTTAAAATGCTCTCTTTGCCCCTTTCCTCTTCTCCTGAGTCTCTCATAATGTATTATTGGTCCTCTTATTTATTTGTTTCATTATATATTGACAAAATAGAATTGTATGTATTTATTGGATACAAACTGGTATAATCATTTTTAAATACAGTGTTTATTATGAAAATATTAAATTAAGCTATTTAATACACCCATCATCTCTTAAATTTACCATTTTTTGTGATGAGTATGTGAGAAATTTACTCTCAGCGATATTGAATGTACAGAACCTCTTATTTGACTTAAGCTTTTTAACCTTTTCACTATCATTTCCATGTTTCCTCTACCTCTCAGCTCCTTTTAACAACCATTTTATGGCCGGCGCCGTGGCTCAATAGGCTAATCCTCCACCTTGCGGCGCCGGCACACCGGGTTCTAGTCCCGGTCAGGGCGCCGGATTCTGTCCCGGTTGCCCCTCTTCCAGGCCAGCTCTCTGCTATGGCCAGGGAGTGCAGTGGAGGATGGCCCAGGTGCTTGGGCCCTGCACCCCATGGGAGACCAGGAAAAGCACCTGGATCCTGGCTCCTGCCATCGGATCAGCGCGGTGCGCCGGCTGCAGCGGCGGCCATTGGAGGGTGAACCAACGGCAAAGGAAGACCTTTCTCTCTGTCTCTCTCTCTCACTGTCCACTCTGCCTGTCAAAAAAAAAAAAAAAAAAAAAAACAAAAAAAAAAAAAACCATTTTACTCCCTGCTTATATGAGTTCAATTGTTTTAGACTGTACATATGAGTGAGAAGTGGTATTTGTCTTTCTGTGTTTAGTTTATTTCATTTAGCATAATGTTCTCCAATCTTATCCATGTTGTCACAAATTAAGGAATTTCTTCCCTTTTTAAGTCTGCACAGTATTCCAGAGAGAGACAGAGGGAGAGAGAGAGAGAGCATTTTTTTAAAACAGTCATCCTTTAATAGAAACTTAGTTTATCTCGATTCTATAAGTTGGCTGTCATGAATACTTCTGTAATGAACATGGAAGTGTAAACATCTCATTGACACATTAATTTTAAATTTTGTAAGTAAATTCTAAGAAGTAGTATTGCTAGATCATTTGGTAATTCTTTTAATGTGTTAAGGAACCCCCATACAATTTTCCATAAAAACGGTATTAATTTACATTCCCAGCAGTGGCGTTTATGGGTTCTCTTTTCTCCACATTATAACTAACATTTTTTATCTTCTTTTTAAAATATATGATAGCCATTCTAACAAGCATGAGGTAATATATGGCTTTGGCTTTTTTAAAAAAGACTTATTTATTTATTTGAAAGTCAGAGTTACACAGAGAAAGAGAGGCAGAGAGAGAGTCTTCCATCCGCTAGGTCACTTCTCAATTGGCCACAATGGCCGGAGCTGCGCTGATCCAAAGCCAGGACCCAGAAGCTTCTTCCAGGTCTCCTATGCGGGTGCAGGAACCCAACAACTTGGGCCATCTTCTACTGATTTCCCAGGCCATAGCAGAAAACTAGATTGGAAGTGGAGAAGCTGGGACTCGAACCAGCACCCATATGGGATGCCGGCACTGCAGGCGGTGGCTTTACCCACTACGCCAAAGCACTGGCCCCATGATTGTGGTTTTAATTTATTATTTACCATAATTCTCTTAGCCTCCCTTTACCCTTCTTTATTCTTTACTTTGTTTATAAATGTTACATGCCTGTAAAACAGTCTCCAAATTTCCCACAATAAAAGTGCACTTTTTGTGTTTTTTTCCTTTAGTTCAATTTGTGCTATATATATATTTTTGATGACATTTTTAGTTGTTCATGTAATATGAATCATTTTATTGTCTTGATGAATTGAATGTTTTGTCATTATATAATTAACTTATCTTTATTTCTCTTTTCCTAATGGCGCTTTTTTCATATTTTTAACTTTTTTCTTTTTTCAAGATTTATTTTATTTATTTGAAAGGCAGAGGTACAGAGAATCAGAGAGAGAGAGATTTTCCATTTGCTAGTTCACTCCTCAATAGGAGCCAAGAACTTCATCTGGGTCTCCCATGTGGGTGCAGGGGTCCAAGCACTTTAGCCATCCTCCGTTGCTGCTTTCCTAGGCACATTAGCAGGGAGCTGGATTAGAAGTAGAGCAGCCAGGACTTGAACCAGAAGCAATATGGGATGCCGGCACTGCAGGCACTGGCTTTACCCATTATGCCACAACGCCAGCCCCTTTTTGCATACTTCTATGTCATGTGGTATAAACAATAATAAGCCAGATGTTTTTGTTAATAATTTGAAGGCATATTGATTTCAATTCTTTTGCTGTCAACAGTTTTTGTCTTTTTATCTGTGTGTTGTTTCCTGGCTGAGTTTTGTTTTTGTTGTTATTACTCTTATTACTAATTTTTTAGTTATGGATTTATTTCAGTGGCAGACAGCCTATAATAGCTGCAGCTGGTCTGGGGCTGGAGCCAAGAGCTGAGAACAGAATCTAGGTCACCCATGTGGCAGGAAAGAATCCAGTTATTTGGGTCATCAACACTGCTTCTCAGGGTCTTCATTAGCAGGAAGCTGGAGTGAGGAGTCAGGGCCAGGAGTCAAGCCCAGGCGCTTCAATGTGGGACATGTGTACCTTAACAGCTAGATTAAAGGTCAACTACTATTGTTACAGGTGAAATGGTGGTAGAGAAAAGATTATTACCCAGAGACAGAGAGAGGCAGAGATCTTGTCGGTATCTGGAGTGAAGAAAAAACTCACTGAGACATGGAGCCCAGAGCCCATTGTAGAGTCCGAATTTCCCAATCAATGCACAAGGCACAGTCGCGGATGCCAAAGCAGAGGTGTATTTCTTTCCAGCCAGCTGGGACCCCCTACCCGGCTGGGACCCCCTACCCGCACACAGCCCTTTAGCAGTGTGCAGGCAAAAGGCCCTCTCGTTTGCATGAGAGAGGTTTTTATAGCCTCACACTTACAAGGGAGCAGGTCATCTCCTACCTAGGTTACCTTCTTATTCTCTATGTGGCAAGGTATTGGGACCTAACGTGTTCATTGGTTCATTTAAACAAAGACTATATACGTTATGTGGTGGGAAGGCCACACAAAGGACATGGCACAGGAAGAACTGGCGGGAAGCATCGGACCATAAACTCCAGGGGAGCTGGGGGTGGGGGGCAGGAGGTCCTAAATTCCAGAGGAGCATAGCAGGCAAGCAAGCAGCGGGAGTACGGAAGCGGTACCAGCATTTAGCAAGCTAGGGACTCCAACTCCTACACCATGACCCACTCCAAATTGCACCCAGTCTCACTGACAATTCGATCTCTGAGGAAGGAAGAGCAGAGTGCAGTTTTGGGCCTGACACCCTAATAGAATGTCGGAGTCTGGTGTCCGGCGCCGCGGCTCACTAGGCTAATCCTCTGCCTTGCGACGCCGGCGCACCGGGTTCTAGTCCCAGTTGGGGCGCTGGATTCTGTCCCGGTTGCCCCTCTTCCAGGACAGCTCTCTGCTGTGGCCAAGGAGTGCAGTGGAGGATGGCCCAAGTGCTTGGGCCCTGCACCCCATGGGAGACCAGGAGAAGCACCTGGCTCCTGCCTTCGGATCTGCGCCCTGCACCGGCCACAGTGCGCCAGCCACGGCGGCCATTGGAAGGTGAACCAATGGCAAAGGAAGACCTTTCTCTCTGTCTCTCTCTCTCTCACTGTCCACTCTGCCTGTCGAAAGAAAGAAAGAAAGAAAGAAAAAGAAAAACAGCAGAGAGTGGCCCTGGCCTGAATTATAAAGTTACACCAAGCCTTTCTCCCAGTCCCACACGATGGGCCGATACCCACGAAAGGAAGCTGAGTTGGACCAGACCAACATTCCTAGAGCTGCAACAGGAAGTATGGAGAGTGAAGCCTCTGGCTTTGCAGCTTGTGAGGACTCCAAAAGAGTAGGGGACTTACTCCCTGCAGGAAAGTGCATTTCCCAGTCCAATATCATTGCAGCTGCTGGGGTCTGGTATCCAGCCAAGAGACCTTCTAGAAGCACTGGAATGTAGCCCCATCCAGAATCCATCAGTTGTCTCAAGGCCTTCTCCCAGCCTCACATGAAGGGCCAATCCACACCAGAGATGGGAGAGGTTAGAACAGCATCTCAGCTCCACATGATTGCTCTGGCCTAATCAGCAAGCCTAACCCCTGAGTCTTAAGGCCATGCTAATCACTTTGAATCCAATGTTTTTGAGAAAATGAGAAAGTTGCTACGGAGGAGAGTGAAATTTGTCCTGCTCACCCAGAGATGATCCTACACTGGCTGGAATCAAATTCAAGCAGGATCTGCATCACATTGGAGTTGCTATGCCAGTCATGGCACCAAAATGTTATGGATGAAGAAATGATGGCGGAGAAAAGATTACCTCAGTTCTTTGTCTCACATGGAAGAAGAATTTCTAAGTGCACAAGGCAGAGAGAAAGCATTTAAAAGAATTTAAAAGCAAAATTTATTTAAGTCAGAAACCTCCAGCCAGAGTGGTCTGGAGGGGGGCTCCAAAGAGGCAAAATCCAAAGGGGCTGGTGGTACTGGGGTTTTTAAGCATGATTTTGGAGAAAAAAAATCTTATCAGCTTAACATTCAGTTACAAGGCTGAGACAAACCCATCAAAAGACCTCACTGGCAATCTTTTTACCCTGTCTGACTTGCTCAGGATAAAACAAAAGAGCCTTCAAAAGGGTGGGATAACTAATTTGTTTTATAGTAAACTGGGAGCTCAGAAGGATGGAATTGCCACTCCCTTGCTATTCTCATTGTAAGATTGGAAATTCCTAAGAAATGGGGCAGCCACTTTTAATCTTTTTTTTTTTTTTTAATATGGAACGCTTCACAAATTTGAGGTAACTTTTAGAGGAAGCAAGCATTCTGCACCCTCAGTTTCCACCAAGACCACTCCAACTGCCTTTACCCCCTCTGACTCCTCACACTATTACTATTATTGTCATGTTTATTTATTGATTTATTTAATACGGTTTTATTTATTTCAAAGGCAGAGTTACAGAGAGAGAGGGAGAGATGGAGAGAAAAAAAGAAAGACATCTTCTATCTGCTGGTTCCTTCCCCAAATGGCCACAACTGCCAAGACTGGGCCAGGTTGAAGCCAGTAGCCTAGAGCCCCATGAGGGTCTCCCACATGAATGGCAGGAGCCAAACACTTGGGTCATCTTCCACTGATTTCCCAAGCACATTAATAAGCAACTAGATGAGAAGTGGAGCAGCTGGGACTCGAACCAGTGCCACATATGGGATGCTGGCATCACAGACAGCGGCTTAACCTATTGCACCATGGCATTGGGCCCTACTTATTCATTTTTAACTTCTTTGTTTTCATTTATTGACTTATTTGAAAGAGAGAGAGAAGCTTGAGAGATATTTCTATCCAGTGGGTCACTCTTTCCAAATGCCTGCAACAGCCAAAGCAGGGCAAAGCTAAAGCCAGGAACCAAGTATACTTGGGTGACAAGAGTCCAAATACTTTTTTTTTAAAGATTTATTTATTTATTTGAAAGTAAGAGCTACACAAAGAGAGGAGAGGCAGAGAGAGAGAGAGAGAGGTCTTCCATCCGATGGCTCACTCCCCAATTGGCCGCAACAGCTGGAGCTGCACCAACCCAAAGCCATGAGCCAGGAGCTCCCTCTGGGTCCCCCACATGGATGCAGGGGCCCAAGGACTTGGGCCATCCTCCACTGCTCTCCCAGGCCACAGCAGAGAGCTGGACTGGAAGTGGAGCAGCCAGGTCCTGAACCTGTGCCCATATGGGATTCCAGTGCCCCAGGCCAGGGCGTTAACCTGCTGTGTGACAGCACTGGCCCCAAGAGTCCAAGTATTTGAGCAAGCTTCTCCTGCCTCCAATGGTGAACATTAGCAGGAAGCTGGAATTAGAAGGGGTTCCAAGATCCAAACCCAGGCACTGTGATATGGGGTGTGGTCATCCCAAGCAGCAGCTTGACTGCTATGCCGAACACTGGCCCTAAAGCGTCGTCTTTTAAATAGTTAGTTGAGAATACTTATTGTGAGTATTTAATTAGAATTGTTTCTACCATCCTGGCTTTTAACTTGAATTTGACTCATCTAATGTGTTTTATGCTTATCGTTACTAAACACGTACACACACAATCAAAGATGCACAGATCTATATCAAATATTTATACCTTTCTCTTAATTGGAGAAAACTGTTAGATGTTCTCATACCCTTGATCTGTCAACAACCCATGCCCCTGATATCATGTTGCTGTTTTGTATCACTCGGATTCTAGGTAATTATGAATATAATCTTTTATTCTTTTCTTTGTTATCAGCAGTATTTTTAGACAACAACAAGCTTTGTCAAGGTATTTGATCAACCTCATTTTGCATAACTATTGCAACATCTCATTTACTTGTTTCTGTTCTGATCTGATTAGATCCTCCAAAGAGGTCTTAAGGTGAGTCCTTCGGTTGTAAATATGCTGAGGCTTGTACACCTGTGTCTTGAGGATTAAATTTTCCTGGCACCCATTTAGCACTTACACATGTATTTTCTAACATTCTCTAACTTTTCGCTCTTTCAATTTGCTTCTTTTGCATTTTCTATTTCTTATGCCACTTCTATGTCCCTTCGGGATGGTTTGTCAATATGGTTTTCCAACCCACTAGTTCAGTTTGCACCTATATTTCCTTAGTTATCTATCCCCTTTCAAAAATTATGCTTTTACAACTAAAATTTCTACTAATTTGTGACTCTTTGTTGCCTCATATCACTAAAATTTTTCATTATTATTTTTAGTATTTATATATTAGGTTTATGATAAATTTATAGAACCATTTAAAAATTAAAAAAAATGTTTAAAGTCAGAGAGAGAAAGACAGAGAGATCTTCTATCTGCTGGTTCACTCCCCAAATGGCCACAATAGCCAGAGCTGTACCAGGCTAAGGCCAGGAGCCTGGAGCTTCATCTGGGTCTCCCACATGTGTGGCAGAGGCCCAAGCACTTGGACCATCTTCCACTGCTTTTCCCGGGCCATTAACGGGGAGCTGGGTCAGAAGTGGAGCAGCAGGACTCAAACCAGTGTCCACAGGGTTGTATCACAGGCAGTGGCTTTGCCTGCTATGCCACAGTGTAAACCCCAAAAGAATCATTTTAAAAGAACAGTTGTATGGTCTAACGACTGTCTCCTTTGTTATTTGTAATATCATTGTTTCATGAAGTAACCGTGTTGTTCAGATTTCTATTTGAACCTATGACACTGGAATGAGTCTAACTGGAAATGAATATCGCATCACAGGGAAGCCAGTCTCCAATCTGTGTCACCCATACCCTTCCTCCAGTCGTAAACTCAGAGAGAAGGAAAGAGCGGGTCCTTAGAGTGAGAATGCCCAAGGATAGACAACATGTTCTTTCTTTCTGTTCTTTTTTTTTTTAAAGATTTATTTATTTACTTGAGAGGTAGTTACAGACTGAGAGGGAGAAACAGTGAGAAAGGTCTTCTATTCGCTAGTTCACTCCCCAAATAGTTGCAACAGCAGGAGCTGGGCCAATCCAAAGCCAGGAGCCAGGAACTTCTTCTGGGTCTCCCATGCAAGTGCAGGGGTCCAAGCACTTGGGCCATCTTCTATTGCTTTTCCCCAGGCTCATTAACAGAGATGTGGATTGGAAGTGAGACAGCCAGGACTCAAACCGGAGCCCATGTGGGATGCTGACCTCAACAACATGTTCTTGCTCACTCATTTTATAGCTTTCAAGCAGGTAACACCTTGCCTTGAAACCTGAGTTGAAAAGAGCATTTGGTGTGATACATTTTATTTATTTATTTATTTATTTATTTTTGACAGGCAGAGTGGACAGTGAGAGAGAGAGAGACAGAGAGAAAGGTCTTCCTTTTGCCGTTGGTTCACCCTCCAATGGCCGCCGCGGCTGGCGCACCGCACTGATCCGAAGCCAGGAGCCATGTGCTTCTCCTGGTCTCCCATGCGGGTGCAGGGCCCAAGGACTTGGGCCATCCTCTACTGCACTCCCTGGCCACAGCAGAGAGCTGTCCTGGAAGAGGGGCAACCGGGACTAGAACCCGGTGTGCCGGCACCACAAGGCGGAGGATTAGCCTATTGAGCCACAGCACCGGCCGTGGTATGATACATTTTAGACCTGAAGTCTGCAAAAAATCCAGTAGGACAAATCCATCCAAGATTGGACCTCGTTCCTTTTTTTTTTTGTTTTGTTTTGTTTTAAGGCCCTTTACAAAGAATGGTTTATATATGTATTTTAAAAGTTATGAGGCTAACGCTGTGGTGTAGTAGGTAAAGCCACCGCCTGCAGAGCCAGCATCCCATATGGGCACTGGTTCTAGTCCCGGCTGCTCCTCTTCCAATCCAGCTCTCTGCTGTGGCCTGGGAAAGCAGTAGAAGATGGCCCAAGGCCTTGTGCCCTGCACCAACTGGGAGACCAGGAAGAAGCTCCCGGTTCCTGGCTTTAGATTGACCCAGACTTGGCTGTTGCAGCCACTCAGAGAGTGAACCAGCAGATGAAAGACCTCTCTCTCTCTCTCTCTCTCTCAGCCTCGGCCTCTCAAATATATAAGTATTTTTTAAAATAAGAAGCTATAAAAAATCTGATAGCATGTGACAAAAATCTGTGTTGTCTCTGAAATGTAGTTTTAAAAAAAAGCTTATTGGCTTATTTTAAAAGATATTACAAAGGAACTGATGAATACAAGGCATGTGGGAAAGGGTACACCACCCTGTAGGAACCTCCACATGTTCAACTATCTGGAAATTGCTGTAAAGTGTTTACTATCCAGACCATTACAAGAAACGCTTCTTAAAGAATTAGAGTTATCTTTAAGGGGTCAGCAGTGTGACATAGCGGGTAAAGCCACTGTCTGCCATGCCAGCTTCCTATGTGGTCCCCAATTCATGTCCCGGCTGCTCTACTTCCCATTCAGTTCTCTGCTATGGCCTAAGAAAAGTCACATAAGATGACCCAAGTGCTTGGGTGCCTGACACCCTCGTGGGTGACCCGGAAGAAGTTTCCATCTCCTGGCTTTGGCCTGGCCCCAAGGTGGCCATTGCAGCAATCTGGGAAGTGAAACAGGGGTTGGAAGATCCTTCCCTCTCTCTCTGCACCTCTGGCTTTCAAATACATAAATGAATCTTTAAAAAAGAGTTATTTTTAAACTATAAACAATGCCAGTAACTAATCCATAGCTTTGTCATAAGAATTAATTGAATGAATATTTGTGAGATGCTTAAAACTGGTGTAATAAGTTTGTCATATTATAAGTGCTATTAAAGTATTTATTGTGTTTTTTTAAATAAGCATAATAAGAAAAATGTAAACAAATTATAGGAGCCAGTGTATTTATTATAATAATATAGGCTTGCATCTGTTTTCAGGGAATTTGACTTTTTATATAATAGTAATACTATAAAATCTCATATTTCTTGCGTTTGACAAAGCTAATTACATTGTGGTGATTATTGTAATTCATAATCCCACCCCTATTTTATTATTGCTTCTTTGGGAAATGAAATCTGTCTTCTGGTTTGTAAATATGAATGTATCTAAATCACGCTTTATTTATATCTTGTGATAGTTAAATTTCATCTGTTGGCTGTCCACGGAGTGTCTAAATTACGCATTATTTCTAGGTTGATCTTGAAGGTGACTTGCATTTGAATCCATTTACTCAAAAAGTAGGTTTGTGTCCTCAAAGTGAATGAGCATTATTTGATCTGTGAATGGGCTGAATAGAACAAGTGGAGGACAAAATAGAATTTCATTCCTTTTTTACTGTCTCACTGTTTGAAATGGGATGTCTCATCTCATTTTCTCCACCCCTCAAACCAGAATTTATACCATTGGCTCACCTGATTCTCAGTCTTTGGATCTTGGACTGAGTTATACTACCAGCTTTCCTGGATCTCAAACTGTCAGGTGGTAGATCGTGAGACTTCTCTGCTTCCACAACCTCTGGAAAGAATTCTCATACTATATCTCCATTTATGTGTTGTAGTTAGGTATGTAGATAGATATTCATGTGGGTAGATAGACATATATGAATACACACGTATCTATGCATCTATATTTAAATATACACATATAAATATGTATGTATACATATACCCATAAACAAGTGCAACTCAGAAAGTTTGTAGAAAAAGCAATTAGAAGATAAGTTTATTTTGGTGCAAAAAAGCTTTGCACATGAAGGGTTTCAACAAGCTCACAGAAATGCATATTATCAAAAACTGCAGAAATTTCAAATATTTACTGTACAAAAATAAGCTTCTCTTTTGATCCCTTTTTTTCTATGAACTGTTTAAAGTGATCTTGTGTATCCTATTGGCTCTGTTTTTCTGGAGAACACTGACGAATGTAGGCTTTGATACCTAGAGTGAATCAAGAGAAATAGAATTTTATGAAGTTTTGTGAATTGCTTCTGGGGTTTGGAATTGGTTTTCTATCATGATCATCTTCAAAGATGCTAAATGCTACTTTTGGTAGTAAGGAAGACTCTGATAGTCTGTTGTATCCACATTGGATACTTTTAAACAGCCATTCTTAAGAAGCAAGGAGTTTACCAGTGCCGCGGCTCACTAGGCTAATCCTCCGCCTTGCGGCACCAGCACACCGGGTTCTAGTCCCGGTCGGGCGCCGGATTCTGTCCCAGTTGCTCCTCTTCCAGGACAGCTCTCTGCTGTGGCCAGGGAGTGCAGTGGAGGATGGCCCAAGTGCTTGGGCCCTGCACCCCATGGGAGACCAGGAGAAGCACCTGACTCCTGCCTTTGGATCAGCGCGGTGTGCCGGCCGCAGCGCGCCAGCCGCGGCGGCCATTGGCGGGTGAACCAACGGCAAAGGAAGACCTTTCTATCTGTCTCTGTCTCTCTCTCTCACTGTCCACTCTGCCTGTCAAAAAAAAAAAAAAAAAAAAAAAAAGAAGAAGAAGCAAGGAGTTGATAACTGTATATGATACCTTGAAACACTGTAAGAATATTGACGAATATAATGAGATTGGTTGCTCTTAATGTTCCTATTTCAAGAAATAGAGAATCTCAGTGATATGAATTTCTACCTCAAGTTCTATATAAATAACCTAAGAGCTTCTGTGTATGCCCCAAAAGAGACTCATCACTTGTAGCCTCAGGCCTGAAATTACCAAGAATGAAACACAGAGCTTCGTCATGTGACGGCAGAATTACATGCAAATTGAACTTGTAACTACATAGCGTGTCAACTGTTAGAGTGAGGGCACTGATTAGGAAAGAATGGGGTCCTATAATTTTGGGTGAAAGATGTGTGGAAACATCCTGATGAAGCTGGGAATATTAAAGCCCAGAAGTTATAACGAGTTTTCATTTCCAGGGGAAGCAGTACCCCACCCCCAGTGAAAGAAGTCCCTTCACATCCAGTAGAATTAGCCTCCCTGTTCCCAGAGAACTAAGCTTAATGGGAGTAGTCTCCCCACCCTCTGTGGTATCTCCTTTTTCAACTACATTTAAATTTTTTTTTTTTTAATTTTATTCATTTGAAAGGCAGATTGACAGAAAGAGAGAGAGGGTAAGAAACAAAGAGATTCTCCATCCTCTGGTTCTCTCACCAAATGGCCACAATGGCTGGGGCTGGGCCAGGCTGATGCCCAGAGTCTGCAACTCCATATGGGTCTGCCATGTGGGTGACAGAGGTCCAAGTACTTGGGCCATCTTCAGCTCCTTTCCAAGGCACATTTTAGGAAGCTGGATAAGAAGCAAAGCAGCTGGGCCATGTACTGGCATGTCAATGGAATGCTGGTATTGCAAGTGGCAGCTTAACCCACTGTACCATAATGCCAGTCTTTTCAACTCCATCTGTATGGAATTATCTTTGCATTGCCTGAAGGAACTGTAATTATCTCTCCTGACAGTGTTGATTCTTTTCATAACCCATACCCACCACCCATATTGGCTTCTAGAACTACAACTAGACTGTAATCTTATCAGTCTCCTAAAGTTGAGGTTTACTGTGTGCCTCATCAAGAGACACATTTCATTCCAAAAGAACTACTTGAGTTTTCTAATTTACATAGATATAAATACCAGGAACATATGTGGGACTGGATACTAAGAGTGTGATAATGGTGAAACAGAAGCAAATATAAAGTTGGGTCATGCTAAATTTATTGACATGGACGCACTAGGCAGACATTCTGCATTTAATGTTGTAGCTCAGGAATTCAAAACTGCTCTGACAGTTTAGTTGGATGACTGACACAAGGACCACAAGGTGTTCCATGTGCAAATTGGAAATGCCAGGCATGCTTGATTCAGTGCAATGGAAGGGATTCAAAGGCTTAGAGAGTTGGAATATTGGAGAGGATTTGTCATTTAAAACATACTCGTCCCACTGGAAGCATTCAGAGGAGATACTTTTCACCAATACTGTGAGGAATACATTTTTAAGGGGAATATTTGCATTTTTGAAGAGCTCCGTGATTGTCCTTCTCTGTATGCCAGACCTCGCAGTGCAAACCATAGTCACTGAATTGGAAAACCTAAATGGGAATAATTGGATCCCAGGTGGCAGGGGCCATGTGGCAGCACTCAACTGCCAAAGACTAAGTGGCCATGGCCACCAAAATAGATGATAGAGTCAAAGCAGCAATCAGAATAATCTGACTCCTGCAGACCTAAGGTATTTGCAAATTGGTAATGGTGTTCCTAGAAATGAGACAGATAAGAAGCCTACCAAATCCTCCCTCAATCCATATAAGCAGAAATGCTATAGGTCAAGTGAACAAAAGTCTTACTTGAATAATAAAGCCAGAAAGTTGAGGTATCATAATAACTTCTCATAGTTGAAACAGCATATGGATCCAGAACCACTTTAATGAAGAGGACAGGTCCACCTGATGCAGGTCTTCTGTACCCTACCGGAAATTTATTTTGCTAATCTTGCTCACAAATTTCTCCAGTTTTCTACCAGTGAAACTGCATATTGGAGAAAATAAAATATTCATATCTTTGGGAGACCATTGGATATTGACTCTGAACTGACTCTGATTCTGGGAGATCTGAAATACCATATTAAGGGTGGGCATTGAGTCTACTGGTTTTAAGATATTAGTTAAGAAAGTGGCATCCCACACTGAAGTACCTAAGTTTCAATCCAACCTCTGCCCCTGACTCCAGCCCCTGACTCCAGCTTCTTACTAATGCAAACCCTTGCAGGCAGCAGTGATGGCCCAAGACATTGGGGTTCCTGTCACCCACATGGAACATCCAAATTGAGTTCTGGGCTCCCATTTCAGCTCAGTCCAACTCAGCCATTGCAGATAATCGTGTAGTGAACCAGTGATTGTGAACACTCATTTTCTCTTGTCTCTCTCTCTCTCTCTGTGTGTGTTTTTGTCTCTCAAAACCAATTTTTTAAGATACCATGATGACCCACCTTGCAGAGTAAGAGGTTTTAGAGGTCCAGTGATCAATGGAATTTTGAATCAAGTCCATCTCACAATGGGCCCAGTATGTCCCTGAAACCACTGTGTGGTTATTTCCCCATTTCCAGAATGCATAATTGGAAGAGACATACTTAGCTGCTGACAGAACTCTAAGTGTTTTTTTTCCTTTCACATGTGCAGAGAGGGCTACTATGGTGGGAAAGGTCAAGTTTAAGACACTAGCATTCCCTTTACCCAGGAAAATAGTAAGTCAAAAACAATATTGCTTCCCTAGATGGACTGCAGAGATTAGTGCCATCATCAAGGAATTGAAAAATTCAGAGGGGGTTATTTCCACCACATTCCTATTCAACACTCTTACTTGGCCTTTGTAAAAGACAGATGGATCTCAGAGAATGACAGTGGATTATCTTAAGCTTAACCAGCTTGTGACTCCAATTGCAGCTGCTCTACCAGATGTAGTTTCATTGCTTGAGCAAACTAAAACATCCCTTGGTACCTGGCAGTCATTGATCTGGCAAATGCCCTTTCTCCAAACCTGTCCATATGGCCCACCAGGAGCAATTTGCTTTCAGCTGGCAAGACCAGTGATACAACTTCAGTGACCTACTTCAAGGGCGTATTATCTTTCCAGCCTTACTTCATAAGGTAGTTTACAATGGTCTCTACTGTCTTCCCTTCCACAAGACATCACACTGGTGTCTTATGGGATTATGCTGATTGGGCCTCATAAGCAATATGTAGCTACTTACTCTAGAGTAACTGGTACAACATTTGTGTATTAGAGTGTAGAAAATAAATCTGACTTAATTTCCTGGTTCTTCTATCACAGTCAAATTTCCAGGGATCCAATTGTGTGGGTGGAGCATGGAGGTATCCCTTCTAAGGTGAGTAGTAAGGTGTGGCATTGACCCTGCATAAAACCAACAAGTAGGAATACTTCCAGTGGACTTTGGATTTTAGAGGCAATACATTCCTCATTTGGGTATCTTCTTCAGTACTATTTTCCAAATAACTAAAAAAAGCTACCAGGTTTGAGAGGGGCCTACAACATGAGAAGGCTCTGCAATAAGTCCATTAAGTGCAAGTTGCTCTGTGTTGGCACCATATGATCCAAGAGATCCAAAGGTCATACAAGTATAATTCAGAGATTCTGATGCTAGCTGAAGCCTTTAGTAGACTTTTGTAGGTAACTTGCAGTGCAAGGCTTTAGGATTTTGGAACAAGACTTTGCCATCCTCTGCGGACAACTACTCTTCTTTTGAGAAATAACTCTTGGCCAGAAACTAGGCTATATTAGAGATTGAACATTTAACTATGGCCACCAACTGATAATGCAATCTTAGCTACCCATCATGAAATGAGTATTAGCTGAACCACCAAGCCAAAAATCTGAGGATACATAGCAGCACTCAATCAGTGGTAGTTGCATGCGTATGATAAGGTCAAGCAGGCCCTAAAGACACAAATAAGTTACATGAAGTGGTCCAAGCACTTGTTATTCTCACACTTGGTACACTGGCTTCTCTCCCCTAGCCTATGATTTATGGCCTCATGGGGAATCTCTCTTGGTCAATTGACAGAGGAAAAGAAGATTCATGTCTGGTTTATGAACATTTCTATGGAACACGCAGGCATCATCCCAAAGTGGACAGCTTCAATTCTACAGCCCTACTCTAGGACACCCCTGAAGGACAGGGACAAAGGGAGATCCTTTTGGTGGGAAGAATTTTGAGCAGTATACTAGATTCTTCACTTGGCTTGGAGGAGGAAATGGCCAGAAATGCAACTGTATGCTGATTTATGGACTCTGACCAGTAGTTTGGCTGGAGGGTCAGGCACTTGGAAGGATTATGATCACAGAAACAATGACAAGGAAATTTGGGAGAGAGGTATATGATTAGAACTCTGTAAATCAGCAAAAAGATGTAAAGATATTTATGTCTCATGTGAATGTGCTCACTAAAGGGTGACCTCAGCAGAAGAAGATTTTAATAATCAAGTGTGGGCTGGTGTTGTGGTGCAGCAGGTTAAGCCACTACCTCCAGTGCTGGCAAACCTTATGGGTACCTTTGGAGTCTTGGCTGTTTCACTTCTGATCCAGTCCCCTGCTAATGTGCCTGGGAAAGCAGCAGAAGATGGCCCAATTACTTGGACCCCTGCCACCCACGTGGGAGACCCGGAACAAGCTCCTGCTCCTGGCTTCAGCCTGGCTCAGCTCTAGCTGTTGCAGCTATTTGGGGAGTTAGCCAGCGGATGGAAAATCTCTCTCTCTCTCTCTCTCTCTCTCTCTCTCTCCCTCCCTCTCTCTTTCTCTGCCTGTTTCCTTCTCTCTCTATAACCCTGCTTTTCAAATAAATAAAATAAATCTGTTTAAAAATCAAGTGCGTAGAATCATTGATTCTGCAGATACCAGTCAGCCTCTTTTTCTAGCTACCCCTGACACTGGCAATGGGCGAATGGACAAAGTGGTCATAGTGGCATGGATGGATGTTTGCTCAGTGGTGTGGATTTGCACTCACCAAGACAAATCTGACTATAGCCACCATTGAGAATTTTATCTCCCAGTAAAATAAATCAACTCTGAGCTCTCCGCGTGGTACCTTTCCCAAAGATAATCAGCCAGCTACCTGGTGGCAAGTTCATTACACTGGCCTACTTCCATCATGGAAAGGGCAACATTTTGTTGCTACTGGAATAGATGTGTACTCGGGGAATGGATTCACCTGCCCTGCACACAGTGCATCAGCCAAAACTACCATCTGTGGACTTACATAATCATCATCATGATGTTTCACACTACGGTGCTTCAGACCACCAAAGTCACTTGATTGTGAAAGAAGTGTGGCAATAAGGCCACGTTCATGGAATTCACTACTTTACTATGTTTTTTATCATCTTAAAAAGGTTGGTTTGATAAAAAGGTGAGACGGTCTTTTTAAGATTTAGTAACAATGACAACTAGGTGACAACTTGTTAAAGAGCTGGGCAAAGTTCTCTAGAATGCTATATATTTTCTCTATCACCCCAGTGTATAGTAATGTTTCTCCCATTTTCAGTATTTGATGGTCCGGAAATCAACACTGTTCACCGTTACTCCTAGTGGACCCACTAGAAAAAGAATTTTGTTTCCCGTTCTTGCCACTTTACAATCTGCTGTACTTGTGGTCTTAGCCCAGAGGGAGGAATGCTTCTACCAGGAGACATAACAATGATTCCATCCCACTGCACTTGAAATAATGACTACTTTCTGGCCATTTGGGAATTCTCACGCCTCTGAATCAACAGACTGAGAGTCACAGTGTTGGTTGAGATGATTGATCCTGACTACTAAAGGAAAATTGGACTACTACACTGCAGTGCAGGCAAAGAAGACTATATCTGAAACCCAGCAGAAACCTTAGGGTGCCATTTAGTGTTACCATGTGCTGTGCCAAGGTGAACGGGAAAGTACGACAAGCAGAGATAATCATGGCCCATGCTTTTTAGGAATGAACATTCGGGTTGCTCCATCAGATAAAGAAGGGCAGCCAGCTGAGATGCTAGTTGAAGGTACATAGAATACAGAGTGGGAAGAGAAGGCAGTTAGTTATAAACACCTGCTTTGACCATAAGACACACTGCTTTTATGCCATAGTTTCTAAGCATTGTGAATTTTACATTGTAGCATTTCCGTTATAAGACATCAGGAGAAATCTCCTCTTTGGGGTTGGGGTAAGAACATTTTAAGTTGTAAGGACTGCGTGTAGGCTAGCTGTATCATGTTTGGTGACATTGGGGCCTGGTTAATGCCTTTCCTAGAGGATTGAGTATGGATGAAAGAGATGCATATGTGTGTCAACTGCACAAAGGTAGGCTTGTGATGATTAATTTTATGTGTCATCTTGACTAACCGTGAGCGTGGATATTAAATTGTTTCTGAGTTTGTCTATGAGAGTATTTTCACATAAGATTATCATTTGAATTGGCAGATGAGAAAAGTAGATTCCCCAGTGTAGGAATCATCCAAACTGCTGAGGACCTCAACAGAACCAAGGTGGAGGAAGGAATAATTCACTCTTTTTTCCTGACTCACTGACAGAGGCATCTCATCTCATTTTTCCACCCCTCACACTGAATTTTAGCATCATTAACTCCCCTCGTTCTCAGGCCTTTGGTCTCACACTGAATTATTATTAATCCATTAACCTTCCTAGGACTCCAACTTGTAGCTCAAAGTTGGAATCACATAAGCCAATTATTCATAATAATTCTCCTGAAGTATAAATATATATGTACTTTATTAGATTGTTGAAAAATAAAAAATAGTTAGAAGGTTATAGATAGACTTATGGATATATCAATTGATAGGGAAAAGAGAGACGGAGAGACAGACATAACACTCATATGTAGCCAATAATTATGATAACCACTGGTTATGTTTCCCTGGAGAATCCTCATTAATATAGGTCCAGGTGAGCATACTTCAAAAAGTTTATGGAGAATGAGATTAAAAATATATTTACTTTGGTGCAAAAAATTTCTAGATCCATATATATAAATGATCTTCAAAAAATCATGAAAATATATGTTATGAAAAAAGTATGCATGGATTTAAAAAAAAAAACTAATGCAGCAAAACACACTTATCTTCTTTTAGAAAAAAAGAAGATTATGGGGTCAGTGTTGTAATGCAGAGGGTAAAGCCACCGCCTGCAGTGCCGGTATCCCATATGGGCACTGGTTCAAGTCCTGGTTGCTTTGCTTCTTTTTTTTTTTTGACAGGCAGAGTGGACAGTGAGAGAGAGAGAGACAGAGATAGATAGAAAGGTCTTCCTTTGCCGTTGGTTCTCCCTCCAATGGCCGCCGTGGCCAGCGTGCTGCGGCCGGCACACCGCGCTGATCCAAAGGCAGGAGCCAGGTGCTTCTCCTGGTCTCCCATGGGGTGCAGGGCCCAAGCACTTGGGCCATCCTCCACTGCACTCCCTGGCCACAGCAGAGAGCTGTCCTGGAAGAGGGGCAACCAGGACAGAATCCGGCGCCCCGACCGGGACTAGAACCCCGTGTGCTGGCGCCGCAAGGCGGAGGATTAGCTAGTGAGCCGCGGTGCCGGCCATTGCTTTGCTTCTAATCTGGCTCCCTGCTAATGTGCCTGGGAAAGCAGCAGAAGATTGGCCAAGTCCTTGGGCTCCTGCACCCACATGGGAGGGGGACCTGGATGAAGCTTCTGGTTCCTGGCTTTGGCCTGGTCCAGCCCCAGCCATTGTGGTCATTTGGGGTGTGAACCAGCTGACGGAAGACCTCTCTCTCTCTCTCTCTCTCTCCCCCTCCCTTCCTCCCTCCCTCTCTCTGCCTCTGCCTCTCCTTCTCTGCAACTCTTTCGTATTTTTTAAAACTTATTTATTTAATTTATTTGAAAAGCAAAAAAGAGAGTGAGAGAGAGACAGACAGACAGAGTCTCTCATTCTCTGGTTCACTCCACAAATGGCAAATGGCAACAACCACTACCAATAACTCAATCCAGGTATCCCATGTGGACAATAGCATCTCATATAACTGAGTGGTCATTAGATACCTCCCAGAGTTCACATTATAGGAAAGTGGAATCAAGAGTGAAGACAGGACATGAACTCAGGCACTACAGTATGGATTGTGGGTATCTCAAGTGGCATCTTAACAGTGGCGTCAAATGCTGTCTCTGAACTTATCTTTTAATTCCATTTTCTCAAAATTTTTTGAAGTGCTCTGTATTTTTAATTACACAAAATACATTATTTTATGACATCTAGTGTCTTATAAACATCTTTTTCATGAAGTTTGAGCTGTCATCTGTCAAAACAAAGGAAATATCACATCAGACCTTAGAAATGATATTTAATTTGCTACTGATATTTCTTGAAATAAATCTCAGAATTAAAAAGCTCTCTACAGATGTCTATAATATGGTTCTGATTATATCACTATCTGATTCTATACTGTCTAATAGTTGTCTTTTATGTCCTTGATACTTTACATGTAGGTATGTGAACTCTAAAGGTTCTCAAGAAACTATACATTCTATTATTTTAATTTCTAATTTTTTAAAAATCCCCTAATTCTTATTATACTATCAAGCATGGACATACTTGGATGATTCCTTTAAAGAATAAAGATAATTAAATAACCAACTTAACAAGATAAAATAAGCATAATAATTAATGATCATTCAATGGGATATATAAAACATATTTCCTAAAAGACTCTGATTACTTATAAATGGCTCTGATTATGCTGAAGTATATAATTTTGGTTCCATGGGAACCATTGTGATTTAAAATCAAATGGGAATATTTAATTTTGAAAAATAAAACCTATTTGGCTTTTTTGAATTTAGCAGCAAGACTGTATTATATGACAAGTATTTCAATACTCATCTTACAGTGTAAAAGAAAAATAATAACAGGAAACAAAATCTTGAAGCACAATTTTTAACCTGGGGAATTTATCTACTCAATATATATCTAGTACAATATATATCTCAATATATATCTAGTATATATCTAGTACAATATATATCAGAGATCTTTGATGTCTTATTGGTTCATCCTTATGATACCATTTCGAGATAGGTCTGAACTTTGAAGGGAAAATGATTTAGCCTTACAAAATGACATACTGAGTATGCTCAACAAAATACTGTAGAAGTTTAGGTGGTGAGCGACTAGCTCATTGACAATTCCTGGCAGCTAGCCATGCTCTCTCACAATTTGTGTGTTTTCTCTCCTGTACTAAATTTCTATGGAGATTGTCAGAAGCAGAATATAAAAAGTAGTGACTATGAAGCCATTTGTTTCTAGTAATAATTGGCAAAGACTAAGCAAGGCCTTAACAATTGACATAAGCTGTTCTGGATTATTTTACTACTATACACCTCCCTTTTGAACCATTAACATGGGCAGAATACTAACCTTTCTGATCCAGGTTCCTGATCTCTGATAGTAGTTGATATTGTGCATCTTATAGGAGTAGAAAGGATTTCACCAAAATATACCCAAAGCAACTAAAGAAGTACTTAACAATAAATAATATTTTAGCTATTATTTATGTTGGATTAATGATACTATAATGATGAAGAGGTAGAGGAGAACAGAGAATTTTACTAGAAATGACAATTTAGTGGTCACTTGATATCAACTATTTACTGTCAGAGTCATGCTTTTACAAGCCTTTTGAAGGTCACAAAGAAAATCATTTGGGGGCCCTCATTGCATCACAGTGAATTAAGCCACTGCCTGCCACACCAGCATCCCATGTGTCAACTTGGGTCTCAGCTGTACCATTCTTGATCCATCTTCATGCTAATGCTCCTGGGAAAGCAGCGGAAGAAGGTACAAGTGCTTGGGCACTGCCATTCATATGAGGGACCAAGATGGAGTTCCAGGCTCCTGGCTTTGGCTGTTGGTGCCATTTGAGGAGTGAACCAGTGGATGGAAGATTGGGGAGTGAACCAGTGAACAGAAGATATCTCTCTCTCTCTCTCTCTTTCTCTCCTCCCTACCTCCCCATGTGTATCTCAGTGTATGTCCCTCTCCTTCTATAACTCTGCCTTTCAAATAAATAAATAAGTCTTTAAAAAAAAACTCATGTGTATAACAAATGTATCTGTTCACTTAAACCTTAAATCTTCTGTAATGCCCTGGAGTAGTGCCTATGCTGACAGAGAGGGACCAAGAGGCAATGCAATGCATAAATAGTATACGATGGGTGAGTCTAACATAACAAGGACAATTTTTATAGAGAAAAATTCAGAAATTTATTTATTTTTTAACTTTTATTTAATAAATATAAATTTCCAAAGTACAACTTTTGGATTACAGTGGCTTCCCCCCCCCATAACTTCCCTCCCACCCACAACCCTCTCATCTCCCACTCCCTCTCCCCTTCCATTCACATCAAGATTCATTTTCAATTATCTTTATATACAGAAGATCAATTTAGTATATATTAAGTAAAGATTTCAACAGTTTGCACCCACTGAGAAACACAAAGTGTAAAGTACTGCTTGAGTACTCATTATAGCATTAATTCACATTGTACAACACATTAAGGACAGAGATCCTACATGAGGAGCAAGTGCACAGTGACTCCTGTTGTTGACTTAACAATCAACACTCTTGTTTATGGTGTCAGTAATCACCCAAGGCTCTTGTCATGAGTTGCCAAGGCTATGGAAGACTTTTGAGTTCACGGACATCAATCTTATTTAGACAAGGTCATAGTCAAAGTGGAAGTTCTCTTCTCCCTTCAGAGAAAGGTACCTCCTTCTTTGATGGCCCTTTCTTTCCACTGGGATCTCACTCGCAGAGATCTTTCATTTAGTGGTTTTGGTTTTGGTTTTGGTGTTTTTTTTTTTTTTTTTTTTTGCCAGAGTGTCTTGGCTTTCCATGCCTAAAATACTCTCATGGCCTCTTCAGCCAGATCTGAACACCTTAAGGGCTGATTCTGAGGCCACAGAGTGCTATTTAGGACATCTGCCATTCTATGAGTCTGCTGTGTATCCCACTTCCCATGTTGGATCGTTATCTCTTTTGTAATTCTTTCAGTTAATATTAGCAGACATTAGTTTTGTTTGTGTGATCCTTTTGACTCTTAATCCTATCATTATGATCAATTGTGAACTGAAACTGATCACTTTGACTAGTGAGATGGCATTGGTACATGCCACCTTGATGGGATTGAATTGGAATCCCTGGTATGTTTCTAACTCTACCATTTGGGGCAAGTCCAATTGAGCATGTCCCAAACTGTACATCTCCTCCCTCTCTTATTCCCACTCTTATATTTAATAGGGATCACTTTTTAGTTAAATTTAAATACCTATGAATAATTGTGTGTTAATTAAAGAGTTCAACAAATAGTATTAAGTAGAACAAAAAAATACTAAAAGAGATAAAGTATTAAGTTGTTCATTGACAATCAGGACAAGGGCTGATCAAGTTGCTATTTCTCATAGTGTCCATTTCACTTCAACAGGTTTTCTTTTTGGTGTTCAGTTAGTTGTAGAATGACACGGATGCAAAGAAAGAATTATAAGTAAAATGTCCCCCAAGAACAAAGTTAGGAAATACCAGAAGTAAAGACTCATTTTAAAAAGTAGATTCATTAAGATGGTGTGGAATGATCCAGAATAGACAAATGGACTAACAATTCCAGTAAGAAAGCTCACATAACATCATGGATGACTATGGACTACACTATTTGATAAGTGGTACTGTATTATGGCCATCCATGCGGGAAAATGAAATTAGTTCTCCACCTGAAACCATACACAAAATTCAATTCCAGATGAATTAATGACACGTCTATAAATTCAAATTAAAGTTTTTAAGAATAAAGTACCTTTAGAATCTAGTGGTAATCATCATGATCTTGAAGTTTTCACATATAAGACACCCAAACAGCTCACCATTAAATAAAAAAGAAATTTAGATGCTAGAAATTAATATACTAGGAAAAAAGGAACAAATTCAGAGTATGTAATTGCAACAAATGATCTGCAGAATAATTATTAATATTATTAATAATAAAATATGTGTACATTATTTTTCTGAGTGACTTGTAGAAGTTTAAGCATTACTTGTTGTCACTGCTTCTTTGTGTGTGTGTGTGTGCTAGGTTCTACATTCTGTCTTCCACACAGCAACCAGAGAAGTACTTTATGAATCTAAGTCAGATCATGCTAACCCTCTGCTAACACTATGGCATTTCTACCCATCTCAGTAAGAGTAAAAGCCAAAGTTATATTAGCTCTCTGATTTCATTTCCTATGGCTCTCACCCTTGCTCACTGTCCTACAGCTATACTGGCTTCCTCGGTGTTCCATGAAAATATCCAATACACACTCTCCACCTGGATCCTTCATCTAGCTTTTCCTGTGACTGGAGGAGTTATCAGATACCCACATGAAAAGTTCTTTCACTCCTTTAGGTCTGTGGTCAAAGGACACTTCCTCAATGTAATTTACCAAGACCAGCCTATTTAAAAGTGCACTCACGCCCTTTCCTGGCACTGCCTTCCATCTTACTTCGCTCCTGTTTCTCAGCATTCTGCTAGTCTTATCTCCGGCTGCCTGAACAAACTATTACAGACCAAGTGGCTTAATCAACAGAAGCGCATTGCACCACAGTTCTGGAGGCTGAGAGTTTAAGATCAAGGCCTCACAGGTTGGGTTTCTTCTGAGGCTTCCCTCCTTGGCTAATGGAAACCAAATTTCTTGCTGTGTCTTCACATGCTTCATTCATCTGTGCATACTCATCCCTGGTGCCTCTCTGTGTGTCATGATTTCCTCTTATAAAGACACCATTTGGATTGGATTAGGAACAATTCCAGTGGTCTCATTTTAACTTATTTATTTACCTCTTTAAAGGCCATAACTCCAAATACACTCACGTACTGAGATATTGGGGGATAAGACTTCAACATGTGAATTTCAAAGGGCACAATTCCATCTATACAATGCACTTATCACTTATGACATAAGCTGTGTCTTTATTATTTGGAGAGTTTTTGTTTTTCCTCCTCATTACTAAACCTTGGGGCAGGCATTTGGCATAGCAGTTTAGATACTGTTTGGTACGTCACATCCTATATTGAAGTACTTGCTTCCATCTAATGTACACCCAGGGAAGCAGCAGCTGATGGATGGCTCAAATAATTGGGTCCCTGCAACCCACATGGGAGACCCAGATTGAGTTTTGGCTCCTAGTATCAGCCCCAGTTGTTGCAGGCATTAAAAGAATGAAACAACCAATAGAAGATCTCTGTCTCTGTCTCTCCCCTTTGCGCCTCTGTCTTTTCAAGAACATCAAAGATAAATAAATAATGTTTCTAAAAGCTTTTTTAAAAAGAATGTCAGCACCATAAGTTTAAGAGTTTTTTTTTTTCTGTTTTGTTCTCTGAATAATCTAAAGTATTTACTTCAGTGCCTAGCAGATAGAAGGCACACAATACGTATTTGTTGAGTGAATAAAAGTTTTACAGCAGATAAATAGAAATCAAATAAATTTCACAGGCAAAGCAATTAGTGGTAATTAGCACTATTAATTAACATACTTAATTATGTAGCAATAAAATAAATATATAATGCTATTCTCAAGCAATGCTGTGGTTCTTACATTTTAATGTGAGTCTGCTAGAGATCTTGCTTAATACAAATCCTGATTCAAGAATTCTGTGGCAGTGCCAAAGATTCAGTATTTCCAACAAACTTCCAGGTGACCTCAGTGCTGTTGGCCCAGGGAATGTCCAGGGACACATTTTGCTCATTTAGGGCATACTCAAGAAAGATGAATATACAACATAGTTTAAGGATACGTTTGTATGTAGAAGAACTATAAAGAAAAGTAAAAGAATAATTAGGGCAAAATGTAGATTGGTAGTCACAGCTGAGGGTGCCAAAAACAGCTCCACTTGGAGAGTGAACTTCAAGGGTTGTAAAGGTCCTAGTTCATGATACATTTTAAACGTGGTGGTGAGTGTATGAGTGTTTCTTTTGTGTTTTTAAAGTGAGTATCTATTACAATGGGTGTTTTCACAAAGGAAAGGAGAAGCAGCAGTAAGGGGAGAAAAACACTAAGAAAGAAAAAGAGAACGAATGCACAAACAGAAATATCTTTTGTCATTCTATTCCAAACATTTATCAGTCTCTACTCAATGCTGAGCCACAAAGAGAAATTATAAATAACTAGCCCTCTGGTTCTATGGGTTCCACTTCAATGATTCAACCAACCTCAGATAAAAAGTATTTGGGGGACAGTTAAGACGCTGAATAGGACACACCCCCCATCAAGTATTGGAGTCCCTGGGCTTTAGTTTCAGCTCGCCTTTTAATTCCAGCTTCCTGCTAATGTACATCCTGGGAGGCAGTGGGAAGTTGGGTCTCTGCCACCCACATGAGAGACCTGCATTGAGCTTCTAGTTCCCTGCTTCAGTTTGGCTCTCATGAGCACTGGGAGAGTGAATTAGTGGATGGGAGCTCACTCTGTCTCTCTCTCCACTTCTCAAATAAATAAACAAAAAGTTTTAGAAAATGTAGTTGGAAGAAAGAACATGTCTGTACTGAACATGTGCAGACTTTGTGTTTCTAGTTATTTCCTAGGCAATACAGGATAAGAACTATTTACATAGAATTTACATTATATTGTACATTATAAGTAATCTAGATATGACTTAAACTATATAGCAGGATATGCAAAGATTCCATGCAAATACTGCTACATTTTACATAAGGGCCTTGAGAATCCACAGATTTTGGTAGCCATGTGCAGGGAGGGTGGGAGTGTGCCCTGGAACCCATTCCTTTGAGACATCAATGGAAGACTGCAGGTCTGGCCCATAAGTAGCTCTTGGTCTCATGGAGACAAGTGATTCACAAAACACAGGAAAAATATAAAATAAGATAAATTGCTATTGTGCACTCTGTAATAAAGATGAAAATAGCGTATGAACGCTGTATATATAAAAATTAAGTTGGAGGTTTCCTTCTAAAAACTTGCCCCACAAACTCTTACTGACTTCTCATGACTACCCGACATGCCTGCTTTATGTCCTCTCAGACATGGCTGCTGTCAGTGGTGTTTTGCAGCTGGTGTGCAGAGGATCAATCTTAGAGAAAAGTACCTAGCCCCAAAAAAATTCTTCTAACTCTAATATATTAAAAGTTTCTGGGTTTTAATATCTTCTGCATGTTTTGTGATGTGGCTTTCTCAGGGTCCTTGGGGCTTTTAAAAACATTTGCTGTCAGAAATGCCATTTACAGAACCTCTAGGGAATTTCAGAAATGTGAAAAATTGGCAGAGCAAAATAATACTCTACTCCTGCAGTTATGTCTTTAATTTAAACCATTTCAACATATGAATTTTGTCATGAAAGCAATCTATCTGCTCCCAAATGTTACATTCGTTATAAAGGAATAGTGTAACCCAGGCTTTCATGGAATTTTCAATTCGGGACAACTTTTCTTGGAGTAATGCACAATATTTAGGTGAGCATTCATTGAATGGTTGCATTTCTAAAAGACTCAGACATGAATGGTGCCTTTTCAGTGCATAAAAGTGATCAAACATCGGGCTTTCAAGAGCTTCTGTGCTCTTTATTGATCCAGTAGCTTCCCTCATAGGAAGAGTAGATTTGGGGGATGTACAGATGACATGTTGGCAGCATTTTCCTAACACTTTAACAGACAAAATTTTGCATTGTAAAACAACAACAAAAAAAAACTGAACTGAGTAAGGAGATACTTTTATGCAAAAGGATTATTGCAAGAGAGGGAAAAGGATTATTATAATAGGGAGAACGCTGACTATAAGAGGTCTGGAAATGTCTTCATAGTTGGGCAAAAAGGGGTTTTCTTTTGCAGAGAGGGGTAATTAACAGTAGAAAGAATCAAGTGTGGGTCAAGTGCAATGAAAGTGTAGCACTGGATTGCAAATCAGAGAAAGTTTTACCCTGAGACCAGCCTGTTTGCAGGAGGGCCTGTCTGACCACTCAGGCTGAAGATAGGTCAAAATTCTGGAAATCAGAGGAAGGAGGAAAGTTTAACCAAAGTTAGGTTAACAGCAATTTTCTTCCTGCTGATCTCAGTGGATAAAATAGTTTAGCTAATCATTTATGAGAAAAAGAATGGGAATTCCGAGGGTCAATGTCCAGTCTTGTCATACAAGAAAGGATAATTCTTCCCATTGCATGTTTTGCAAAACAAAAAATGGTGGGGGAATTCCTTTCACTTTTACTTTCTGCGAGCTTAAGTCACAGATAAAAATCAACATTTCCAACATGGGTAGAAGGGTCCTTAAAAAGAGACCCAATTAAGTTAAATAATATGCTTCAGGTAATAGGACAAATCAACCCCAAAGTCAGGCTTGGTCAGTATTCATTTCTTCTTCCGGTGTGCATTTTTGTCAAGGAGGATGCATGTTAGTAAAATGGCACGGTCTTGTCTGTTGCACAGCTCACATCCTGGACACCATCCTATGCTCCAGCCCCTACTGCCATTGCTGGAAGCCAGGTGACCAGATTGAATTCGGCAGATGTACTCTAGTAGGCCAGACCTATGAGATGAGCCTCTGGAAAATCCAGATGTCGAATGGTTTACTGATGGCAGCAGCTATCTGAAGGAAGGAGTTAGAAAGGCAGACGATAGAAGCCCAAGCACTACCACACAATACTTTAGCCAAAAGGTGGAGCTTATTGCATTGACTAGGGCTTTACAACTGGGAAAAGGTCAGCGAGTTAGTGTGTGTGTGTGTATATATATATATATATATATTCCAGATATGCTTTCCTTGTGTTGCATGCACGCGCAGCAATCTGGAAAGAGAGGGGCTTACTGACTGCAAAGAGTTCCTCTGTTAAATATGGAAAAGAGATACTGGCTCTACTCCAGGCAGTACTGGAGCCTTTAGAAGTGGCCATCATCCACTGCAAGGTATATCAGAAGGGAGATAATTATATTAACCAGGGAAATGCATTAACAGATAGAGCAGCTACAAAGGAAAGTTTGGAAATGGCCCTTATACGTCAATCTGTGGAAGTGGCTAAGGAATCTCACTATACGGAGCCTGAAAATGAATGGGCTCAACAGCGAGGCTATACTAAAAAAGCAAATGGATAGCGGATGCTAAATCACAGAATCATGCTACCAATGGCCACTTAATGGAAAATTACACAGCTCTACCCACTTGGGAAGAGATGCCTTAGTACAACTGGTCTCCCGAGCTTTTGGAGAAAAGGGACCAAATATGGTCACAAAGGAAATGACTTTTCTTGGCCTCTATGTTTACAGAATAACCCTCACCATGTAAGGCCACCTCCCCTGTTGACTCCTGTGCAGAGGAGGGGAACATAAACAGCTGAAGATTGGCAGGTTGATTATACCAATATGCTCCCTACAAGTAATTACAGGTACCTTCTAGTCTTTATTGACACTTTTACAGGATGGATAGAGGCCTTTTCGACCCGAACAGAGAAAGCACACGAGGTGTTTAAAGCCTTGTTGAAAGACATCGTGCCACGCTTTGGACTCCCACGGTCACTCCAGAGTGACAATGGACCTTCATTTATATCTAAAAGAACCCAGTAGAACCCAGCAGCTTCTGAGAAAAATGATGACCATGCAGGAGACACTGAGGATGGCAGTGACTGAAAGAGATCCAGCTCGTGAAGTGAACTCATTAGATGAGATAGGTAGAGACTTCCAGACCGAGAACAGGCAGGGTCTGCGCCCCTAATCAGCAGGAAGTAGCTACAGAAGATGGAGACTCGATGCCCATCAACAACCCCTTAAGATTAAGGTCTGGAGTCTCTGAGGGGAGAATGAAGTAGGCAGACATACAGGTTAAAATTGATCAGATTTGTGAACTGGAAGACCACGCCCCTGTGTGACCTAATGCCCCTACCTGATGCCTTTGCCACGCCCCTGTGTGGCCTCATTCCCCTACCTGGCCACACGGGGGTGCCCACCAGCCAATCAGGTTAATTAACCACTCCCCTTTGGAGTGGGTTAAAAGCCTAGGGCACAGTGTGCCTGACCCTGCTCTTCTTCCCTGGCCTCTTGCCAGGACAGAGCTTGCTGTAGCCCTGCGCCTCCAGGGCACATGGCCTTTGGGCCATGTGCTCTAGGCTTCCTGGCCTAGATGCTCATCCACGTGGCTGGTTCCTGGAGCTTGGTATGAACCCCTATTCACCTCTCTCCCCTAAATAGAGCTCTCACTCTCCTAAGCATCTTACTAAATAAAAGCTTAAAATGTACCATGCTGCCTCGTTGATCTGTGCCGGTATTTAGAATTCTTCTCTAAATACTAGGCAAGAACCCTCTTGGGCTTATTAATATTGGGGATTTAGTAATAAGCCCATGGTGAAATCGTAAGGCACCCCAAATTCCAGTAGCGCATGTGGCACCCCAGATAGCATTTCTATGGAACTTTAAGGAGCCACATTTCAGGGTAAATTTTAGGGGGTCTTGTCCTATTTCAAGATGGCATAACCACAGGTGTCAGATCCACCCCCACCCTAATGAATTTTGCTGCTCCTACTTCCCTGCCCCCCAGCAAAGGTATAACAAGACCTGCCTCTCACACACATGCCCTCTCTTGATCTCTCTCCCTCCTGATTACTCTCTCTCTTACTCTCTTGCCCTCTCCCCTTGGCCCATCAGCCTTCCCCCACCCAACAAAAAAAAACCTTTCCTCTAACTCAGGTGTTTGGCATGTTTTGGTGATGGCCTTACATTGGTGCTGTGACTCGGATCCAAGCTCTTCCATTGACCTTGCTCTCCCTTCAGGAATCTGAGCTGTTTTGGGGTCCTGATTTTCTGCCAGTCACAAAACACAGCCCTGGACCTCCTTCCATGCCACTGAATGCTCTGTGATCTCCATCCACACATCGGCCTTTAAAATCCTGAGGTAAGATGTGCATCAGGGGATTCTCCCACAGTAACCTCTACTATGGGTTCTGGTTCTACTATACTTCTCCTTGAAGTCATGGTGCCATGCACCACAATGCCTATGGCCTCATGCCTCTACAGACTCTGTGTCCAGGCAACGGTGTGTGTGGGTGATGACTCAACCCCCTATTTCCCTTCTACAGGCTAGGCCTTGGGTTCCAGTGGGTGGGTGGGTGACAACCCCTGCCTTCTGTTCCCATATCCTCTTGTTGGATGGCTGTGATCTCGGGGTCTCCCAATATCTGCCAATCTGACTCTATGGTTTGCCATGGGAACTTCTCCATCCTGTGTTCTGTCCAGCCCTCCTCTCGGTTGTCTCCTAATCCAATGACCAGTCCATGTTTGACCCCGACACTATTCAACATCTGTATCATTTCTGTAAGCATTTGAGAAAGTGGAAAAAACTTCCTATGTCTAAGCTTTCTCCTGTCTCAGCTGTGAACTTTCTTAAGCTCAAGTTCTCTTAACTTCCAAAGCTCTCACTAAAAAGCCAAAACCCTTTTCTTCTATGTTTGCTGCTCCAGCTCTGTCTCAGCTCACTGTACCTCCCCTTCCCACCCAGGAATTCTGACCTTACCTCAGAATTAGCCCTTGTCCAAAGTCTACTCCCCCTGTCTTATCTATGATCCTCTCTAACACCCTCCTCCAAGAGAAGCAAAGGTGCTATCTCCCTGCCTTCACCCTCCAGCCATTGTCCTCTAACTGGTCTTTGCCCATTCACCTCCTGTTCCAGTTTTACCAGAAGAATAGCAAGGGAGTGGGTGATTCCACCCTTCAGAGCTCCCAGTTTACTGCAATACAAATTAGGTATCCCACCCTTTTGATGGCTCTCTCTCTCTCTCTTTTTTTTTTTTTATCATGAGCAAGCCAGACAGGATAATCAGGTCTTTTGATGGGTTTTCCTCCTATGTTGTAACTGAAAGTCAAGCTGACCTCACCAGGTCTGCTCAATTCATACAAACTAGATTTCCTAGTCCCATTAGTGGCCATTTCCTAGATTGGCCCTTCAAACCAGCCAGCTCACCAGGTTAATTACTATTTCTGGATATATCTCCTTTTCCCTAATTGCCCCTTACTCTGTCACCTATCAGATTCTCCTCCTTAAAAATCTCTCTCTCCAACCAGAGGGGTGTCCATCTACTCTGATGGATATTCTCCCCCATTAAACCTAACATAATGGTGATAATCTCCAATGGACTTCTCGTCCCTGGCACATGGGCTGCTAGCCCACAGTCACCTTTGGGACCTGTCTGACAGCTGCCTGAATATTTTGTTTCAGAGGCAGTCCCAAGGAGCTGACTGTTGACTAGGGCATCATTGGCCTATAGTGTTCTTTGGGTAAAAGAAAAGTAGACTCAAATTCAAATGGCTGCCGCCATAGCTCACTTGGCTAATCCTCCGCCTGCAGAGCCGTCACCCCGGGTTCTAGTCCCAGTTGAGCACCGGGTACTAGTCCCGGTTGCTCCTCTTCCAGTCCAGCTCTCTACTGTGGCCCGGGAGTGCAGTGGAGGGTGGCCCAAGTGCTTGGGTCCCTGCACCCACATGGGAGATGGGGAGGAAGTACCCAGCTCCTGGCTTTGGATCGGCTCCACGCCGGCCGTAGTGGTCATTAGGGGAGTGAACCAACAGAAGGAAGACCTTTCTCTCTGTCTCTCTCTCTCTCTGTCTCTCACTAACTCTGCCTGGCAAAAAAAAAAAAAAAAAAAAAAAATCAAGTAAAACCTAAAAAGTTGTCTTTGGTAAATAACAATTTCATGTATGAAAATTTGATTAAACTGTAACTAGACATTGAGTTTGAAGAAATTTCTCTCTTTTGAATACAGGAAGATTGCTACCTTTAAAAATATTGCTTTGTAACTTACAGAACTTGTTTTACAATTTGGTTTAGCAGGT
Organism: Oryctolagus cuniculus; assembly: GCF_051225735.1. Taxonomy (NCBI): domain Eukaryota; kingdom Metazoa; phylum Chordata; class Mammalia; order Lagomorpha; family Leporidae; genus Oryctolagus; species Oryctolagus cuniculus. Next base: position 59,047,630 of record NC_142888.1, read on the forward strand.
TTCCAATGATATAGCAATGGGTAATAAGTACTCATTATAGCCCCTAAGGTGGATTTTGCAATCTCTGGTTTAATGTCAATGATTTATAGCTAGAGTTTTATAAAAAGGGTAGAATTCTATATAACGGTAATTTTGACCTTAATTCAGATAATGTAACACCAGCATCCTCAGTCATCCAGGTGTAATTACTAAATGTAAATTGGGTAAAGTCAAATGAGATAAATGTGTCTAAATGTAAATGATGGTACTCTTAACACCTTAGATTCTATAGAAAAACTATTGTGTTTACTAATGTTTTCATAAATTGTCTATATGAAAATAGTTCAACACTGCTTGAAAGTAACTAAGGTTGAAATTCAATGTGTTATCATATTTAGAAAATGTCTTAATTTGGAGAATTCTAAAGGGTGATTTCAAAATGTAAATCAAGGAAATCAGAATATGGAAAGCAAAATCTTTTAGTCTATTTGGCAGAAGTATAATTTGATCCTCTATTAAAGCAATGAGGTTTTTACAATGCATATATGCCAGTCAATAAAACCTGCAGCATCTCCTTTTAATAGTTTTGTTTAATTGTTGATTCTCTGCCAGTTTTCTAGCCAGCTCCAGTAAGCTATTTTCTCTTCCCTAGGTTTGATTCTTCTAAAATTGTTCCAAGTTATGGGATATTCCGTGTGCTAACTAATTTAAGTTCTTATTTCCAATTTTTGGAATGACCAAAGAGAATACTGTTAAAGTAGTCTATTGTGTTCTGTAATGTCCCATTAAGCTCTGACTGTTTAGGAACGACTGAGTTTTTAAGAGTTATGGTTTGTTTGAATATACACTCATTCTAAAGCATCTGAGTAATTGCCTTGTAACAGTGACTAAATCTGGTCTATATTATGTCATGATGTTAAAAGATCCTGTTTCTACCAGATATTTTAAGCCTTCTTGGCATCCTTGACAGACATTCAAAAAATCAAAGTCCCAAAGAATTTGGACTTTGATATTTCCAGTTGGGCCACTGAAAACGTCAAAGGATATGTTCCTCATCTCCTCATCTTTTTTTTTTTTTTTAAGATTTATTTATTTATTTGAAAGTCAGAGGAGAGACAGAGAGAGAGAGAGAGAGAGAGATCTTCCATCTGCTATTTCACTCCCCAATCAGCTGTGCCAATCTGAAGCCAGGAGCCAAGAGCTTCTTCCGGGTTTCCCATGTGGGTACAGGGGCCCAAAGACTTGGGCCATCTTCTGCTGCTTTCCCAAGCCATATCAGAGAGCTGGATCAGAAATGGAGCAGCTGGGACTTGAACCAGTGCCCATATGGGTTGCCAGCATTGCAGGCACTGGTTTTACCCACTACACCACAGTGTCAGCCCCATCTCTCATCTTGTGGAGACACCAACTAATCAGGCTATTTGGATTACATTAGAGGTACTGTCAAGATGTGAAGTGGTGCTAAATTTTAAGTTATGATAATGTAAAATGCTACTTATACAAATGTTCAAAAGTTCAAAAAGTTTAATGATCTTGTGTTGTTATCAGACATGATAGTTTTCACGAGAAAGGCCCAGAGGCCTAAAAGGGTTAAATGTTTTGTAAAACCCTACAGGTGCTTTCGAAAATATTGTGTGTAGTAAGCAAGTACCTCTTGTTGGTTAATGAGTTTATAATTTTAAACATGGCTATTTGAAGTCTTTTGTCATCTACAGTTTTGTATATCAGATTTGCTGCTCATAAAACTAAACATTGTTGGTTCTGTGTCTAACTGTCCTCCTGTAGGTTCTGAGAGATTTTTTTCCAATGACTTCTACTGCATTCAGTACTTTGGGATGGCTCTGTAAGAAGATGAAGCCAATAATGCACTACAGGTTCCAATTGAGAGAAAGTATGGTTAATCGAGATTACTAAGAGCAGAAAGTAATTCAAATTGATCAGTAATTTAAAAAAACAGTTAAAGACTTTGAGAAGCTATTACTGAAACTGTTTTATTGTTCCATCTTGTAATGTTATGTTATACGTGTATATATATTGTATGTGTACATGGAAAAATTATTAATAACTTTTAATTGACTTATAGATAAAAATAGCTCATAAATTTAAACTGCTAAGTTAATCTAAGATACATGTTGGTTCGTATGACCTTAATCTTTGTATCAGTTTTTTTAAATTTGTTGTTAGAAAGAATCTAAAACTGCTTAAGTTATTGACATGTTTGTGCTTGAGTTTGCTGGTCAAACAAGTTATACCATGATAGATATTTAAGTGATGTTTCCAAATACATGTACTCTTGTCTTAAAATTTATAGAAGGCATTGGACCTTCTGATAAGTGTTTTCATAAGTTATTATTTAACAGTTAAAATTGTTTGCTAAGTTTTCATGTGATATTGCTGTCAGTAAGCATTCTGGGATTTGCTCCCTCATTTCTCTACAGTTGACTTGCTCCCTCATTTCTCTATTCTCTTCCAGGTGGGAAACTGACTCTATACTGAAGGGCTCTCCAGGATGTACAATTTGATCTTTAGACCTTATAAAAGGAATAGCTAACCCTTTTCTATAACAGCATAGCCAAAAGGAGAGCTTAAATTAAAATTTTGCAGCTAGATTTACTTTGTCATGGGCATTGCGAACAGGCAAAACCTCAAACAAAAGGAGAGAAAGTTTTAAAGTGAAGACATAGGTATCCCCATGGGCATTGTCTACCTCACAGAAAAACTACTACCAGAACATGCCTGTGGGGTAAAGGCACCTCCTGTGGTGCTGGCATCCATTATGCGCACTGGGTCGAGTCCCAGCTGCTCCATTTTCTGATCCAGCTCTCTGCTGTTGCCTGGGAAAACAGTGGAAGACGGTTCAAGTCCTGGGCCGCTGCACCCATGTGGGAGACCTGGAGGAAGCTCCTGGCTTCAGATCAGTCATTGTGGCCAACTGGGGAGTGAACCAGTAGATGGAAGACCTCTCTCTTTCTCTCTCTCTCTCTCTCTGCCTCTCCTTCTACCTGTAACTCTAATTTTCAAATAAATATATAATCTTTAAAAAAAGAAAAACAATGATATAGTTTTAAAAAATAGATCATGCCTATGACAATAGACTTCTAGTTTAGGCACCAACATTGGAGATGGGACTTGAGCACCCCCTTGACTTGCATCCTCTGGTCTGCTTTAACAAAAACCAGGAGAAAAAGAAAGCTAGGCATTAGAAGCAATGTAAAGATAGGTGGCAGGCCTATTAATGGCTGCTTTGCACAGTGATCTGCCATCAAGGAGACCCAACAGGCCAGTACACTGCATTGGTTCTTGACGTGGAAAGCCTGGGGCTTTAGCAGCAGTCAGCTTATGAAGAGCCCTGGGAGCTCTGCCAACCAAGAGTTGGGTCACTGGAAGTGGACTTCAGGACAGAGCCACAGATCTTGTGGCTCTAAGCTGAAAAGCCCTTCACTCAGCCCAGTTTCCAAAGTAACCACCGATGCTGAGGGGATGGCCAAGTAGGGTCAGTGACATTGCAGGCAGAACTGTAAATTTCCTGTTAGAGATGCCACCTGCCTTTACCTGGCCAGCTCTCCTCCCAGGCCAGCTAGGTAATGGAAGTCAACAGGGTGCCTTCCCCAAGGAGGTTCACACCTCCCTTAGGATGTGCCCCATGTGAAGAGGTAGATAGCCCTAGGACCCATAACTGGCAAAGCCTTAAAGCCCACCTGATTATTAGCAGGCCCCTTCTGTTAGTTTCTGTTGGCCTCTCAATTGGAAAATTTAGTCATGGTTTAGACACCAGCTTTCTTAGGTCCTCTAATAATGAGCCTGTCTTTTATTCTAGACCCTGTCTGGCCCACTTGGTGCCTCATTCCTTTGTAATCATAGCCTCTACTCTAACATCAATGGCTCTACTCCTGACCCATGTGTATTGATGACCCTCCCCACCCCACACTTAATGTTGTATGATTGTTCAGAATTTTCTCTATAGACAAACCCCTATACTTGCAAGAGATGAGTGGCCTTTCTCCCAGTCTTGGTTGGGATCAGCTTCAAACCACATCCATCAGTCTTCACAAGGGTTCGGAGACCCCTTTGTTTCCTCTCCTCTATGAAATCCTCTCATTACTTGGTTAATGCCACTCTTAGGACTATTGGCTTCTGTTCTTACCCTGTCTTTTATAATACCCTGTCTGTTTGTTTACAGGAGTTGATAATGGAACAAACCAAAGCCTTCACCAACCAGGCAGTCACCCAAATGCTGCTATAGGGATATACTCAGCTCCTCACCTAGGAAACAGAGACTTGAGACATTGCCCCATGCCAGCAGAGTAACTTGTCACCCCATGTCAGCAAGTAGCTCTAAAGACAGATCATCATCCCTCCACCCCTCCTGGACTTTTGGGGCTGATGTAATCCCATATAACACTTGTTTTATAAAAAGCAATAGGCAGGGATGTTGTTAGTAAAATGGCGCAGTCTTTTCTGTGGAATGACTTACATCCTGGACACCATCCTTGGCTCCAGCCTCCACTGCCATTGCTGGAAGTAAGGTGACCAAATGGCCCAACCACAGGTGTCAGCTTCACCCCCCACCCTAATGGGATTCACTGCTCCTACTTCCTTGCCTCCCGTCAAAGGTATAACAAGACCTGGTTCCCACACACATGTCCTCTCTTTACCTCTCTCCCTCCTGATTCCTCTCTCTTACTCTCTAGTCCTCCCCCCCTAGCCTGTCAGGATTCCCCCACCTGACAATAAACCTTTCTCTAACTCCAGTGTTTGATTTGTTTTGTTGTGGCCTTAAAATGCAAATTTTGATAGAGTTGACATTTATACAATTTGGGAGTTCACATAATGGGGAGGAATGGAAAAATCATTAAAACTTAGATATGAAAGTAAATAGTTACATAGAATGAGAAACGAAATGACAAGAAATTACAAATTTTAAAAAGCAGGAAATATCACAAAAATCACAATTTCCAGGGGGAAAAATAGCATGTTCTTTGATTTGGCCAAAGCACAAAATAATATGTATACATTTTTTGTAGAAACCATATTTTAATAATATTCTTCCCAGAAATGTTAAAAAAGCAAATCAGTCCCTTAGCATGATTGATTAAAAATAATTTTACTTTTAGTTTAGAGAATTGTTTTTGACAATGCTATAACGGGTGAAACAGCAGCAGAGAAAATATTACCTTAATTCTTTGTCTCACATGGAAGAAGAATTTCCAAGAAGACAAGCAGAGAGGAAGCATTGAAAATTATTTAAAAGCAAGATTTATTAGAGTCAGAGACCTCCAGCCAGAGTGACCTGGAGGGGGGCTCCAAGAAAGGTAAAACCCAAGGGTGCTGGAGATACTGGGACTTTTAAGCACAATTTGGAGCAAGAAAAAACTTATCAGCTTGACATTTAGCTATAAAGTGGGGACAAACCCACTAAAATACCTGATTTGCAATTTTTTTACCCTGCTTGGCTTGTTCATGATAAAACAAAAGAGCCATCAGAAGGGTGGGATGCCTAATTTGTTTTATAGTAAACAGGGAACTCAAAGAATCACCACTCCTTCTCTATTCTCATGGTAAAATTGGAAGCTTTCAAGGAGGGGGACGGACACTTTTGACTTTGCTAAAGATAACTTTTGGGAGTCTGCACTGTGGCATAGCAGGTAAAGCAGCTACTTGTAGTGCCAACATCCCATATGGGCACCGGTTCGAGACCTGGCTGCTCCACTTCCAATCTAGCTCTCTGCTATATCCTGGAAAAGCAGTGGAAAACGGCCTAAGTGCTTGGGCCCCTGCACCAGCGTGGGGGACCCAGAAGGAGCTCCTGGCTCCTGGATTCAGATTGGCCCAGCTCTGGCCATTGGGGCCATTTAGGGAGTGTGAAAAATCCCACAGGAATCTAAAAAAGAGTCACGGATCACCACTTACCTGAAAAGGAGATGAACTGTGGAAACACAGTAAAACATTGAGTTAAGAAGTTACCACTAGCCACAAAAATAAAAGTAAAGTAGAGTTATAAGTCAGGAGCTGAGGCAATGCCTAATGGCTGTTAGGGAAACACTCCTAATCACGCCAAGCAGACATCTCTGGTCAATCAGATAACAGTGTGCTATGGACAATACCCTCCTACCCACACTGACTGGACCATTCAAACATAAGTAAGGCAGGAAACATAAATATTGATGGGACTGTTCAACTATAAGCAAGGAGGAACCAGCATTGATTGGACAAGTTGGAGGATGGCAAGCTGGAGAACTGCCGAAAATGAGGATAAAAAGGGAGTTCTTGCACCACTCTCCATCCTCTCGGGGATCATGGCCTGGTGTGTGTGAACCTCTGGATCTCCACACATCTGGAGCTGAAGAGGCAGCTGGCTACTCCGCATGGAGCAGGTAGTGGCACAAGCCAACAACGGACAAGGGGCCCAGTGTGTGTGAACCTCTGGATCTCCACACATCTGGAGCTGAAGAGGCAGCCCGCTACTCTGCACAGAGCAGGTAGCGGCACAAGCCGACCTGCAGAGCTGTCCCTGAACTGTAACACCCCACTGTGTGTGTGAGTGTGTGTGTGTGTGTGTGTGTGTGTGACCCAGTGTGAGCAAACCTCTGGATCTCCTCGCACTTGGAGCTGAAGCGCCAGCTCACTAGCCCCCTTGCTAAGCGACACAAGGCAACTACGGGATCAAAACTCCAGCCGAGACGTGGCCTCACCGCCTTGCCCGGAGTCCTTAGCCTGCTGCCAGACCTGACCACAAAGCCGGACCAGGCCTCTCAGCAGGGGACCTCTCCAACTTCTCGCCTGCCATCTGCCTGGGAACTTTGAACCTACTGCCCAGAGTGACAGCCTTCCCACAACTTCCTGCCTGTAAGTGACTGGCGAGACATGGAGCTCTGGACTTTGAACACTGACACTCTTTTTTGTGACCATGATGCCAGCCTTGAAAACACAGCTTTTACAAATAATGTTAGTCACATGTAATATAATATAACTATGTTTTGACCCTATGCAAGGTATCTGTAAATAATGCTGGAGACCTTGATGTACATATACTATTATAATTAGATAGCCCTCAAAATTATTTTAACACTGTATACTGTGATAAGTAAATAAGTTCAAGTAGTATTATTGATATTGATATTAATGGTGTTGATTCCAATAGTCCTCTAGTCATTAAGGGAATAGTGTTACTCTGATAGTTAAGTATTATAGTAAGTAAGTTAAGATGCTAAGTAGTTATGTTAAACTAAGTAATTCAGTAAGTGTTAGCTATAAGTTATGATAAGTGATATTATTGACATTGTTGATAGTGATATTGATAAGTGTATTAAGTAATTATGTTAAGTTGGATGATTAGGCTAATTAGTTAAGCTAAGTAGTTACGTTAAGCTAAGTAGCTAAGTTAAGTAGATAAGTCATGGTTAAGTAGTGGTGTTAAGTTTATTGATAAGTGTATTAATTAGTATAGATTGATAAGTATATTGATACTGATAAGTGTTTTGACCTCAATGAGCATGCTGAAGAGTAGAGAGATAAAAAACCCTGGTGTGTAAGCAATAAAATCTCTCATTGGAAAGACAGTCTTGTGTCCTGGTGTTCCTTTCTTCCCCATGCTCTGACACGTCCTACATCGCACTTGCTACTGTCGAGCTGTGTGACAGTAGGTGCTCACAACAGGGAGTGAACCAATGAGAAATTGGACATGACCCTCTAGGGGTCACGTCTTATTTCAAGCGGATGGAAGACTTCTCTCTTTCTCTCTGCCTCTGCCTCTCTGTAACTCTTCCTTTCAAATAATTTCTTAAGAAAGATAATTTTGTGGGAAGAAAGCATTTTGCACTCTAAATTTCCACTAGGATCACTCTGACTGCCTATTAACCCATCTGACTCATCACAATGCCAAGTAAGGGTACAGAATTATCAACCTGGGTGAAACCTGTAATGGATTTCATTCATGAGTTAAAAAACTTTAGAGTATATCAGGATGTTTTTATACAGTGACTAATTGTAAGTTCATGTAAATTGAAGACAGTTTGTAGTATTATTTGTTTTTATTAGTGTCAAAGATATCAACAGTTCATGCACAAAGAGTAGGAATTACACCTTTACTCCGTATGCTTATTTGATTTCCTCTTCCTTATTAATTGGTTTATCAAAATAAAAATTTAGGAGTTCCATCATTTGTATCCAAAATATATCTTCTCTCAGTTTTTAGTACATTCCTTCTACCATTTTCTCTGAGACTGCCAGACTTCATCAGGACAAAATGTCCCAGATATAAAGACATGATTCAATATATTGAGATGCATCAAACATGTGACATCTCACAAATTCTTGTATTCCACACAGTGTATGTTCCTTTACAATCCACATGCTTCCAATCCTGTAGGATATGTTCACATCACTATAGAACACCTTGCAATGCTTCTTCTTGCTACCAGGGACTCCCGGTGAGTTGGCCCGGTGTACATCAGGTATATTCCTGGAAGCTATTACTATAGTAGAACAGTTGGCAGCAACATAACTATGCATGAAAATGACTGCAAAGCACAGTAATAAATCCTATTAAAACTAAACTATCCAAAGACAACTACCCTTAAAAACATTCCCAAACCGCCCATCCCATGGTCATTCCAATGTCATCAAATAGGTGACAGAACATAAGAAAAGTGGAAAATACAAAAATGTTAACCAATTGAGGTTATGTTTTCTCTGTTTTTGAAAATTTTACAAAGCCATGACCAAGTGAACACATTGCTCTAGGCCTTAGCAATTTCTCTTTTTTTGAATGATTCATTTATTTATTTGAAAGACAGAGTTACAGAGAGAGGTAGAAACACACAGAGAGAGTGATCTTCCATCCACTGGTTCACTCCCTAAGTGGACACAGTGGCAGGAGCTGAGCTGAACTGAAGCCAAGATCCAGGAGCTTCTTCTGGGTCTCCCATGTGAGTTCAGGGATCCAAGGACTTGGGCCGTCTTCCACCACTTTCCCAGGCTCATTAACAGGGAGCTGGATTGGAAGTGGAGCAGCTAAGATTCAAATTGGTACCAATATGGGATACCAGTGCTGCAGGCCAGGGCTTCAACCCACAATGCTGACCCCCTTTTTTGTTCTTTTAAGATTTATTTTATTTATTTGAAAAGCAGAGATGGAGAAAGAGAGAGGAGGAGAGAGATGTTCCATCCACTGGTTCACTCCCCAAATGACCACAAATGCCAGGGTTAGACCAGGACTAAGCCAGGAGGCAGGAGCTTCTTCTGGGTCTCCCATGTGGGTGGCAGGGGCCCAAGGACTTGGACCATCTTCTGTTGTTTTTCCAGGTACATGAGCAGGAAACTGGATCAGAAATGGAGCAACTGGGACTTGAACCAGCCACCCATGTGGAATGCTGGAACTGGGGGCCACAGCTTAATAGTTTCTTAAAATGGCCCATATAAGTAAAAGGCCCTAATCTGCATTGACTTCACAGTAAATTTATCTTTGCACTTTCCCTTCTCTTTTTTTTTCCCTTATGTAACATTGTTTTGTTTCCCCCTTGAGCTTGAAGATAATGATTTTTTTCTGAAAAAATGGTGGCATTAATTATAAAATATAAATATCAGTTCTTTCATGTGGGAAGAGAGGATAGCTACTTACTTGGAATAGTTGGAGGTAATGTTGGAAGAAAATTTGGTGTTCTCTATACATGGCCCCTTCCTAATCTTCATAATCCACTCAAAACACTGTTTTATACACACACACACACACACACACACACAGAGTTATTCTTTTGGATAAAAGCGACTTAAAATTTGACTATCACTAGAAGGGCAATATAGAAATTCTGAACTTGAATTCACCTCAGCAGGTTGCTTTCTTCCTAACGTTTATTGAGATGTCAGGGAGAATATTTTACTGAAAAGAATGAGGGGGAAAGAAGTTATGTAGAATGAGATCTTCATCTAAAAAATCAGGTCTAGATGTTGTGCTATGGTGGACGATCCTTTGTCCAGATTGAGGTGTTTGCCATTAAGATGAACCTTGCTTCTTTGACTTAGTTAGCCTCAAGGATTGGGACTTACTGGTAACACAATATTCACCCAAAAGAGGATAACAGATGTGGCACATGGTCAGATTGCTCTAAAAAGCTATTGAGTAATTTCCTCTATAGACCACAAAGTAGCTTGCATCTTCATACAGTTATGTATAGATGACCATGCTCCCAATAATTCTCTGTAGTTTTGTAAAAATGCAATTTACTGGTAAAAGTAATCTGAACCTTAGAGAAACAAATTAGAGATCTTCTCAAATTCCCACTTCTCAAATTATAATATGAATATATGCCTATAATAGAAATACTTCTAAACATCCTTGCTCTGTGGGAATATTGTAAAGACTGAGAAATAGACAATTGCTCTTGACAACAGCAGCAAGTAGAAACGTTTGCTTTTTTAATTAGGGCCAATTCTCCTGATCTGATCCAGTACAAAAATATACAGATTTATGTAATGACTGCAATTTAGCAAAGTGCCATCAGATAAATGCCAAAGACCCATACTATTGCCCTAGCTTCAATCTGTAGTTTTAACAGAACTCTAGAAATAACCAACTACCTAGTAAGTGCAATTGACATACTATAAGAGATTTTTTTTTCTTTTGTGCATTATTTTGGATCTTTGCATTGATTGTGTGCAAAAGATTATATTAAGAATTGGCCAGAGTATACTGATATAGTAATGTAGACATGGATAATGAACACTGCAATTAATCCTGAGAGTTTTATTCTTGGGTAGATTTTTGTTTTGTTTTGTTTTGTTTTGTTTCAATAAGGATGATTAATAGTAATTATATAATCAAGCAGAGTCTTCAGAGTTTACCAAGAGGAGTAGTTTGCAGTTATATTTCTTTCTTAACTAATAGAATAATGTTTTGAGTTTTTTTTTTTTTTTTTTGATAGATTAACAAAAGCAAGATAGTACTGTTACGGGAAGATGAAAGCAATCCCGGTTCTTGTCTTATATAGAAGAATCATTTCCATGCAGACAGGGATAGTAAGCAAAGCAAGATTCATTTAAGTAGGAAATCTCCTGTCACAGTAGTTGGGGGGGGCGGTGGGGGGGCTCCAAGGCTCCATGGGAGGCATTGTTCCATGAAATTTGCCAGTACTGGATCTTTTATATACCTAGATTTAGCCAATCAGGGGGTAAGTAGAAAAACAGCTAACAGTGAATCAGAGGGATAGGATAACAACTAATCAGAGAATTGGGATAACAACCAATCAGAGGCAGGGGCAAAATCCATTCAAGGGCTGGAATTGTAACCTTGTCTAGCCTATTTTCATGATAAAAAAACTAAATGTTGCTACACGCAGCCTTGGAGAGGAGGCAAGCACTCTGGCCAGTCTTAAAGGGATTCTCTTTCCTCATTCCTCTTTCCTCATTCCAACAGAGACCTGACCCAACTGTGTATTAGCCAGAAACTTCTCACAGTCAGCAACATCAGTATAACATACTCTCTTGAGATAAATAAAATCCTTACAATGAGTTCAATTTGTGGACTTTATATCTAAAACCTGACAATTTGCTTTTGAATATGAAAATAGAGGTGTATTAGGCATTGCCTAAAATAGTCCCTAAAAACATGGCGCCTGGCGGATGTTCGGGGGGGCGTGTTTGCTACCGCTGCAATTAAGCCACGCGAGATAGGACCACCTGCAGGGATAGGTCCGCTTTAGTTCCGGATACATGAACAGTGCATGATCCCTATATGCCCCTGTGCGTGGTCCACCCACGCCTGCATGACCTTTTTGCTGATTGGCTCCCCTACTGCGCATGTCTTTCGTAAGCTTTATAAGCCTGTACACTTCCTCAATAAAGTAGTTCCTGCTTTGACAGAACTCACTTACATGACCCATCCACCTTACCTCTCCCGTTTGCCTTGTCAGGAAGTGCTTGTACTGCCCCCTGCTGGTCAGGGGCCAGCCTCAGGCTTAAGACCCCCACAGAGGTGATATGTAGCCATTTTTGGAGAAGGCTCAATGAAAACTTTTAATTACACTTAAAAGACAATGTGCAATGCAACAGTGGATAGTCTTGGCTCTTATCAGATATATTCCCTTTATCAGATGTTAAGTTTCTTTCCCTTGCCCCTCAATACTCCAGTTAAGCTTCCCATCTTGCCTAGTGTCCCAGAAGTTGCTCCTAGTTTTGGTTACTACCCAATACATAAAAAATCCTAGCTGCTTTGATCTCCAGTTTTGGGAAAATAGAAGTCCACCGTTTCATCAACACCAAGACCTGTTTGGGCCAACCCCAAACTCAATCCAGATAATTAACTGGTTTTTTTTTTTTTTTTTTTTTTTTTTTGTTTTTTAAATTTTTGACAGGCAGAGTTAGACAGTGAGAGAGAGAGACAGAGAGAAAGGTCTTCCTTCCATTGTTTCACCCCCTAAATGGCCGGTCCAAAACCAGGAGCTAGAGGCTTCCTCTTGGTCTCCCATGTGAGTGCAGGGCTCAAGCACTTGAGCCATCCTCCACTGCCCTCCCTGGCCACAGCAGAGAGCTGGACTGGAAGAGGAGCAACCAGGACAGAATCCAGCGCCCCAACTGGGACTAGAACCCTGGGTGCAGGCACTGCAGGCGGAGGATTAGCCTAGTGAGCCGTGGCCCCTGCTGTAGTTAACTGTTTAATGGTACACACATCATTTTAAAAATAATTTTCACAGCAAAAGAAGAGACTGTGAAATACTGCACCAGAAAAACAGATGGAAAGAAATCTGGGAGAGAGAAATACTCTAGGGCAGTCAGGAGACCATCTTCAGTTCATGATACTTTACCCACTTTGCCATAATGGGGAAGGATTGAAGGGAAAGCTCTAGTGAAATCTGTGGAGCTAATAAAACCAATGTCCAGAGTTCTTGCTAGGATGAGCACATAGAAAGAGGAAGGGCCCTTTGCTTCCACTGTGTTGGTGGATTTTAGGGTAGAGAGGTGAATGAGGGGCAGGAAGATTCACAAATGCTCCATAGGCTCAACCCTTTGGACAATCATTTGTGGACAGAAATGGAAGGATTCTCTTGACAAAGTGTGGGAAGGCACAAAGATAAACAAAAGGGAGAAAAGCTTTACAGAAAAGAAATCAAGATGGGCAATGCTGGTGGTGAAGGTAGGGAAATGTTCTCATGGTTTGCAGATTCTGATCTGGCCAAGGTGGAAGAATGTGGAGCAGCCATAAGAAAGATCAAGACCTCGGATAGCACGCACCTTTCAAATTGGCACCAAGGCCTTTCCCAGGAAGGTGAGTCCAATAGGAAAGTTTAAAGGATCATCCAAGCTGAATGTCTCAAGCAGCAATGCAGAGTTTGACACGCCTTCTTCTCATTCCATTTGCTGCACCTCTCTGCCTGCCGCATAGGCTTGGTGGAGGAAGCAGGAGAAGAAGCACAAAGCAGGGCAGGAGCACTCATGTCCTGCTTCCCAAGGAGAGCACGCACAGTTCATGTCCACAGTGTCAGGCTGCTAAATGCAGTGGTCTTGGTATTGGGCGACCTTCGGCTCTGCTCTTTATTCTCCTCCAAGCACAGATTAATGAGTCTGGAATGGCTCCTCACATCCAAGGACAAAACCAAAACAGTGCTGCATCTCAGATCCTCATTGTGAGAAGGTATCTGTTGCTATGAGGCTGAGTGGTTGGTGTGTGTGTGTGATGCCTTCCTAGGGCTAAGGACCTCCTCCACTTTTCCTGGTCTGGGCTCAGACTGCCCATGGATATGTGGTAAGGAACACTACAGCCATTTACTAATCTCTGTATGCTCTCACCTCTGCAGCAACTCAGAACCCCTTTAAGTACAATATAAGCTAACTGTCCTTCAACACGCACTGTGTTTTGAGGTAGAGACTTTCAAATGGGAAAGTTAAGGACTCTCCTAGAACAAAGAAAGGGCAATGTGGCCTAAGCAATATTTATGTAGGCATATGCAACCTTATATCTACCTTATAGCCTTAAGTTACCCAACTGGAATGTATGTAACCATATAAGGGAGACAAAGGGATCAAGAGTGTATCTAAGGCAATTCCCATTTTCTTTGGGGATCAGATTTTTTGGATATGAATCCGCTGGGCCTTATGCCGGCACAAATAAATCCTGCTTCCTGCTAAAGCCTCGGTGTCACATTTCTCTGTCCACAATAGCTTGCTAGCTTTAAATCTACTATGTAATGTACATACCTTCAGTTCATCCTAGCAATCATTCTTTCTGTAGTGTAAGATTGAATTTATTCACTTTGCTTCCTAAATCTAACTTTCCCCAATGCTTCTGGATGATTTTAAGCAATTTGAGTATCTGTTTTCATATATGTTATTTCTCAATACTATATACTCTATTAGTCTTTATCTTCTATGTACAGATGCTATCACATTTAGTGCTTTTTATTTTTCTTTTTAAATTATATTCATAAAAGCCTAAACATTTATTTCTCTTGAGTATAGTTCACATGTGCATGCACTAGAAATCTTTGGTGAATGATAAACTATTGCTATATTTTTAATGACAAGATAAATACCAAAACAGATGGACTGAAAATATTCATGTTGGGGCCAGTGCTGTGACATAGCCAGTAAAGTTGCTACCTACAGTGCTGGCATCAAATATGGACACCAGTTCGAGTCTCGGCTGCTCCACTTCCAATCCAGCTCTCTGCTATGGCCTGGGAAAACAATAGAAGATGGCCCAAGTCCTTGGGCCCCTGTACCCATATGGGAGACCCGGAAGAAGCTCCTGGCTCTTGTCTTCAGATCAGCACAGCTGCGGTGGTTGCCTCCATCTGGGGAGTGAACCAGCAGATGGAAAACCCTTCTCTCTGCATCTGCCTCTCTGTAACTTTGCCCTTCATATAAATAAATAAATCTTAAAAAAATAAAAGAAAAAGAAAATATTCATGTTATACCTAAGGAGACTGATCCAGTCGGGGGAGAGGACAGCTCTGAAGAGCAGTGATGATTGCAAATCCTCACAGTGGGTGGAGTCTCACGCATTCCACTTGATTTTTTACTTTTAATGTTGAACGTAAGGAAACCCAAGTAAATGTGGAATCCCAAACAGTGATGAACAGAGAAGTAGGACTACTGTGGAAGTTTTGAGGAAGAAGCACGTGAATGTTTATGTATGAATAGGCACAATGTGTGAGTACCTCTATGTCTTATTTTAATTCTCACCAGGGTATCCACTGCTGAGGAGGCACTTAGAAATCAACTTTAAGCAAGGTGGAAATACAATTTTATAGTACTTGAAAATAGGATGATAATTCTCATTAAAAAGTATTTTAGTCATAGAATTATCAAGTTATATTTGGAAAAAAACATGCTTTTCCGGATTAAATTTCAGAAGATTATTAAAGATGGCAATACAATTCAGTGACTCAAATTACCTTTCGGTATCAAGATGCATCATTTATGTTTAGAAGGAACATTATGCTGGGATGAGTTTTTTTCTGGTTGTTGAATATTCAAACCAATCTACTATTAAATAAAATATGTGGCAGATTGTTGTTTTGGACTGAGACCCAAAAGACTAAATCAAAATGGAGCCACTTATGCTATGTGCCACAGTATCAAACAGGTCAGTTATTCCTGAGAAGAGGAAATTCATAGCAACTAATTGGAAAGTGTGTGATCAACTTGAGCCAGTGTAATAAAGTCATGCTCTTTGCCTTAATCCTTAAAAGAAAAGTAACCTAAAGTAGTCTAATGTTGATCAATACAACATTTTTTATCCTGCTTCTTTGTTACCCCCTTACAAAAACCAATTGTCCTGCCATTTCTAGTGCAGCAGTCATTCTATTTTGTATTCTATTTTATAGGAGATGCCACTTGTTTCCATAATCTGTAATAGGAGTCAGTTAGATCTTTAAACAAATTTGTTGTAATTCTGTTTTTTAATACTCCTAAGTTATTTCTGTTTTTGCTCCCAACAAAATTAATTTTAGGACTAAATGCCTTTTTATTGCTCTGGAATATTTCCTTTTACACATCAAAACATCACTTTTGGTTTTTTTATTCTTCTGAGAAACAAAACTCTGTCCTGGTTGTTAACGAAACAAACTACAGAAACTTTAAGAAATGATGAGTTTATACATCCACAGATATGATTCTTTTTTAAAAAAGATTTATTTATTTATTTGAAAGTCATAGTTAAACAGAGAGAGAAGTAGAGGTAGAGAGAGAGAGAGAGAGAGAGAGAGATAAGTCTTTCATCTGCTGGTTCACTCTCCAGTTGACCACAACAGCTGGAGCTGTGCCGATCCGAAACCAGAAACCAGGAACTTCTTCCGGGTCTCCCACATGGGTGCAGGGGCCCAAGGACTTGAGCCATCTTCCACTACTTTCCCAGGCCATAGCAGAGAGCTGGATCAGAAAAGGAGCAGCTGGGACTTGAACTAGTGCCCATATGGAATGCCGGCACTGCAGGCAGTAGCTTTACCCGCTGCACCACAGCGCCAGCCCCCACAGATATGATTCTTCTCCACCATGTAGGATGTTTGTCTGTACTAAACATGTTAAATCTTTTTCAGTGTTTCACATCAGAAAGAACACACAAACCCTCCCACACCCACATCTGAAACTGGGAGAGCTATACTTTATTCATTCACTCAGTATTTCTTCATTTTTTTCTTGTATATTGTTTTACTTATATCTCTGCTAAAGTTTTAGTAGTTCTTGATATTTATATTAGAAGAGTGATTATTTGGTAATTAGCACTTTAATTTGACAATAGTTGCAAAATCCATGACATTGAATTGTTTTAATAATCTTTAATTGTTTTTGTCTTCAAAATTTCATGCACACTCAGTGCAGCACAGTATAGTCAAATATAGCAAATGTAGTTTACCAAATATAAAAATTAGTTATTCTGGAGGAAAGATTACGGAATATTATCATTCAATCAGTCTTAAAATCCAAGTTAATAATCACAAAGACAAATAAGATGAACAGAGTCAACTACCTATGAAATGCATTTTTTATGCAGGTCAAGCATGTAAGGATTTTTAAATGATAACCCATTAAAGCCATTCCTGTAATTCCCTAACCTGGAACAGAAAGGCTTTGATGGACTGGCCACAACATATAGCTGATTCTTTCCCATCTTGTAAGGAGTATCATTAAGTATCATAGTTAATATTGAAATATTTATTGACATAAAAATTAACACAAAAAAACTTTAAAAAATCAGTACAATGAAGATATAAAGCTTGTAAGAGTAAAATTGAGTTTCTGAGTTGATGCTATTTGCAAAACTAAAAGTCAAAGAAAAGTAGAAAATAAGCATTTGAGTCTACCAGTAATTACTTTTTCATTTTCAGTGTAGACATAATTTTAACAGAAATCAGCATATTGCCAAAAACCAGTTCATTTTGAATGGTATCTCAGTGTGCTTTAAAATAGGTTTATTATATTGACTGCCCATGTATTATAAGATCTTTCTTATATTCTCTCTCATTTTTATTGGGTTTATACACCAGTCCTTCTAGACTTTTGCTGTTAAATGGATATATATACTTCACTTTCACCCTTGCCTAGTAAGTAAAAGTACATGAAGTTAATCCTCAGTAGGGAAAAAAAGCACAGACTATTTATAAGTAGTTGACAATGCAATTAAGCCAGTATCTTCCATGCTCACCAGAGGAATAGTAGAAGACAAGCCACTTGATAAGTTTAAGGTGAGGGTGGACAGGACCAACCTCACTGTGTGTAACACTGCTTCAGACTAGAACATCAAGTTTTAGGCCAAAGGACATGAAATAATGGGCACATGTCCATAATACCCTCTGATCCAAAAATATACCATGCTACTATAAACAGAAAGTTGAGTAAAATGCTGGAATGATGTAGTAAAAGTTAGGCTAAAGTACCAGTACTGGGACAATATCTTTTAATTTTGGTGTATTATCCCCTAAAATTTGTTGGATAAACTGAAGCCATGAGTAATATGTTCCCCAAAGCTAAAGCATGTAGTCTGGGAAATAAGGGTTGGCAGGAAGCCTGGCTGCTCAGCACATCACTTCACGTAATCAACGTGGGAAATTTGCTTTTCCTGTCTATGCAATCTCAGCTTTCTGGGGTTTCTTTCTGTTTCCAAGTGTGATAGGTAAACACTTCTATCAGAAGACACAGTAAAGGATCCATGGAACGTAAAATGAAGTTTAAGTTCCTCTTACTGGTGGATAAACAGGCAAAAGAAGGTGTGCCATATTGATGGGGAATACTGACATTAATCACCATGAGTAACTAAGTTGCTACTATACAGAGGAAAACAGGAAGGAGTATGTATGGAACACAGGGAAATAACTGAGGCATCTCTTGGGTATACTATGTTCAGTGGGCAAATAGAGAAAGAAAACAAACAAAAAATACGGATTCTACAATTGGAATTGATCTGATAAGGGACACTCTATAGGCATGCCCCTTCTTATGCAAATTAAAGAGATTAAGCTATGTTGAATGGAATTCCTGGCTCCTGGCTTCGGCCTGGCACAAACCTGGCTGTTATACCCACTTGGGGGGTGAACTAGCAGATGGAAGCTCTGTATCTCTGTCTCTATCTCTGCCTTTCAAACGAACAAGAGACTCTTTTCAAAGCAAGTCATGTTGAGATTGGACTGATGGAGTACAGGAAATGTTTAACAAGGGATGTAGTATTGATTATATTGAATTGCGGCACAGGTCCTTGTTTCTGTGATATGTGACTAATATGTACATATTTTGTATAAAATAATGTCGGGTTATGATATGTACAGAAAAGTTACATAGGTCTTCTACTTTCAACCTCAGAAGACGTGTGGTACAGGAAGTAACAAGGAGAAGTCCATCTTCCAGGTAGCACAACTACTATGGTTCTGAGGGATGATTCAAACCCATGCCTATTGAGTTCTAAATATATTTTTTCCTCACAACTCCTTAATGGTACATCAGACACTGGTGAATAATGTTTCATATTGTTTTTTTCTGGGTGCTGTTAGATGGATAAGGTAAACTCTTTGTGTGGGACAGTGAGGTGCAGTGCTGCCTGAATTTGGCTCCATTTATACTGAGGATAAAACAAAGGTAAATGACAGGGGAAGGCAGTATTTAAATTTATACTCTTGCTGTTCCAATAATCCAAATAAATGAATCAGTTTGTTAGTAAAGATAGCATTCAGGGAAAAGGAGAGAAGATGCAATGAAGATTCAAAATAATTTAATAGGAAGAAAAAAGTGTGAGCTAAAAAGTCAGGATATTGGGTTTTGGGAGATCATGAAAAGGAAACGTCCTTATGGGTCTCTATTTTTTGCTCCTCATGTCTTTTTTTTTTTCTTTTAAAACTTTGGTCTCTGAGGGCAGGCACTGTAGTGTAGCAGGTAAAGCTGCCACCCGAGACATCAACATACCATATGAGTATTCATTCATGTCCCAGCTACTCTGCTTCTATCCAGCTCCCTGCTAATGCCCCTAGGAAAGCAGTGGAGGATGTTCCAAGTGCTTGGTTCCCTGCACCCACATGGGAGACCCAGAAGAAGCTCCTGGCTTCTGGCTTCAGTCTGGCCCAGCTCTGGCCATTGCGACCATTTGGGGAGTGAAACACTGGAAGGCGAATCTCTCTTCTCTCTCTCTCCCTCCCTCTCTCTCTGTAACTCTGCCATTCAAATAAAGCAAATAAATATTTCAAAACCCTTTGATCTTTAAGTAGGAAACATAGAAATGTTTTGCTCAATATCTATTAAATGTAGCCCAACTAGAAGGAGAGCTAGCTGTTGGAAGGACAATCCAATATGCTGTGTTGAGAAAGCCTGGCAGTACTTTTGATTTTCCATTTATACCAGTACAATAAGCAAATGGCATGAAGGAAAGACTAATCCCAGAACAATTTAAATATCTTTGCTTTGAAAATTACATCTTTATTGAGCACTGTCTTTAAAAAGTTAAAGTAGTGATGCCACAGAGATTTATCCTCTTTAATAAGAATTAGGAATCTTTTTTAAAATCACAGACTGTATTTCAGAAACAACCAGGTAAGATGTGAATTAACAGAGAAAAATGTACCAGAATAATGAAAAGCACAGCATAGACTGCTTTCCTAACACAGCTTAAATTTTTATAAAGTTGACAAATCTTTTGTCCTATGTATTTAATAAGATGCTATATAAAAGGTAGACATCAATATTAACACTGAATTGTGATATGTGTTTACTTATGGCCACACGTGTAGAAATTTGTGTAAATCAGTGTTGGAATAGAATTCACAGATGCTATTTTAGGGAATAAGTAAAATATTTAAGTCCTTTTATAAAACAGAAGTGTAAAGATACTTTATAATTTGCCATCACCCAGCATTATTGAAACTTTGATTTAACTGTTTTAAGTGTTTATAATTAATTTTACATTGATGCATAATAAATAATAATTAATACCGAAAAACAACACATATTAAGGGACTTAAAAGAGTTTATGGACAAGTGGAATTAAAAGATGTGTCTACATATCATGCAAAAAAATTTGCACAGTGGAGCCAGCGCTGTGGCACAGTGGATTAACACCCTGGCCAGAAGCGCCGGCATCCCATATGGGCACTGGTTCAAGACCCAGATGCTCCATTGCCAATCCCACTCTCTGCTGTGGCCTGGGAAAGCAGTAGAAGATGGCCCAAGTCCTTAGGCCCCTGCACCCATGTGGGAGACCTAGAGGAAGCTCCTAGCTCCTGGCTTCGGATCAGCACAGCTCCAGCTGTTGCTGCCAATCGGGGAGTGAACCAGCGGATGGAAGACTCTCTCTCTCTCTCTCTGTAACTCCGACTTTCAATAAATAAATAAATCTTTGAAAAAAAATTGCACAGAGATGGAATTTTCATATAATGTGGTTTATATGGAGAGTGGCCACACATCGCTTTGCTAAATTGTTCTGTTCAGAAACAACACACAGGTCCCACCTGCACTCAAGAAGAGAGTATAGGGTCTGCGCTGTGGCGCAGCAGGTAAAAGGGTGCAGCCTGCAATGCAGGTATCCCATATTGGCACCGTTTCCTAGCCCCACTATTTCACTTCCAATCTAGCTCTCTGCTAATGGCTTGGGAAAATCAGCAGAAGATGACTCAAGTGTTTGGGCCCCTCCCACTCAAGTGGGAGACCCAGGAGAAGCTCCTGGCTTCAGGTTTCTGCCTGGCCCAGCTTCTGGCTATTGTGGCCATTTATGGACTGAACCAGCAAGGGAAGATTTTCTCTCTCTCTCTCTCTCTCTCTCTCTCTCTCTCTCTCATTGTCTCTCCCCATTATCTCTCTGATTCTGCCTCTCAAACAAATGAATAAATCTTAAAAAAAATAAAGAAGAAGAAGAGGGTATTCCATTAAGGTATGAACAACAACAGGAAGTAGGAGTCATGGAGGGCCAAGTTAATGTCTACTTGCCATAGAATTTATATGACTATTGGCAGGATATATACATAGATAATGTAACAAGGATTCTAATCTAGTGAAATATTGCTTTAGTTCTGAATATACGCTACTTGTTTGGTTCAATAGTTTTAGGGAATCTTTAGGGTCAATAACTATCAGATTTGACCCACTGTGCTGTAAATTTAATTTTATCTCCAGTTTCATTACAAAGTAAATAATTCACCTTTTAAATTAAGCAAATTTAGGATGAAATTCTAGCTTTTTATCTATGTCACTAAACATCACATTCATAGTTATATTCTATAGAACAATTGAAAATAAATAATAGTAATATTTTTCCTCCACAAATTACTGTTGTTAGGCAAAATTTTAGATTTTCTTTTTACAGGACATTTATTTGTGAGAAAACAAGGAGCACTTTCTAGTTCAAACTCATGGGTCTTGATCTAAATTTTTACTGGAAAATGCATCAATTTCTTGTACTATGATGAGCACCAAGTGGATAAGTATTGCTCTGATGTCATTTGAATTTCCAGTTCAGTTTATAGGCTATTTTGGTCTTAAAGCTTGAGATCCAAACTGGGGGTGGGGCTAGGAGGATGATCAGACTACAAGGAATTTTTTTAAAAAGACAGAAAGCTTTTCCTAAATACAAAGAGTCTCATGGTGTCATTGAGAGGGTCATTTAACCAAACAAAACCAATTTGTGCTACATTATTCTCCAAGGATATGAAACTTTAAGTCCTACTAAATTATTTAAAGGAATCCTCCTTAGTTCATCAGTTATTGATTGAATGTCTACTAACTAAGAAAAGATAGCTTTTCATTACAGCCTTATCTTTGGACAAATTCACACATCCATGAATAATGTAATTTTAAAAGAGGAAACTGATAAGAATATTTTCTCAGTGTCCTGACATTTCAAAAGGTCACAGAAAATGAAAGAGTAAATGTATTATATTTCTGTGAGGATACAGTTGCATATTTCTCTGCTCAATTGTTTTAAGATCACTTATCCTCATAGACTGCATTTGATATAAATCAATTATGCACTGGTTATTTTTGGGGGGAAGAAAAGAGACACAAAAGTAAATGATCGGTCAAATTGAAATTACTTTCTGTGTTTGTATATGAAGTTAGTAGTTTCAGGAGCAGTTTGATTTTCTCATGTTTATGATGTAACTATGTTTTAACTAAAAATTAGGTGATTTAAGAAGTCTCAAAATTCGCCAAGTTGATTCAAACTATTTATCATCATTTTTGCAAAATCAATATAGTATTACAATATTGGTTAGCGAATATCTCTTGTATAGAACTTGAAATACAGATGAGAATAAAATGCATGAAGTAATAAAATGTCAGTTACTTTTAAGTCTCGGTTGCTTACAGTTTTTACATAAGAACGGCTTCGTTCTGAGTCCTTTTTTGATTTTTCCTTTACTGCTGAAAATCTCTGTAAATTTTGTGCAATTTTTCTTTTTTTTTTAAAGATTTATTTATTTTATTTGAAAGGCAAAGTTACAAAGAGGCTGAGAGAGAGACAGAGAGAGAGAGAGCCCTTCCATTTGCTGGTCCACTCCCCAGTGGCCGGAGCTATGCCAATCTGAAGTCAGGAGCCAGCAGCTTCTTCCGGGTCTCCCACATGGGTGCAGGTGCCCAAAGACTTGGGCCATCTTCTACTGCTTTCCCAGGCCATACCAGAGACCTGGATCAGAAGTGGAGCAGCAGGGACTCGAACCGGCACCCATATGGGATGCCAGCACTGCAGGCAGCAGCTTTACCCGCATGCCACAGCTCTGGATCCTCTGTGATTTTTTTTGTCTTTGAAAATTATTGATGTTGTCCAAGGTCAATAATAATAATAGACTAAATATTAAATGAGATTAATATGTAGAAGGTGGATTGATGGTGACTCCACCATAGTCACTGCTCAGAAAAGCTGAATAAAATGATTAAAAACTCATAACCGTCTTTCTCAGTTTAACTGAGATGATGTCAAAGGCACGAGCCCTAGAGCTGCCTCCAGAAAATTTTAATGTGAGTGCCATTCTGCAGCAATTCTAATTTTAGGTCATCAGTATCTCTGAGGATGTATTTCTCCATGTTCAACATAACAGTCACACTGTCAAAATACCTAGTGAGTTATACTAATCCACCATATAACAAAACTTTTGTGTGTTATTGCTGGATAATATTGTGAATAACAGTTTTTCCTATGAAATTTAAGCTGCATAATATAATTATAAATATAAATCTGGGTGGTGTTTTTATAAGAGATGAGAATATTATAAATCAATTATTCTAATTAGAAATATCCCCAAACCCAATGTTACTGTCAAAAATCCACATAGCAAAATAAAATGACAAACAATATATTGTATTATTTATATGCTATCACTTATTTTCATTTGAAATTTTTGTTTCAATTATTTGTACAAATATTACATTATCAATAAAGCAGAATCCTTACTGCACATTTTCCAATGAATATTTAAGAAGTGAATAATATTTATATGAAAAGATAATGAGAAATCTACTTCCCATATTTCTCTCTAGATTTCTCCTTTTTACATATTAATTATTGTCTTAGTGTTTACTCCCATTTAGGGATTATTTTAACTTTAAAATAAATAATGCCTACTTACTTTGTATTATTGACAGTTTATTGTCACTTAAATATTTTATTATTTATCTTATTATTTAATGCGACCTTAGGCTCCAAATATATATTTCACTGAAGCAGTAAAAGGAATATATTTATAGGATTATTTATGGGATTAGACTGTATATCTTTCTCAAATATACTGGTTAGTATTCATTAATTTGGAGTAATATTATTGCATACTTTAATTTGATCTTGTAATAGAATTTGAAGCAGGAGATAATTTGCTGATTTTGTTTAGATAGGAGAAGATTTTAGCTTCTAGTCATTGATATGCCTCATTTTTTTCTAAACCTGAGAAAGCAAAAGTTTGACTCAGTAAATATAAAATTTTAATGTTTTTATAATTTAAAAGTTAGGACAATTAAAATATTAAAATTTTTTGTAGTTAATGAAAATCTAGTAATTATTTTATTTTCCATGCACTGAAAATTGGCATAAATCAAAGTGCTATTCTTATGTAGATGTTTCAAATCAGTGATTAAATGCTTCATAATATTAATTTGTATAAGAATAAAATAACACTCATTATGAATAATATAGAAAAGTGCATCTACAAATACACAGATACACACATATATACATATACAACTGCATATAAACAATTGAGCTTAAATCCATTATATTTTAAACATTGATTGAGGTGAATAATACTGTTTTAAGAAATTGTAAAAATTATCTTCTTCATTGAAGCAATTTTTCATTTTCTTGGGAGGCTCTTTGTGTGATATAGAATTTCATACTGGTCAACAGAGTTTTAATCTCAAGCCCCGTTAGGCTTGTTTAAAAAGATTAAGGCAGGATCTTTTGTCAATTAGAAAATTGATTCAGTTTTCAAATGGGGTCAAACAATTCCAAAATTGCAGTAGTTTAACTGCAATACTAGGAAGTGCCTGGCTGTGGAGACTGTGACAAGCAGGGGAATTAGCTGGCATGCTCCCTTTCTATACATTTTATGTGTCTATAGACAGTATGAAGTAAAAAGTAAAATTAATTGATGAAGCAAGGTACTGTGTTTGCTTTATACTTGTACTATTTGATTTAATCAGATTTTATTCTTCATAGGAACCCTGTCATGGAGCAATGAAGTAGGACTATTTTAATGTGAAAAAGTGAAATTTGTAGAACTTAAAAAAACTTATTTTTTCCAAGGCCTAAGTCTAATCTTACACCAAAGTGCATACTTTGGAGGCTGGTATGGGTGGAGTGGATAGAGGGAGTTTGGATAAATAACAAAAGTAAGGGAAGCTGGGTGTGCTTTATTGATTGTGACAAATAGGTCATCCTGATATGAGATATTAATAACATGAGAAGTTGGGTGTGGTGTATAGGAGAATTCTGTATGACTTCCCACTTTTTTGTTTTTGCAAATTTAAAGCTATTCTGAAATAGAAAGTTTATTAAAATAAATAAACTCAGGGAAAAATCCCAGAGGAAATATTTCCTAATATAATGTTAAAAATGACTAATAGATAAAGCATGTATTCATCTTCAGAACAGAATTTATAAAAATGAAAATATATGGCC
Organism: Oryctolagus cuniculus; assembly: GCF_051225735.1. Classification (NCBI taxonomy): domain Eukaryota; kingdom Metazoa; phylum Chordata; class Mammalia; order Lagomorpha; family Leporidae; genus Oryctolagus; species Oryctolagus cuniculus. The sequence continues at coordinate 59,073,179 of NC_142888.1, forward strand.
TGAAGCTATGAGGTTTCAAATAAATGGGGTAGAAACTTTAATATTGTTCATTGGTTTTATGCAGCTTAATTGAAAAATGACAGTATTTAGATATATAAATGTAACATTTGTCTGTTCATTGTTTTCTTTTACAAATACTATGTTTGACTGATTTTAGTGAAAATTTTGAAAGACAATACTATATTAACTGAAATAGCATTATAGAATGATTTAATGATGAGTAATTATTTTGTTTACTGGCACATGAAGTTTCAATATTCCATGAGATAAATCAATTTTAGATTATTTTTTGTTAGTGGAGAAGATATTTGTATTTAACACACTCCATCCTTCTTCTTAAAAGTATAGCAGAATAACCCAAAATGCATAAAAATAAAACTTATTTTAGTTTGATATCATAATCACCATGTTTTTATATGCAATCAACCTCTTAAGTATTTAAGCATTTTACAAAATTTAATGTTTAAGTTAAAGTTTTTAGAACAAAAGATCAACCGTCAGCTTGGTCTGTAAAACAAGCAGACACGACGTCCCTTGTCTGTACATGGATTCATCACACCTTAGTGCTTAATCGTGTAAAGACGAAAAGGTTGCTCCATAGAGAGAAAATATAATAGAAAAGAAAAAGAGTTAATTCTTTGCCCATATATTACTCTATGTCAACCCTTGACTTCAGGGACACAGTAATCTCTCCCCTGAAAGAGGAAACCTAAACATTGCAATGGCTTGGGACATAGAAAAATCTCATGAGAAATTACTAACTGAACTAGCAGTTTTGTATACCTGTCTATGAGCAAGGTGAGTCACAACTTTGAACTTGCACCCAGCCTTTCAGTAGCATCTTCTGCTTCATGTTTTGATCCTATTCTAACATTACATTCAACATCTCCTGAGCGTGCATTTGTATTGTAAAATCTCTTCCAAAAAAAGGCGCTACCATTCACTTAGCAATTTCAACGAGTGCACGTGGTAATGACTGTCACTGTCTCCCCTTGTTTCTCCAGTTCTTTGGAAAAAGCCTTTGGAAATTTCTGTAAAACTGTCTTGATAGTTTATATTCTCTCCTCACTGGAGAGAACCTCCACTTTGACTATGACCTTGTCTAAACAAGATAAGAGTCGGAGAACTCAGAGGGCTTCCATAGCCTTGGAAACTCATGACTGGAGCATAGGGAGATTACTGATGCCATAAACAGGAGTGTCAATTTGTAAAGTCAACAACAGGAGTCACTGTGCACTTACTCCTCATGTAGGATCTCTGTCCTTAATGTGCTGTACATTGAGATTTAATGCTATAACGAGTACTCAAACAGTATATTTCACTTTGTGTTTCTATGGGGGTGCAAAAGGTTGAAATCTTTACTTAATGTACACTAAACTGATCTTCTGTAAAAAAAAAAAAAAAAAAAAAAAGAAATTATCAATTCCCAACTTGACTCTCACTGGGATTAAACATGACAATAGGTCTGATCTGATTTCATCATCATTTAAAAAAAAGTCATCTATTATTTTTCACTTTATGTCTCTGTGTGGGAGCAAACTGTTGAAATCCTTACTTAAGGTATACTAAGCTGATCTTCTGTATATTAAGATAATCGAAAATGAATCTTGATGTGAATGGAAGGGGAGAGGGAGTGGGAAAGGGGAGGGGTGTGGGTGGGAGGGACGTTATGGGGGGGAAGCCATTGTAATCCATAAGCCGTACTTTGGAAATTTATATTCATTAAATAAAAGATAAAAAAAAAAGAATCCAAAAAAAATAAATAAAAAAAATATATATTCTCTCCTCACTGATACTAGAAAGAAGGATCCATTTGTTTGCTTTATTTTCCCCCCAAAGAAGCCTTTTATTTAAGCAATACAAGCTTCATGCATTTCATAAGTACAACTTTAGGAATATAGTGATTCTTCCCACCCACACTCCCACCCTTCCTCCTCCTCCCTCTTCCATCCCTAGTCTCATTCTCCACTAAGATCCATTTTCGATTAACTTTATACACAGAAGACCAACTCTATACTAAGTAAAGAGTCCAACAATTTGTGCAAAAAAATAAAAATAAAAAAGTGTTCCTCATATTTATTTGCTTTAATGTTCACTTTTTAAAGCATTCTGAACCATTGCTATTATCTTATTGCATGGTGTTTTGGCAAGTTGTATAAAAGATTTTAAAACATGCACCATTTACCAAAGGAAATCACAAAAGATGAATATGAAGATTTAACTGCAAAATTGTTCATGTTTACTTTATTTATAATGTCTAGATTTGGAAAAAGCCCAAACAGGAGTTGGTTAAATAAATGTGCAGGATACGCAGTTGTATAAAAGTTTGATGGCATTCTACATAGACAGAAAATTACTCATAAGTTATTAAAGCTAAAATATACACTATCAACACAGAATGGTGATTACTGGAGGCTGGTATGGGTGGAGTGGATAGAGGGAGTTTGGATAAATAACAAAAGTAAGGGAAGCTGGGTGTGCTTTATTGATTGTGACAAATATGTCATCCTGATATGAGATATTAATAACATGAGAAGTTGGGTGTGGTGTATAGGAGAATTCTGTATGATTTCACACTTTTTGTTTTTGCAAATTTAAGACTATTCTGAAATAGAAAGTTTATTAAAATAAATAAACTCGGGGAAAATATACACTTGCAAAAAATGAAAATAAGGAGGAAAAAATAGCAAAAGCACAGAATTCATTTTAATATAGTTATTTATTATTTGAAAGGCAGTGAGAGAGAGAGAGAGAGAGAGATAGAGAGAAAGGAGTTAGAGAGAGAGAGGAGAGTCAGAGAGAGAGAGAAGAAACAGAGAGAGAGAGATCTTCTATATACTGGTTCACTCCCCAGATGGCCACAATGATCAGAATTGGGCCAATCTGAAGCCAGGAATTTCTTCTGGATCTCCTATGTGGGTACAGTGGCCCGAGTATTTGGGCCAGCTTCCAATGCTTTCCCAGGTGCTGGATCAGAAGTGGAGCTGGATTGGAAGTGGAGTAGCTGGGACTTGAACCAGCGCCCACATGGGATACCAGCGCTGCGGGAAACAGCTTAATTCTCTACCACACAGTGTGGGGCCCCAGTAGAATTCATTTTTGTTAAATACTTTATAGGCAGGTAAGAGGCCAGAAGAATGTAGTGAACATTGTTATTGTTGGTTATCCCTGGGAATTGGTATTTTGAGTGATTTTTTTTAAATTTTTGTTTACTTAATTTTATTGATTTGGAAAGCAGAGAAACAGACAGAAAGAGCCCTTCCACCTGCTGGTTTATTCCCCAAATGCCTGCAACATACAGGATTGGTCCATGTCAAAGCCTGGAGCTGAGAAATCAAACTCGGTGTTCCCCATGGAGGGAAATGACACAATTACTTGAGCCCCCATCTGTTGCCTCCCAGGGTGTGCATTAGCAGGAAGCTAGAATGGAAGCAGAGCCAGGACTCAAACTTAGACCCTCTGATATGGGCTGCAGGCATCCCAAACAACATGCTAACTGTCATGCAAAACACCCAACTCTGTTTTCTTTGTTACAGCTTGACCACATGTCTAGTATTTTCCCCAATGACCATATACTTATTTTTGATGTCCTATGAAAACAAAACAATCTCAACTCATTGAATTGAGTGTACCAAGACATTTAGAGTGATTGGAATCCAAAGAACACTGTTATTTGTATCTTAACAGACTTCTTTGACCTTTTAATTGCTCTAAAACTGGATTAACTCAACATATCTTACTGTGGTTTTAATGATAAATAGCAATTATATTAACCGAATTGACTGATTATAAGTCAAAGAATGAGTAATGACTGGGATCACAAGGATTTTACTTCAGTGATCTGGTCATTGGCCAAATAAGATGTAAAGTGGCATGCTATGTGGATACTTTCACTTTTATAAACATGAAATAATGTATTTAACTGCAAAAATTCCATAGTAAATGCTAAGGTTTGTGTATGATTGTGTCCCAAACTCATTCAGGAATTTAAATTCCAAAGCTACAAATTAATGCAGGACCCAGGCTGTGGCACAATGAGTAAAGCCTCTCCCTGTGGTGCCAGCATTCCATATGGGCACCTGTTGGAGTCCCAGCTGCTCCACTTCTGATCCAGCTTCCTGTTAATGCACCAGGGAAAGCAGCAGAAGATGGACCGAGTGTTTAGGCCCCTATACCCATGTGGTAGACCTGGAAGAAGTTCTTATCTCTTGCCTTGGGATCTGCCCAGCTCCTGCCATTGGGGCCACTTGGGGAGAGAACCAGCAGATAAAGGATCTGTCTCTTCCTCTCTCTCTCTTTCCCTCTCTCTCTCTCTGCCTTTCAAACAAATAAATAATTAAAAATAATTTAATGCTATTAAAAGGGTGGAAATTTGATACAATTATGGTGTTTAAGGGAAGAGCCTTTGGGAAGTGACTAAGATTAGATTAGGTAATCAAAGTGTAGTCCCCATGACTGAATCCTGATGGCTTTATAAAGGGGTTGGAGGGAGGGAGGGAGGAGGAGGAGAGAAAGAGAGAGAGAGAGAGAAGAAAGAGGGAGAGAATAGATACAGCACTGTCTCTCACCATGTGATGCCTGATTTCGACTTTGAACTCTGCCGGTGAGAATGCTATTACCAGACGTCAAAACAGTGGTGCCACCTGATCATGAACTGTGAATTCCAGAACTGTGAACCACAAGCAACCTCTTTTCTTTATGAACTTGGCCTGCCTTCGGTTATACTAACAAAAGGTTAGCTGATACAGTGTCATTCGAAGCGAGGACTTCAAAAAGTTCTCAAGAAAACATAATGAAACGATAATGTGAACTTTCCATGAACTTTTTATAGTCCCCTTGCAGTTTACTCGAACGTCATTCTCTGGCCTGGAGCATTTTTTTTTCAAGTGTGTGATTTTTGTGATGAATCACAGTTAATTTGACAAGAATTAAAGGTCATCTTTAAACTCATTTGATTTGTCATTCCTGCTATAAATAGAATTCTGTGCTCTAGGTTGTGTTTGCTCATCTTCACCCCCTTTCTATTACATCAGTCTCTGCATCGGAAGCTGCATGGTTAGAATATTTTCTCTAAAGAGTTACAATAAAGATGACCAGCGTTTCCATTTTTAGAATAAACACGTTTCAGCTCTGAAGCAGCTGAATAACCTTTGAAAAGTTATGGGAAGAGTTCCTAATAACTCTTAAGGATAAGATAGCAAATTTCTCAGAAATGTAAATAGAGCACCAGGCAGTAAGAAATACACTCAGGACCATGAAGACTCTCCAAGGAAGAATACAGCTCTCATAGAGAAATGCAAATTGGATTTTCAATGGACTGTTATTCATATTGGGACTTAGGTTAATCAGTCAGTATTTACTGAGCACAAGGAAAGGCAAGGTTCTCTTCTACACCGGGTTGCTGAACACTGGTGAGCCATTGCAAGTAATATACAATTTTGGTTACCTACATTTCCCTACAGTTGTGGGGACTTACAAAAGGCATTCTTAGATAACAGTACTCCTTTTTCCTCTTACTTTTCTAAGAGTTTTTCCTATCTTAACTTATGAATGAGTTTTCAAATTAATCAAATACTTTGAGATTTTTTGACGTAATTATGTTTCTCCTCCTTTATTCTTTTAATATAGTGAATTATGTCAACACATTATTTCTAATGTTGAAACATCCTTTCACTTTTGTAATAATATATTACTATTTCAATATGCTACTAGATTCCATTTGCTACCACGTGGAATTTCGCATCTCTATTCTTAAGAGATGGTGACCTCTATATTATCTTTCATTTTTTCTGATGTGAGTTTATGTGTGTATATATTTTCTGCTCTCATTCCTTTTAGTATTATTATTAAGCTACTTCAATTATTATTAATTATTCTATATGCTTTCATGGGAATCTCATTCATACCCATGATTTTCATAATGATATTCTGATCACTTCAAACTGATATCTTCATTCCAGAGAACTAAATTCTTCTCTAAATTCTTATCTTATCTTTCTATTAAATGGAATAAGTCATATTTCCCAAAAGTACTTTAAAATTAACACAGCATAAATCAAATATAATTATTCTCTGTAGTTTTCCCTTGTTGTAAGTGCTGATAATGACTTTCTGCACTGATTCATTTAAGTGGCAACTCATATCAAGCCATTCTGAAGCCACTTGCTATCTCATTTATAATATTGTATGCAAACAATTATACTCCTATATATCTCCTAAATGTGCCCGTTAATCATTTCCTCCATTGTCACTCTAAGAGTTAAGGTCTTGGTAATGTTTCAGCTGGGCTACTATAGTGGTCTCCTGTTACCTGATTGTATTTTCACTCTTTTGACACATCTCTCAAACTACTACCATAGTTGTTGTTTCAACTGAATTGCAATGCTGATTATGTTGCTTGACTGCTTAAAATTCTTCAGTGGTTTTCTGCTGACTTGAGGATGAGAATTGATCTCTACACTTGTGATGAAAGCCTCTTTCTCTTCTAGGTATTGTCTACATTTCCAGTCTCAACCCCTATTGATGCCTTTCCCAGAGGTAATAATAATTTGCCTTCTTTGAAAGAGCAATGCTTTCCTTTGCCTTTTTATTTTAAAGTAAACTTTGGTTTTATGCTTCAAATAACTTTTCTCCATCCTGTATGTGTCTGTATTTCCAAATTTGGAATTAATCGGACTACAAAAAGTCATTTCTGGAGTTATCTTAAGGATTGCCAAACACTCACTAAAATGATAGTGATAAATACAAAAAATGATAATGGTCATTGAAATTTATTAAGCACTTACTATACCCCAGACACTGTGATAGATAATTTATATTAATTATCATACCCTAATATCAATAGAAATAAAAGCATATCTCCAAGAAAATTTGAGTTTGGAAAGATGAGCATAAATGTTAGGGTTGGGATTTGCCCTCAGGTTTGTCTGGCTTCAAAACCTCTACTTTTCCTATACACCACATAATGTCTTTGGCTTCTATGTAGTTATGGGCCAACCACAGGAATTACTATAGCAACAGAATATTTCCTGTTATCTGACATTATCTAGAGTAGCATATGATTATGTTGTAAATCTGATTTGTTTTTGTGCAGAACATAATTTTTTTTTTCTCATTTAAAGTAGCATATATTATTCTAGAACTACTTAAAGGTCCAGTTAGGAATCCTACTAGACATCATTCAGTAATTGCCAAACTATTACTGAAAATAGATGTCAATAGTCTGAATAAATTGATGATTTATGGACAATATTTGTGTCCCTCATACTCTTACATTTTCCCTAACTCGACATAAAGTGTTAGTTTGAAAGTAAATTAGCTAACCTTAATATTCTCCCTCAATGGTTTTTAAGAAAAAGTTGTCCAGAATGAGTCTGCCGTGTGAGATTTAAAGTGAATTTATGTATTCCCCACATCTTTACATTACACAGCTGTCACTGGAAAACAGGTTTTCTTCACAGGTGTGTACTTTCCTTTTAGAATACAGAAACAATATAATCATTTATGCATTAAGTCATCATTTGGGTGATGCATTGCATAACAGATACAATTTGAGGGTTCCTGAAGAGAATAAGCTTCAATTTGGGGTAACATCTGGATCTTGTTATTTCAATAGCTTTCCTCAGTTGTAAAATGCTACCTAATATGTACCTTCTGTCATTCTAATTGGTTTAGTTGTTTATTGTAAGCTCCTGTCTTTGGAAACTCTGTTTTGAAACCGTGTGAGTATGAGAATTACTTAGAAACTAACAATTACACAATTTGGAAGTCTGAGAACAGATGGCTCCTTTGGGTAAAATCTCACCCTAGGAATGTGGTTTCTACATACTATCTAACTCACTCAATCCCAAATGAACTATTTAATCCTATTTGCAATAATATTAATTGTATTTTTTACTTCCAAACATTTATTTGTTATTTTAAAAACTAAGGCACAATATTGATATTATGTAACATTTATTTATTTAAGTGTACAGGTCAGTAGTATTTAAATGCATTCACATTGCTGTACAACCATCACCGTTATCCATCTTTAGTACTCTCTTCATCTTCTGAAACAAACTGGGGCCAGCACTGTGTGCAGTGGGTTAAGCTGTTGTTTGCCACTCCAGCAACCTATATTGGAGGGAGGGTTTGAGTCTTGGTTACTCCACTTCCAATCCAACTTCCTCCTAATGTGCCTGGGAAAGAAGTGGTTGGGCCCCTGCCACCCATGTGGGAGACATGGGTGGAGGTCCTGAGTCTTGGCTTTGACCTGGCCCAACACTGGCTGCTGCAGCCATCTGGGGAGTAAACCACTGGATGGAAGATCTCTCTTTATGTGTCTCTCTTTCCCTCTCACTCTGTGTTTCAAATAAATAAATAAATATTTGAAAAATAAGTATACCAATTTATGAATATTGGATGTCTTTCTACTTATTAATGTTTTATTTACTTTCTGCAATACTTTAGTTTTCAGAATTCAAGTCTTTTATTTCTTTAAATTTATTTCTGATGTTTATTTTAATAGTATTGTATAACCACAGCATAAATAAAACCGAAAAACTCTTAGTAACACAAACTACCATGACTCAATCATAAACAAATAGAAAAATTTGAACAGATCTGTGAATAGGAAGGAGGCTGCATCAGTAATTAAAATCCTCTACCAAAGAAAAATTCAGGAACATGTGGCTCCAGTGGGGGATTCGGTTAGACATTTTAAAAAAAATTAACATAAATTCTCAGCCAGCGCCATGGCTCACTTTGTTAATCCTCTGCCTTGTGGCACTGGCATCCCATATGGGCGCCGGTTCTAGTGCCAGTTGCTCCTCTTCCAGTCCAGCTCTCTGCTGTGGCCCAGGAAGGCAGTGGAGGATGGCCCACGTGCTTGGGCCCCTGCACCCTTATGGGAGACCAGGAGGAAGGACCTGGCTCCTGGCTTCAGATTGGTGCAGCGCTGGCCGTAGCGGCCATTTGGGGAGTGAACCAACGGAAGGAAGACCTTTCTCTCTCTCTCTCTCTCTCTCTCTCACTGTCTATAACTCTACCTGTTAAATAAATAAAAAAACTAAAAATAAAATTAACACAAATTCTCAAACACTTCAAAAAAGATTGAAGTGGAATGAGCTTGTCTAAATAAGATGGGAGTTGGTGAACTCAAAAGGCTTCCATAGCCTTGGCAACTCATGACAAGAGCCCAGGGTGATTACTGATGCCATAAACAAGAGGGTCAATTGTTAAGACAACAACAGGAGTCACTGTGCACTTACTCCTCATGTAGGATCTTTGTCCTTAATGTGTTGTACAATGTGAATTAATCTTTTTTTGTTTGTTTTTCCTTTGATCTCAAGTTGTTTTTTTTTTAAACTTTTATTTAATGAATATAAATTTCCAAAGTACGACTCATGGGTTACAATGGCTTCCCCCCCATACCGTCCCTCCTACCCGCAAACCTCCCCTTTCCCACTCCCTCTCCCCTTCCATTCACATCAAGATTCATTTTCGATTCTCTTAATATACAGAAGATCAGTTTAGCATACATTAAGTAAAGATTTCAGCAGTTTGCTCCCACACAGAGACATAAAGTGAAAAATAATAGATGATTTTTTAAATGATGATGAAATCAGATCAGACCTATTGTCATGTTTAATCCCAGTGAGAGTCAAGTTGGGAATTGATAATTTCTTTTTTTTTTTTACAGAAGATCAGTTTAGTATACATTAAGTAAAGATTTCAACAGTTTGCACCCCCATAGAAACACAAAGTGAAATATACTGTTTGAGTACTAGTTATAGCATTAAATCTCAGTGTACATCACATTAAGGACAGAGATCCTACATGAGGAGTAAGTGCACAGTGACTCCTGTTGTTGACTTTACAAATTGACACTCCTGTTTATGGCATCAGTAATCTCCCTATGCTCCAGTCATGAGTTTCCAAGGCTATGGAAGCCTTTTGAGTTCTCTGACTCTTATCTTGTTTAGACAAGGTCATAGTCAAAGTGGAGGTTCTCCCCTCCCTTCAGAGAAAGGTACCTCCTTCTTTGAAGACAATGTGAATTAATCTTATAACTAGTACTCAAACAGTACTTTACACTTTGTGTTTCTGTGTAGGTGCACACTGTTGAAATCTTAATATATACTAAATTGATCTTCTGTATATAAAGATAATTGAAAATGAATCTTGATATGAATGGAATGGGAGAGAGAGCAGGAGATGGGCGAGTTGTGGGTGGGAGGGAAGTTATGAGGTAGGGGGAAGCCACTGTAATCCAAAAGCTGTACTTTGGAAATTTATATTTATTAAATAAAAGTTAAAAAAAAAGATTGAAGTGGAAGGAATACTTCTGAATTCATTCTATGAGGTCGACATTACCTTGAAACCAAAGGCAGACAAGGATGTTACAAGAAAATAATAGACCAATATTTAACCAAAAATCCTCATGAAAATAATAACAAGCAGAATTAAATATTATAGAGGAATTATGTACCATTGCAAATTTGGATTTATTCCTGGAATACAATATTAGTTCATGCTAAAATATGTATCAGTGTAAACAACACATCAGTATAATAAAGGAAAAAATCAAATGGTCTTACCAATCGTTACAGAAATAGAAATTAACAAAAATGATCAAAACACTGAACAAAACAGGAATAGAAGGAAACTGTCTCAGTATAATAAAGGCCATGTATGAATGACTCAAGATTTTCTCCTAAGATTAGGAACGAGGTGGGATGGTTTTCGGTCCATTTTGTGCTGTATAACAGAATACATGAGACTAGATCATGTATAAAGAACAGAGAATCGTTTCCTCACAGTTCTAGATGAACAGAGAAGCCCAAGATTAAGATGCCAGTATCTGGTAAAGGCCTCATTGCCGCATCATCACATGGTACAAAGCATCACACAGCAGAAGGGCAAGGAGGAAGAAGGAGCCAGGGAGGTCAGAGTCATCCCTGTGTAAGGAGCCCACTCCCATGCTGCACCCAGGCTCATACTAATGATAGTCAGGACAGTGGTACTCCCAGTGCCTAAACTCCTCCCATTACCACTCCATTGGAGGGAGGTTGGAATCACGATCACGTTTCTAACAGACGAATTTTGGAGGGCACATTAAAAGCATAGCAAACACTTTCGCCACTTCTATTCAACACAGGGCTGGAATTCTTAGCCAGAGTAATTAAGTAAGAAAAATAAATAAAAGACATTCAGATTGGAAAGAAAGAAGTAAAATTGTCTCTGTTCACAGAAGACGTGAACTTAAAGGTAAGAAATCAATATATTTTTTTTTTACAAAAAGATTTACTTATTTATTTGGGAGACTTATAGAGAGAAAGGGAGAGACAGGGAGAGGGGGGAGGGAGAGAGAGAGAGAGAGATTTTCCATCTGCTGGTTCACTCCCCAAATGGCTGCTATGACAGGAGCTGGGCTGGTCCAAAGCCAGGAGCTTCCTCTTGGTTTCCGTTGTGGGTTCAAGGGTCCAAGGACTCAGACCATCTTCTGCTGCTTTCCCAGGAGCATTAGCAGGGAGCTGCATTGGAAGTGGAGCAGCCAGGACTCGAACTGGCGCACATATGAAATGCCATAGCCACAGATGGCAGCTTTACCAGCTTCAGCACAATGCCAACCCCACTTTTAATATTTCATACACACACACATGTAAAATAATAATACAAATACTAAACAAATTCAATGAAGTTTCAGGATACACAACAATACCCTCAAATAAGTTACATTTCTATGCACTAACAATTATCTGGAAAGGAAATTAAAGAAACAATATTTACAGGAATAAATCTAAACTGAACCTTTTTTCTCCAGAAAAATTATTACCCTATTTGAGATTATATTCCTACATTAAAAAAAAAAAAGATCTATTGATTTATTTGAAAGAGTTACAAAGAGGCAGAGGCAGAGAGAGAGAGAGGTCTTCCTTCCGCTGGTTCACTCCCCAGATGGCTGCACTGGCCGGAGCTGGGCCGATCCAAAGCCAGGATCCAGAGGCTTCTTCCAGGTCTCCCAAGTGATTGGAGGGGCCCAAGGACGTGGGCCATCTTCTGCTTTCCCAGACCACAACAGAGAGCGAGATCAGAAGTGGAGCAACCAGGACTCAAAGCAGAGCTCATATGGGATGCCAGTACTGCTGGTGGTAGCTTTACCCTCTATGCCACAGTGCTGGCCCTGTATGCCTACAATTTTTATAATTTTCTTTTCATTACATACTAATGAAAAGCTCTTGGGTTTTAAGCAGCAGATCCCCATCTATAACTTCTTGATCTTTCCTCATGATTATTTCTGCCATTCTTTTATATATATATATAAATTTATATATATAAATATATATACATGCAAATATATATACATGCAAATATTGAACTCTACTTCTGATTTCTTCAGCTCCAATAACTTATAAAACCAGTTAATCACAGAACAAAGTCAGTGCTTGTCTGAATAATTACACAGCAATTTCTTCTAAATCTAAATTTAATTCATAATGCAAGTCTCCTGGACAATTAAGATTCATGTTTATTTTTCTCAGAAAAAGTCTTACCAAGGTTTGTAAGACTTTATAATTTTTCCCACATTTATATCAACTATTTGTATTTATGTATAGTCACTCTACATAGATGGCCACAAATTATCCTGTCAATACAACATGGGCTACAGTTATTTTCTAAAACATTCTTTCTCTTGTTTTGTGTTGTTTTATTCTTTCAATTGTTTTTATTTGAAAAAATAGACATCAAAATTTGTAAAAATAGAACAGCCCTGAAATTCAAATTATGGATGAATTTCTTCATTACAGATAATGATTCTATCTTATTCATCTATCCTTTCTAGGTGAATTTTTCACAGGAAAACAGTGGAAAAGGTAGTGAACACTATACTTGACTTTGACACTGTGGTAAGTAGAGTGGCCTCCTGATGATGTACATGTTCCAGTCTCTGGCATCTGTAAATATTTTACATCATATGGCAATGAGCACTTTTGCAGATGTAATTAAGTTAGAGAGATTATCCTGCATTATCCAGCTTGGGTCCAATCTGATCACTTAAATCCTTGAAAGCAAGGAATGATTTCCACCTGGAGACTGAGATGCAGCAGCAGAAGGCAGAGAGATTAAAAGCATAAGAAGGAATGTGAGGCCTCTAGAAGCAAAGTCTAGCCCTAATTAACAGACACCGAAGAAATGAGAATTTTTGGCATATAATCACCAAGGAACTGAATTTATCTAGCAACCTGAATTGATGTGAAAGTGTGTGTGTGGGGGGGGGTGGTGAGTGTTTGGTACAGTGGTTAATTTCCCACTGTGGATCTTACCATCTCTTACCAGGTCCCTAAGTTCAAGTCCCAGCTCTGCTTCCAAACCTGCTAAAGCACACCCTGGGAAGCAGTAGGTATTGGCTCAGGCACTTGAGTCTATGCCACCCATGTTGGAGACCTGGACTGAGTTCCAGGTTCCTGCTTTCAGCCTAGTCCCGCCCCAGCTATTAGAGGCATTTAGGGAAAGGAAGCAGTTGGTGGAAAATTGATCTCCTTCTCCCTCCCTCTCCCCTTTCCCTCTGCATCTCTCACTCTCAGCAGGCATTGTGCTCCAGCATAGGCCCCCAGTTGGGACACCCACATCTCATGTGAGAGTGCCGGTTCGATTCCCAATTACTTCGTTTCTGATCCAGCTTCCTGCTCATACACTTGAGGAGGCAGCAGACAATGGCCCAAACACTTGGATTCCTACCACTCATGTGGGAGACTTGAATAGAGCTCCTGGCTCTTAACTTCTTCCTGGCTCCACTCCAACTGTTGTGAGCATCTGGAGTGTGAACCAATGAATGGAAGATCTCTCTCACTCTCTCCACCTTTCAAATAAATAAATAAAAATTTTACAAAGATGCCTGTGTTCAATATAAGAAAAGAAGGAAAGAAAATGTATTTCCTCCAGATTCTCCAAGAGGAAACACAGCTCTACTGACATCTTGATTTCAGCCTCATGGGAACCTAAGCAGAGGCCCCAGCTGATTTTTCCCAACTAAAGAATCCATATAAGAATAAATTTGTGTTGTTTTAAACTGGTAAGCCTGTGTTAATTTGTTACAGAAGCAACAGAAAACTAAGGGGGACCTAAATTTGTTGATTGACTTTGGAAAAGCAAATTAATCTCTTTGGACATACTGTAATAAATAATCAAATATTTACTGAGTGTTTTGTATGTGTTATTAGTCACTCAAAGACATATTGAGCTAAATTATCCACAATTCATATTCCTATCTAGAGGAAGAAATACAAATGATGACAAAGATCTCTTTAGGTGTTAAAATTTTGTAAATGCATGTTAAACATTTACCACATGACTGCCAATAAAATTTTGGGAAAATTGAATGATAATTTTTAGTTTCTCCTTTAAAAGGGTTTGTAACTCATGATACTGAAATTTGAGTGCTTTAAACACTGATGGTCATTCTGAACTTTCAAAAGATTCCTAAAAAAATGCCAGTACTTACATATTAATAGGATGATACAAGAAGGAAAATTGAAATGGATTACATAGGAAAATGACACAGAGAAATATACACTACAGGCCGGCACCACAGCTCAATAGACTAATCCTCCGCCTTGCGGCGCCGGCACCCTGGGTTCTAGTCCTGGTCGGGGCGCCGGATTCTGTCCCGGTTGCTCCTCTTCCAGTCCAGATCTTTGCTGTGGCCCGGGAAGGCAGTGGAGGATGGCCCAAGTGCTTGGGCCCTGCACCCCATGGGAGACCAGGAGAAGCACCTGGCTCCTGCCTTCGGATCAGCGCGGTGGCCACGACACGCCGGCCGCAGCAGCCAATTGGGGGGTGAACCAATGGAAAAAGGAAGACCTCTCTCTCTGTCTCTCTCTCTCACTATCAACTCTGCCTGTCAAAAAAAAAAAAAAAAGAAAAAAAAGAAAGAAAAAGAAATATACACTACAATTACAAAAATGAAGGGATAGAATTTTATTAGAAAATTCAATGAATTTTTTATTTGGCTTAGAAATGACATATGGCATTTCAGAAAAAAAAATAAAATTTTATCCATATGTAAGACCAGTATTATGGCACAGCGGGTTAATCTGCTGCCTTCAATGGCATCTCATGTGTGTGCCAGTTTGAGACCCAACTGTTCCACTTCCAATCCAGCTCTCTGCTAATGCCCTGGGAAAAGCAGCAGAAGATGGCCCAAGTGCTTGGGTCCCTGACACTCACATAGGAGACCTGGATGAAGCTCTTGGCTTCTGGCTTCTGCCTGGCCCAGCACTGCCCTTTTTGGAAGTGAATCAGTGGTGGATCTCTCTGTAACTCTGACTTTCAAAATAAAATAAATCATAAAAAAAGTTTTGTTCATATTTGAGACTATTATAAGGTAAATGATTTTAAATCAGTAATATTTTATGTTGGTGAACATAGGTATAGATGATATTTTAAAGTTAAAGAATGGCACAAATCTTAGAAAAAAAACTTTTTTAAAAAGATTATTTATTTGAAAGTAAGAGTTATACAGAGAGAGAGAAGGAGAGGCAGAGAGAGAGAGAGAGGTCTTCCATCTGCTGATTCACTCTCCAATTGGCCACAATGGCTGGAACTGCATCAATCTGAAGCCAGGAACCAGGAGTTTCTTCCAGGTCTCCTATGTGGATTCAGGGGCCCAAGCATTTGGGCCATCTTCTACTGCTTTCCCAGACCATAGCAGAGAGCTGGATCAGAAGTGGAGCAGCCGGGACTCAAACCAATGCCCATATGGGATGCCCGCACTGCAGCTTTACCCTTTAACCCACAACATCGGCCCCAGAAAAAAAAAGCTTTCACTAGTTTGAATAATTTCAGAAAGTATTACATTCATAAAATCTTTTATTTTCATTTTACTGTCTTAAATTGTAAGAATATGTTAAAGATTTCTTTAATTTTACAAGATTTAAAACTATATTAATGGGAGAGCTTCCAAGATGGCAAAGTAGGGAAGGAGCTTACTGCTCTAGTCTAGAAGTTGATAGTTTTTAAAATGTGTAGAGAGTGCAGTCTCAAGGGAGAGTTAGGGAGAAAATGGCAGTGGAAACTACTGAAATTAGAGGGACAGAGTGGACCTACATGGAGGGTATGGACTCCCACAACTCAGGACCACAACAGCCGAGAGTCTATGCACCAGTGTTGAAGAGTGAGGTGAGACCAGACTGCAGCAGCCCAAGCCACTGGCAAAAAAGCTGCAGGAAGAGCCTAGAGGGAACCTGGCATGGAGCACCACTGGGGATAGTGTACCTGCCAAACTAGAGGAGAAATAAAAAAGAAGGGCACATTTCTCTCTCCCCGATCATTTTATAGCCGTGTCCTGTAACAAGCCAATAGAGTGGGCACCATTTTGGAGGTACATAACAGCTGTGCCAGATTGTGTCCGTGCCCAGCAACCAGCCAAGTAGAGACTCCTGATTCTGGTGGGGAGAACTAACAGGGGGCTGGGTGCTCATAACTGTGGGAGGCTTGTGTGCTGGGACTGTGAAAAAAAAAAAAAAACTGAGGCTGTGTGGGAGGACTCACAGTGTGGCTGGGAATTTGGGCAGTCACGGTGGGAGACTCCACATGCTCAAGGCTTCCTGGTTACCTGGTGAGGGACATTGCTGGGAAATTTGTGCTTACACTGAGGACTGCACAGATCCTTTGTGTGGTCCTTGGGGCAGAATGAACAAATCTTATACCTACCGGGGCTAGTGCTCAAGCACTAGAGATTTACTACGTCAAACCTGGGTGTATCACCTTAGACATGCTCCTCACCCTGGAGAACTGAACAGAGCTCCCTGGCAACACTCACAACATGCCTCTAGATATTCACTGAAAGCAGACACTCCACTCATCTACAGAGGAATAGTACAAAGATAAAAGCCACCACATGGGGCTGGCTCTGTGGCATAACAGGTAAAGTTGCTGTCTGTGTTGCTGGCAACCCATTTGGGCGCCGGTTTAAGTCTTGGCTGCTCCACTTCTGATCCAGTTCTCTGCTATGGCCTGGGAAAGCAGTAGAAGGCCCAAGTCCTTGGGCCCCTGCACCCTCATGGGAGACCCAGAAGAAGCTGTTGCTCCTGGCTTTGGATAGGTGCAGCTCCAGCCTTTGCAGCCAACTGGGGAGTGAACTAGCAGATGGAAGACCTCTCTCTTTCTTTCTGCCTCTCTTTCTTTCTTTGTGTAACTTTGCCTTTCAAATATTAAATAAATCTTTAAAAAAGGCTATATTTCCAGAGATAGTATAAAATTAAAATCAATATGTAGCATTCACTTTAACTAACTGGATATTATACAGGTAGCATTTTGTTAAAAATTATGTAGTTACAACACAAAGTTGAAATACTAAGTTGCTCATGACAGATGGTCTAGAAACTGTGTTTTGTTTGATTAAAATGCATATCTACCAGCCTCTTCTGAAAAATTTTTAGTGCTAATATATGAAATGTGCCCTTTGTGCTTTTAAAATAGTTAGGAAATAATGTATTTGTTCACTGTGAGAGAGAGGAGTTTGAGCTGAGATTCTGCTGAATGACTCAAGCTTCATTTGCACTGCCATTAGCTAGCAATCACCCTTGGACTCCCTGTAGGCTTTCCCATCTCAAACATTCCAAGTGCCTAAAATTACCCAAACTCCCATAGCAATTAGCAGAACAAAACAAGTGGATAAATCCTACAAGAAAAAGAAAGAAATAGAAGTGCAAACATGATATATGCATTACACTTTCCTCTACCCACCCTCTTCCTAAAAGCACTATGGGTTCTTAATGTACCATTTTAGATGCTTAGTCTCTGCTCAGCTGCATTTGTAGATCTTATATAGTTACATGTGCTGTAAGACTAATATTTTAGAGAAGGAAGATTAAAAGGCCAAAGACTTAATTTTCAAAAAAAAGTTACATGTGAATTTAAATGAGAAAATAGCTGGCCTATCATCAGATTATTAGCAGCATAAGATCTGATAGTAAAGGAATTGATGATTTGTGTTTGTAATGGAGTTGTTGAAAATAGATACTATGCCCTTTTAGAAGATAATAACATTGATCATTTTTGTTTTGTTCAGAGTTAGTAGAAGTTTCCTGGCTTTCCTTTTTGTTTTTTTGTTTTGTTTTGTTTTTGTTTTTGCCACTGGCTCTTCCTACTCTGTTGAATCATCGGAGACCCTAGGTAACCAAGGCACTGTTAGTTTAGATTATATGGGAAGATGGGAAGTAACGCAGTAATACATGACCATAGTCTTTCTTGACTCTCCTTCAAGAACGTTCATTCACAAGAGTGCTTGATTCAATTCTCAGCTCCTCTGTTTTCTATCCAGCTTCCTGCTAACGCACATTCTGAGAGGCAGCAGATAATAACTTAAGAACTTATGCCCCTGACACTAACGTGGGAGGCCCAGATTGAGTTTCAGGTCCTGGCTTCAACTTGGCTCACCCCTGCCTATTGTGGACATTTGGGAAGGGAACCAGTGGATGGAAGGTCAATCTCTCACTCTCTGTCTGTATTTCAGATAAATAAATAAGTAAATTTTACAAAGAAATGCATTCATCTATGAGTTATACTATGGGGAAACAGTATTATTATAAATGTTCAAAGGAAATTGTCCTTAAAGCCAACAATACTCCATCCTTAAAATTATGAAGTCATATACCTCAGTGATATTATGTAAACTGATTTGTATTTGCAATGTTGCTCAAAATATTGGATAAAATGACAAAAAGTGTTTACAAATCTGTAGGATTCTTTACAATGGAATCATTCCATTCACTTCATTTGATGGACTGCATTGTATTTTCCAGAAGACAGCATGATTTTCCATGATATTATTGATGGAACATGGACTAAGAAATAATAAATGACAGCTGCAAAAGTACATGACCTAGACAAATGGCTTGAAATCTACATAAATTGGTTTCCTGATCTATAAACTGGCAATGTTAGACAATTACTGCTTAACATATGTTAAACATGTAGAGAATATGAAGTATTTCAACAAAAATCAATCTGCTTTGTCTACCGTAATTCTTCCTTATAATGAGATTATTATTCAATGATATTTTGAGCTTGTACAGAACATAAACATTTCCAAGGTCATTAGCATCTACTACTATGGTTATTCCTCTCAAACTAATGTGGAGTTGGTACAACTGTAATTACTCTTGGTTTCTTTATCAACCAAAGTCACAGAAAAAAAAAAAAACAGGAAAAGCATACAGAAAATGTAAGCGACTTTCTCACAGTCATATGGTGGTAGATATTTGATTGAAGTCTACTCAGTTTTCTATTTCAAAGGCTGTTTCTTCAGTTATTACGTAACACTAACTTTCTAGAACATATGAGTATGATTAGGAAAGCAGATAATATATTTCAGCAGTCTCCGGAAGATATTTGAGAGGATGATGAATCCAAGCCCTATACAATGCCTTGAATGCCAATGCTAAATACCATCAGATCCCAGTGTCACAGACTCTGTCCTGTAGCTTGAAATTTCCTCACCCTGCTTTTTTGATTGCAAATCAACCTCTTACCAAACCAACTCACTGAATTGAGGGAGTGGTACAACCTTCCCTACAGAGTCCCTGATCATCGTCAAAATTCTCTAAAGGGCATGTTATGGCTGACCAACTGAAGGAAAGTCATGAGCACTGGAGACCAACTGGGAGCCTGGACATGAACTGAATATGTGCCTTTCAGCCCCAGTGTCTGTCTCTAAGAACCTGTCACTCTTAATCCCTATGAGAGTCCAGGAAAATGAGTGATAACTGCCTGGCTCCTTGCAATAAATAATCTGTTTTTTTCCTACCACTTTGATGTCAGTGATTGCTTTCCTTGGGAAAGCAGTCTCATTTTGGGGGTTCCATAGCAACTCCTCCAACAAGTTTAGGGGATTATTTTATATCAGTGACGTGTCTGAGACCTTGTTTTCCAGAGTTAATGTCTGTACTTTTCAGGAAATGGATGAAAACTGTTATCTGTTAGTCAGCATGCTAAATGAATGGTAATTGTTTTCTATTGGTTCCAAATGGGATGAAAATCTTATACTTCTTTTCCTTTTTTTCTTAAAATATTAAATATCAGCAACCTACTCATTTCAGATAATTTAGGTGTAAACAGGTTGCATGTGGACTGGGTGACACATTAAGATTTAGCTTGTTATTTTTTTGTTTAGCTTCCTATATTTAATTTTTATACAGCTTATGAGCTGATTTTCCTCATTGTATCCATTTTTACTTTGTTGAAAAGCAAGAACAAGCTAGAAATAATTAATGTGTTTTTTATTGAATCACTTTATATGTGTCTGTTCTTTGATTTATTTATTCCTTCAGTAAATCTGAGGCTTCACTGCATACTGTGCACTACCATATGCTGAACATTAGGTTTCTTCAGTGGGGACAAGAGGCCCAATCGTTGTTCACGCAGGGCTTCGGATGAAGAATGAAGATGATGTGAAATGAGGGTAAAATAGTTCATAAGGATGGATCACATAGGGATTTCAATGCCAACTTACATATAGTCATCTTCATTTTAACAGCAACAGGAAGCTCATAAGGGATTTTATTTAGATAAGTCTTGAAGGTGACTAAGAGAACATGAAAATCACGTCGGTGTTTTAAAAATATTCTTGGGAGAGGGAAATATTGTATGTATGTCAAATATTTTTTCACAGTAAATAAATAGGACTGGAAATATAACTAGCATTATCAACTTTTTCTTAGCAATTTGTTAAAATATAGCACATGTATAGAAAAGTACTAAAAACAGCACATCAACAAATTATTAAAAGAGAACACATCATATAACTAAACACAGCTAAAAAAAAGGATGTGATTAGCATACAAAACCCTCCTTCAGGTTCCTTCTCAATCAAAATGTTTTCCCTCTTCTAAAAGGCACCCAGTAGTCTGACTTCTAAACTCATAGTGTAGCTTTACCCTTATTTTGGTGAGCTTTGTATCAGTGGAAACATAAATATGTACTATTTTTATCTGTGTCTTTTTTTCTATATTGTGAAATTCATTTATGTTCTTGCACATAATTGCATTTTGTTCATTTTTTTGCTGTATAATATTCCATGAAATCTGTTACAATTTACCTATACATTCTTTTAAAATATTTATTTGATGGGCTGGTGCTGTGGCATGGTGGGCTAAACTGCTTATGGCGCTGCAATCCCATATGGGCACCAGTTTGTATCCCAGCTGCTCCACTTCCCATCCAGCTCTCTGCTATAGCTTGGGAAAGCAGTAGAAGATGGATCAAGTGCTTGAGCCCCTGCATCCACGTGGGAGACCTGGAAGAAGCTCCTGGTTCCTGGCTTTGGATCGGCTCAGCTCTGGCTGTTGTGGCAACCTAAGGAGTGAACCAGTGGATGGAAAACCTTTCTCTCTGTCTCTCCCTCCCTCTGTCTGTAACTCTACCTCTGAAATAAATAAATAAAATATTTTTAAAAATATTTATTTGAGAGACAAAAATACAGAGAGAGCTTCCATCTGCTGTTTCACACCCCATGTGCCTGCAATGGTATAAGCTGGGTTGGGGCAGGAGCCAGAAGCCAGAAACACAATTCAGGTTCCCATCTGAACGATAGGAACTCAATTAACTGACCTGTTATCTGTTGCCTCCCAGGTCTGCATTAGCTGAAATCTGGAGTAAGGAGCCAGAGCCAGGAATTGAACCTAAATACTCTGATGTGGGACATGTACATCTTTACCTCTAGACTACATGCACACTTGTATGTGTATGTTCTATTGTTGGACATCTGGAATGCTGCAGTTTGGGCTACCTGAATACTGGTGTGCTGAATATCCTTTTATATATATTTTGGTTTACATAATCACAAATTTCTGTCAGATATACACAGAGGAATTGGACAGAATAATCATTAATTATGTTAATATTTAAATTTGGTAGATAATGCTAAACATTTTCCAAAGTAATTACACAAATTTTCATCTCCACATATGTTAGACTTCTAACAGCTCCATATTCTTACCTAAATTACTGTGATTTTCAAATTTGTTATTCAACCAAAAGAGTCAATTTGCCAGGAAGATGTAACAATACGTATGCACCAAATAGCAGAGTTTCAAAACATAAAACTAATATTTGATAGAATTAAAGTGCATAAGTACATCATCATACTGGAGGAATTTAACACAGTATGCTCAGTAGCTGTTGAAACAGGAAGAAAAAGAAGCATTAAGTCTCTAGAAGATTTGATGAACAAAATTTACAAAACTGACTCTATTTACATATTTAGAATATGGGCAAACAACCATTGAATGAACATTCTTTTAAAATCCACATGAATTGCCGGCACCACAGCTCACTAGGCTAATTAATCCTCCACCTGTAGCGCTGGCACCCGGGTTCTAGCACCAGTTGGGGCACCAGATTCTGTCCCGGTTGCTCCTCTTCCAGTCCAGCTCTCTGCTCTGGTCGGGGAGTGCAGTGGAGGATGGCCCAGGTCCTTGGGCCCTGCACCTGCATGGGAGACCAGGAGGGGGCACCTGGCTCCTGGCTTCGGATCAGCACAGCACGCTGGCCACAACGCGCTGGCTGTAGCGGCCACTTGGGAGGTGAACCAATGGAAGGAAGACCTTTCTCTCTGTCTCTCTCTCTCGTTGTCTAACTCTGCCTGTTAAAAAAAAATCCACATGAATCTTTACCAAAATTGTGCTAGGCCATAAAACAATTTTGAAATTATTCTCTGGCCACAGTGGATATCAATAACACAAGAAAAATATCCAAATATTTAGAAATTATTCAATATACTTTGAAGCAATTAACCAAAGAAGAAATGATAATGAAAATTAAAAAATACTTTACTCATAAAGATAATGAACATACAGGATATCAAACCTTGTGGTAGGTCGGCGCCGCGGCTCACTAGGCTAATCCTCCGCCTTGCGGCGCCGGCACACCGGGTTCTAGTCCCGGTCGGGACGCCGGATTCTGTCCCGGTTGCCCCCCTTCCAGGCCAGCTCTCTGCTGTGGCCAGGGAGTGCAGTGGAGGATGGCCCAAGTGCTTGGGCCCTGCACCCCATGGGAGACCAGGAGAAGCACCTGGCTCCTGCCATCGGATCAGCACGGTGCGCTGGCCGCATCATGCCGGCCACAGCCATCAGAGGGTGAACCAACAGCAAAGGAAGACCTTTCTCTCTGTCTCTCTCTCTCACTGTCCACTCTGCCTGTCAAAAAAAAAAAAAAAAAAAAAAAAACCTTGTGGAATGCTGAGAACCTATGCAGAGAAGAAAGTTTATACCCCATACATTTAAATATCAGCAAAGAAGGTAGATCACACATCAATATCCAAATATTCACCTCAGACATTAACAAAAGAGCATCATATCACATACCAAGAAAAGAACAACAAAAACCATAAAGATAATGAGATACAAAGCAAAACAAACAAATGAAAATCTACAACAGAAATGCTTAACAAAATCAAATGTGAATTATTTGAAGGACTCATGTTGGGGACTCAGAAAATGATACTCCAAAGTGATGGCCTCGGAAGAATTCAGAGAAGCAAACTTTCTCTCTAACCTCTCCTGCCCTCCTGTCTCTTACCTTTCATTTTCCCCCAAGGCAAGCCACTTGAAGTAGAAATCCTCTTTCCTGAGACAGGCTACGGAACCCAGAGTCCCTCTCCTCTAACCCCAACATTAACTGTTGCTGCTCTCTACAACTTCATTGCTGACCTACCTCTCAAAATACTCGGATACCAATTTAACTGTATGCATCCTTCAATGATTAGTCAGTTTGTCAATGACTCCCAGATATTAATCTCCAGATATTATTACTGACATCTAACTTCAAATATCCAACTTCTGTATGGCATCTCCATTTGACTGTCACTCTGGAATATCAAGTTCAGAAGGCCCATCAACAGAAGACTGGATAAAGAAATTATGCGATATGTACTCTGTAGAATGCTATACAGCAGTAAAAAAAAAAAAAATGAAATCCGGTCATTTGCAACAAAATGGAGGAATCTGGAAAATATCATGCTGAGTGAAATGAGCCAGTCCCAAAGGGACAAATATCATATGTTCTCCCTGATCGGTGACAACTAACTGTGCACCTAAAAGGAAACCTGTTGAAGTGAAATGGACACTCGAGAAACAATGACTTAATCAGCCCTTGTCCTGTCAAGGAACAACTTACTATTTTATTCCTTTTAGTATTTTTTTTTTTTGTTCTACTTAATACCATTGGTTGAACTCTTTAATTAACACACAATTATTCTTAGGTGTTTAAATTTATCTGAAAAGTGATCCCTGTTAAATATAAGAGTGGGAATAAGAGAGGGAGGATATGTACAGTTCGTCACATGCTCACTCAGACTTACCCCTAATAGTAGAGCTAGAAATGTGCCAGGGGATTCCAAATCAATCCCATCAAAGTGGCATGTACCAATGCCATCTTACTTGTTAAAGTGATCAGTTTAAGTTCATAATTGATCAAAAAGATAGGATTAAGTGCCAAAGGGATTACATAAATAAGACCAGTGTCTGCAAATAATAATTGATAGAATTAAGAAGGAAAGAATGATCTTTCATGGGAAACGGGATACGCAGCAGACTCATAGAATGGCAAATGCCCTAAACAACACTCTGGCCTCAGAATCAGCCCTTTAGGCATTCGGATCTGGCTAAAAAGCTCCTGGATCCTGACTGTCTTCAGCTGCTTTCCCAGGCCATTAGCAGGGAGCTGGATCAGAAGTGGAGCAGCTGGGACTAAATCAGTGCCAGAGCTGTGCCCATCTGAAGCCAGGAGCCAGGAGCTTCTTCCGGGTCTCCCACATGGGTGCAGGACTTGGGCCATCTGTACTGCTTTTCCAGGCCATAGCAGAGAGCTGATTCAGAAGTGGAGTAGCCAGGACTCAAACCAGTGTCCATATGGGATGCCGGCACTGCAGGCAGCGGCTTTACCTGCTATGCCACAGCGCTGGCCCCGAGAATTATTTTTAATAGATGTAAATGCCTTTATTTCTTTCATTACTGCTTTAAAACAACAACATGGGGATAGTTTTTTTTTTTAATTATTTATATTTTTGAAAGGTAGACTTACAGCAAAAGGGGAAGAAATAGAGATCCTCCACCCTCTGGTTCACTCCCCAAATGGCCACAAATTGTCAGGCTTGGGCCAGGCCAAAGCCAAGAGACAAGGACTTCCTCCAGACCTCTCCTGTTGGCTTCAGGGTCCCAAGCACATGAATCATCCCCCAGTGCTTTTCCAGGTGCACCATCAGGGAGCTGGATCTGAAGTGGAGCAACAAGGACCGAACTGGTGCCCATATGGGATGGCCATACCACAGGCGGCAGCTGTACCTGCCACACCACAGTGCTGGCCCCAACATGGGAATATTTTAACCTGTCAATTATTCACACTCAAAATAATGACTCATAGTCACCAGAAAAATAATGTTATGTACCCCAATTCTTCCTTACCAAAAACTGTGGAAAAGTTTGAAAATGTTTGCAGAAATTTTCACTGAAAACTTTCATATTAATAAGCATACATGCACAATCATATACAACACAGATGCCAAATGTGATTACATTAGATTAGATTAGAGAATGCAACAATATAGAAGTCCAATTTTTGTACGCTGCCAGTAACAGGATATGGTTGTGCTTTGATCTTTCATAAATTATAAACGTGTTAGTAGTGGTTTTGCCAAATTAATTGGCAGTGAGAAAGAGATAAAATGCCATTCTGTTGAAAGAAAGGTGTAAATAAGTGAGGTGGAATTACATGTGAGGCTCAGTTCAGAAATCTGACTTCCAGAACTGTGAAATTGTCCATTTGTGTTGTTATGAGTCAATAAGTAGCTGATAACTCATTAAGGTATCAACCAGAAACTAACACAGTTCATATTTTGGTATTCAAATGAGAAACCTTTAAGGTAGACTCAAAAGTTAAGCAACCAGCCGGCTCTCTGACATTTGCGGTATAGGGAAGACATGCCATGAGCAATTGCTCATAACAACACAAATGGGCGATTTCACAGCTCTGGAAGTCAGATTTCTGAACTGGGTCGCACAGGGCTAAAGCATCCGTTTTCTTGCCTTTTCTGCCTCTGAAGGCCACCATGTTCCCTGACTCAGTGTGCACTTCCACCATCTTCAGAGGCAGAAACAACAGGTCAACCTTTTCACATTGCCTCACTCTGATCTTTTTTTTTTTTTTTAAGATTTATTTATTAGTTTAAAAGGCAGAGAAACAGAGAGAGAGAGAGAGAGAGAGAGAGAGAGAGAGATACACAAGGAGAGAGAAATCTTCCATCCTCTGGTTTACTCCCCCAAAATGCCAACCAGACAAGGCTAAGCTGATTCCAGGAGCCAGGAACTGAATGCACCTCTCCCACATGGGTGGCAGCATCCAAGCACTTCGGTCATTCTCTGCAGCCTCCAAGGCACGTTAGCAGAAGGTTGGCTCAGAAGCACAGAGTAGCCAGGACTTACACCGGGCACTCTGATATAGATACAAGCAGTCCCAAGCTGAGGTTTAACCCACTGTGCCTCAACACCCACTCCATACTCTCTGTGTGCTTCCTTCTTCCGCTTTTAAGAACTGTTAGGATTATCTTGTGTCCCTCAAGTAATTTCTGATGACATCTTTATTATAAGGCTAACAGCAGACTTAACTCAATTAATGATCTCAGTTTATTTTTGCCATGTAACATAACATTTAAAAGTTCTGGGATTTGGATTTAGACGTCTTGCAGGAGGTGGGGCATTATTCTTCTTACCACAAGGATATCTTTGAGTTTGATTATAAGTGTAACATACTATGTTTATTTTTTTAAAAAAATCCAATCTCAAAGTCTCTCTCTCTTTCTCTCTCTCTCTCTCTCCCCCTCCCCATTTCTCTCTGTCCTCACCCTAGTTCCTCCCTTTTAACCTAGAAAATTGCTAGCATCCTCTGGTCACAGCGATCTAACTGTGGCCTTTTCTAAGCTCTCATGTATTGCTTTGCATTTTAGTGATTTATGCATCTGTCTTTCTCCCTCACCAGAATGTGAGCATTTTGAGGGCAGAGACCTCAGACTTCTGATAGTCTCCTGCTCCTAGATTTCACATGCTGCCAACAGGCAGAGCACATAATAAATATGGTTCAAATGATGTAAAGACTTTTCAGATGAATAGAGGCCTTGACAAGCTAAGTAACTTGCTTAAAGTCACTGAGCACATTCTCTCTCTTCTGTCATATTATTGTGCCCTCAGTATCAGGGGGAAAAATGACAAACATTTTGCCACTTATTCATGAAGAAAAAATTGTTTAGCATCTCCTATATACTAGGCAGGTTTTATTTATTTATTTATTTATTTATTTTGGTAGGCACTGGGACTACATCAATAATTGAAATGGATTGCTGTCATGGAAATCACATCCTGTTGTCTAGAGATTTCAATAAATAAAATAATAAAATACTTGGCACTGTGGGAAAATTTGAGCAGAGTAGGCGGGATGGAGGGACTGTTGGGACAATATTAGCTGGGCAGGGTTTACAGTGTTATATAGTGTACACAGGGTATACCTGCCTAAGAAGGTGAGTTCCCTGTGCTCCTCTTAGCATTACGAGTGGGTAGAAGTGTAGGGCAACCAAAACATGGTCGAGTCAAAACAGAATATTTTCTTTTTTTTTTTTCTTTTTGAGCTGCCACACCTTTTGAAAATGTCAGTTAGTTGCTATAACTTAAAAACCATAAGATTTCACTTAATAATCCAGCATTCTAGCCCCTCTTGGAAAGTCAGCTGATTGGTGGTGCCAGGCTTACAGTCAGGCATGGTGACTACTAGCCAGAGCTGGAATAGGCTGCTACCTTCTGTGGTTCTTGTGCTGTGGTTCAGCAGCTCTAAGCTTCCCAGTTATGATTTCCTTTTTTTTAAAGATTTTATTTCTAATGTCAGAGTGAGAGAGAAAGAGAGAGAGAGAGAGAGAGAGACAGAGACAGAGACAGAGATCTTCCATTTGCTGTTCACTCCCTAGATGGCCAGAATGGTCAGTGCTGGGCCAGGCAGAAGCCAGGAGCTTTATCTGGGTCTCCCATGTGGGTGTAGAGGCCCAAGGACCTGGGCCATCCTCTGTTGCCTTCCCAGGCCCTTAGCAGGGAGCTGGATCTGAAGTGAAACAGCAGAGACATGAACCAGTACCCATATGAGATGTAGCATGCAGACAACGGCTTTAACCACGAAGCCACAAAGGCACCTCCACCATATGACCTTTTGAATGGGAAAGAATGAAGTGAGGTTGATCAGCTGTTCTCCTATGGAACCCTTTCCACTGCCCACAGGTCTGAGCATGCAGAGTGCAGAGCAGGACAAGCAGGAGGGCAGAGAGGAGAGCCGCAGTGAGGAGAGCCGCAGTGAGGAGCCACTTCCCAGCCCCTCTGCATTCTACCAGCCTTTACTGCTAGCTGTGTCCAAGGCATCCCATGTGTCCTGCCCTGGCTCAAGCTGTTTGGGTGCATCAGGCCACCCTGCCGCCTCCAAGAGCTGGGTCTAGGACCCGAGGCTTTGTCCTGAGCCTGTGTGTCAGCATGGCCTTCCTTCCTGTCAACTATCTCAGCCAAATGTACACCAGGAGGTGGCAGTCTTGTCCCGGTCCAGCATAAAGTTGAGAACCCTGCAGGGGGCCCCGCCTACGGACAGGGCTGTGCAGGAGTCCACGTGGTAGCTCAGCAATCTCAGGCCTCCCTCCTGATGCACCTTGAATTGCTCCCGTTTTTGAGCTGCCATGTGTTTCTGGTCCCTCTTCCACTAGGTGGGAGTCACGCAAGTGGCACAATGTCTTGTACAGTTGTGACTCTGAGGGATAGAAAAACTGGAGCTCAGTTGTCATCCTTGCAGCACAGCCCCAGAAGCAGCGGGACAATATGCCAAATCACCTATACTCATTGTTTGTTCCCTTCTCCCAAAATCAACTCTTTCAATTGAACTTAGCTATTTATGGTGCCGGCGCTGTGGCATAGCATGTTAAGCCACCACCTGTAATGTCACATCAATATGGGCACTAATTTGAGACCTGGCTGCTCCACTTCCAATCCAGCTCCCTGCTAATGTACTTGGGGAGGCAGTGGAGGATGGCCCAAGTCCTTGGGCCCCTGCACCCACATGGGAGACCCAGAAGAAGCACCTGGCTCCTGGCTTCCATCTGGCCCAGCCATTGCAGCCATTTGGGGAGTGAACCAGCAGATAGACCTCTGTCTCTGCGGCTGCCTCTCCCTCTCTGTAACTCTGTCTATAAAATAAATAAATAAGATTTTTTAAAAAAAATTTAGCTGTTTTCCTTGGTGATTGCTTCTATTTAAATATCTTTCCACTGCTATTTCTTGGGATATCAAATTTCAGTATTATCTACTAACTTTTCATTTTGTTAAGCAAATATAATTCTCAAATATCTCCTCCCATATACTTTTGTCTTCCCAATATAGTGATACCACCATTTTTTAAAATCAATATTCAATGTTTAGCTAATGAGCCAAGTAGGAGCATTTTTTTTTTTTTTTTAGTTTGTAAGCACAATTTTGATTGACATTCAGTTACAAGGCAGGGACAAAACCCATCAAAAGACCTGATTTACAATCCTTTATCCTATCTGGCTTGCTCATGACAAAACAATAAAACCATACAGAAGGGTGGGATAGATAACTTGTTTTTTTTTGGTTTTTTTTTTTTTTTTTTTTTGATAGGCGGAGTTAGTGAGAGAGAGAGAGACATAGAGAAAGGTCTTCCTTCCGTTGGTTCACCCCGCAAATGGTTGCTATGGTTGGCGCTGCACCGATCCAAAGCCAGGAGCCAGATGCTTCTTCCTGGTCTCCCATGCAGGTGAAGGGGCCCAAGTACTTGGGCCATCCTCCACTGCCCTCCCGGGCCACAGTAGAGAGCTGGACTGGAAGAGGAGCAACTGGGACAGAATCTGGTGCCCCAACCAGGACTAGAACCAGGGGTGCCAGCGCCGCAGGTGGAGGATTAGCCTAGTGAGCCAAGGCCTAGCCAAGATAACTTGTTTTTACAATAAACTGTGAACTCAGAAGGATACAATCACCACTTCCTTGCTATTCTCATGGTAAATATGGAGATTCCTAAAGAAGTAGAAAGGATGCTTTGTTCCTGCTAAAGATAACCTTTTATGGGGGAAGCAAGTATTCTACACACCAAATTCCACTGGGACCACCCTGACTGCCTATTAACCCATTTGACTCCTCACATTCCTCTCTCAAGAATGGACCCTAACATCTGTTAGGGGGACTGGGCGATGATCGTTCTGGCTGCTTCATGTTGAAAAGTAACATCCTTGGGAAGAGCAGGCAAGACAGAGTTCCGGAGGAGGTGGCTTTTCAGTAGGAGGTGGCTTCTCTAGGGGGATTCTGGGCCAGCTTGCAGAGACTGCTTCCATCTGAGGTTTCATGTGTATGGCCAGCTAGAATTTTACTTGTTCAAGTCTGGAGAAAGTGGATTTAACAAGCAGTTTAAGCTCATAGGATGTAAAATTGAGGACAGAGTCCTTATTAGAGACCCTAAGTAAGGTGCTGTCTAAACCACAAGCAAGTTTTCTTATTGAGAGGCAAATAGAAACTGACATAAGGGACACGGTAATAATCAGGTGGGCTTTAAGGCCTTGTCAGTTATGAGGCCCACACCTATCTATCTCTTCACATTGGGTACAATATAAGGGAGGTGTGAACCTCACCAGGGAAGGCACCCTGTTGACTTCCATTATCTAGCTGGCCTGGGAGGAGAGCTGGCTTGAAGAGAAGGCAGATGGCATCTCAAAAAGGAGTTAATATACAGTTCTGCCTTCACTGTTGCTGACCCTACTTGGTCATCCCCTCGATAGCAGGGGTTAATGTGGAAGCCGGGCCGAGTGAAGGGCTTTTCAGCTTACAGTCAAGAATACCTACGACTCTGACCTGGAAATCCTTCAACTCCAGGGCAGTTCTATTTCCAGTGACACAACTCTTGGCTGGTAGAACTGCCAGGGTTCTTCATAAACTGACTTCTGCTGAATCTCTGGCTTTCCACATCAAAAACTAATGCACTGGACTGGCTTGTTGGGTCTCCTTGATGGCAGATCACTGTGTAAACCATCCATTAATTTGTCTGTCACCTATCTTTACACTGCTTTTTTCAGCCTAGCTTCCTCTTCCTCCTGGTTTTTGTTAAAACAAATCAGAAGAAAATTTTAAGAGGGTGCAAATCAAGGGGGTGAGTATTTGTTAATGCTTACATCCTTTTTCTTGAACAATATTTTGTGTTCTCTTTGGTTAACATTGCCCCATTTTCATACATTTCACTTTGTCATTATTATGTACCAAATGCCAAGCTTATTATATAGCATATTGATAGAATTTTTAATCCCCTGAGACATCATTCATTCTGTTCTACTTTCCAAACAAATTTGGACACTTGTTGGTGGATCTATTGGATGGCTGCCATTATGGGATTTCAATTATACATCTCTGTAGTATTCCTTAGGAGATGCATTTCATCTCTGAAAATATATTTATCCTTTTCATTAATTCATTTTTTTATTTGTTAAAGTTTTAGAAAGATTTATTTATTTATTTATTTATTGGAAAGTCAGACTTATATAAATCATCCACTTATATAAATCATCCACTGATTTATTCCCCCAGATGACCACAATGGCAAGAGCTCAGCTGATCTGAAGCCAGGAGCCAGGAGCTTCTTCTTGGTCTCCCATAGTGGTTCAGGGGCCCAAGGACTTGGACCATCTTCTACTGCTTTCCCAGGCCATAGCAGAGAGCTGGATCAGATGTGAGCCTCCTTTTTCATAAATTTAATTGATGATTTGCTTTAAGTATACAATTCTGCACTGAAAACTTTTCTCTCAGGATTTTCTAGGTTTGATTCTCTCTCATTTACCTCTAATGGTTTGATATTGAGCAATTTGCCTAAGATTCCTAATATTTTTCTGTGGACTTTTAAAATTCTGTTAAAATAATGGAGTCTCATTCCAGAGTGAGGATGTGAATAATGTACCATTTCATTAACAAACTCCAGAACTAAGCTCTGGAGCTCCTTTCTCTGAGGCTATTTGGTTTTTCAGGAAAGTAATTCTACAAATCCTTGCCTGAAATGTATCTGCGTGTCTTCCCTAGTCCTGGAGGCAAAGTGAGGTACCAGGATAAATGTCTCACTAGATACACAAACTTTAACTAATCCTTTCTATTTTCAGCACTCTATCTCAGCCAACATAGTACTTTCTAGTAGTTTTAACGCCAAAGCTTTCGTGTGATTCATTACATTTTTCTCTATAGTTGAGAAATATTTTTCACAATTATCTTCAGCTGAGAAGCATAATGAAAAAGAAATTTATTGAGAATTTTTTGCCATTAAAAATATAGGAATGAAAGGAAGTTTCCCCTCTGCCCTGGGCTTCATATTCAGTGAAATAAACTGACACAGATAGATTAATTGGAGAAGGAATATGCAAGTTTACCACCTATGAGGAAGCCATCACATAGTGTTAACTACCCAGTAGCCTAGCAATATTGAGAAATTTATATAGCCCCTTTTCTATAGCGAAGAGGGTGAGCAGGGAATTTTTAGGGGAATAGTAAGTGATTTTTAGGGGAACTCAGCAGGCTTGAGGAACACACACTAGCTTGGGACAAAGTTCACTAGGCCTACAGATTAAACAACGTGTTACAAATGATGTTCTAGGGATCAAAACAGAGAACAATGGTGTGTGACCAAAGATCTGTCCAGGTTGGATAACAGGCTTGAGTATTTCTTGAAGCTATAGTTTAGTTCCTGAAAGCTCAGGAAAGGGGCTAAGGGTAAGTGTTTCTTCTTGGATAAGTCCGGACTTTAGAGATAAAAGAATTTTGCAGGAAGCCTCTCCCTGTACTTGGGGTAAGAGAGAAGAACAAAAGGTTAGAAAGACTTTAATCTGAGCCCGCATTTAAAACCTTTTGAGTTCCTTTATATTAAATTGATCAGTGTGTCTCAAAAATGACGTATGGGGTGGGGTATCACTCTCTGAGCCCCAACAAAGCACTAGTAAACAAATTACATCTAATAGTCAATACAAAACTCACTTTTCAATGGAGAAATTAAAGGATCTTGGTTTGAAGCTTAGAAGCCTCAGTAATGTTCTTAAATTTGCACTTCTCTTTGGACTGTCAAAGCTTA
Source organism: Oryctolagus cuniculus (assembly GCF_051225735.1). Classification (NCBI taxonomy): domain Eukaryota; kingdom Metazoa; phylum Chordata; class Mammalia; order Lagomorpha; family Leporidae; genus Oryctolagus; species Oryctolagus cuniculus. The sequence continues at coordinate 59,106,341 of NC_142888.1, forward strand.
ATTCAACTTGCAAAAATAATGGAAATTTTTCCAGCATGAATATTTATTGTTTTCAATCTAAGATAGGAAATCATTTGTTACAGAATAAAAAATATACATTATTTTCTTAAAGCATTTTTTAAATATATACTTATTTGAAAGGCAGAGTTAGAAAGAGAGGGAATGACAGAGAGATAAAGATAGAGAGAAAGACAGAGAGAGAGAGGTCTTCCATCCCCTGGTTCACTCCCCAAATGGCTGCAATGGACTGGACTGGGCCATGCCAACACCAACAGCCTAAAAATCCATCCTGGTATGCCATATGGGAAACAGAGTACTAGGCACTTGGGCCATTTTCTACTGCTTTTTCATGTACATTAGCAAGAAGCTGGATCAAAGGTGGAGTAGCCAGGAAGTGAAGTAGTGCTTATCATGGGTGACAGCTTAACCCTCTGTGCCTCAACACCAGCCCCATGTATTTTATTTCTTTTAAAAAAATTATATAATGCAGCATACACCTCTGGATATTCACTAAGCCACAGAGGAACAGTTCAAAAATAAAAGCCATCACAGAGGAGGGGAAAAACAACAACAACAACAACAACAAAAAAAAAAACAAGTATCTCCACAAATGCTTAATAATACATAGAGCAATTCAAGAAACAAGAATAAGGAAGACAACATAATGCTCCAAAAAGAACACAACAACAATTCAATACTAAAATGTGAAGATGAAGAGATAGAAGAAAAGCTAGAAATGGAATTCGAAATTTTGGTTGTAGGATTACTTAGAAGTAATCAGAAGCAAATTCATGAACTAAAGAAATCCATACATGGACATGAATGAAAATTTTTCTCATGAAATTAAGATTTTAAAGAGAAATCAAAACAAAATATTGGAAATGATGAAGTCAATAGAACAAATAAAAATAATGTGGTGGAAAACCTTGGTGAGGCAGAAGAAAGAATATCTGAGTTAGAAGACATATCTCTGGGCCATGGCTCACTAGGCTAATCCTCCACCTGCAGCGTTGGCACCCCAGATTCTAGTCCCGGTTGGGGCACCAGGTACTAGTCCCAGTCGCTCCTCTTCCAGTCCAGCTCTCTACTGTGGCCCGGGAGGGCAGTGGAGGATGGCCCAAGTGCTTGGGTCCCTGCACCCGCATGGGAGACCGGGAGGAAGCACCCAGCTCCTGGCTTCAGATAGGTGCAGCGCTGGCTGAAGCAGCCATTTGGGGAGTGAACCAATGGAAGGAAGACCTTTCTCTCTGTCTCTCTCTCACTGTCTATAATTCTCTCTGTCTCTCTCTCTCACACTCTAACTCTGCCTGTCAAAAAAAAAAAAAAAAAAAGAAGAAGAAGAAGAAGACATATATCTGGAAATTCTGCAGTCAGACCAAGAAAAAAAAAGAAATCAGAAAACTAAAAAAACAGTGTTGGAGATTTATGGGATACCATCAAATAACCTAGCATATGGATCTTAGGTGTTCCTGAAGGTCTGGAAAGAGAAAATGGATAAGAACACATTTTTAGTGAAATAATTACAGAAAACTTCCCTGATTTGGAGAAAGAATGGCACACCCAAGTACAGGAAGCACATAGAACTCCTAGTAGACATGACCTGAAAAGATATTCACCACAACACAGTGTAGTCAAACTCTCCACAGTAAAACATAAAGAAAAGATTCTAAAATGTGTATAAGAGAAACGTCAGATTACTTTCAGAGGACCTCCAATTAGCCTTACAGCTCTCTTCTCATCAGAAACTCTATAAGCTAGGGAAGAATGGCGAGATATGTTCCAAGTCTTAAGAGAAGCAAATTTTCAATACAGAATACTGTACCCTGCAAAGCTCTCATTAATGAATGAAGGTAAAATAAAGACATTAAATGACAGAAATTGAAAGAATTTGTCACTCAAATTCAGCCTTACCAAACATGTTTAAGGATGTACTACACACAGAAACACAGAAACATGGTCATCACAATAAAAGAAAGTGAAGACATGGCCGACATCATGGCTAACTAGGCTAATCCTCCACCTGTGGCGCCGGCACCGCAGGTTCTCGTTCCAGTTGGGGCACCAGTTCTGTCCTGGTTGCTCCTCTTCCAGTCCAGCTCTCTGCTGTGCCCCAGGAAGGCAGTGGAGGATGGCCCAAGTGCTTAGGCCCTGCACCTGCATGGGAGACCAGGAGAAGCACCTGGCTCCTGGCTTCGGATCAGTGCAGCACTGGCCGTAAAGGTCATTTGTGGGGTGAACCAACGGAAGGAAGACCTTTCTCTCTGTCTCTCTCTCTCTCACTCTCTAACTCTGCCTGTCAAAAAAAAAAAAAAAAAAGTGAAGGCAGAAAATTTCCCAGTGAAAGTACAAAGGAAATCCAAAGTAAACAATAAGAATATTTATGGGAAAATGTCAGAGCCAATTCATTACTTATCAATAGTAACCTTGAATGTGAACAGTCTTAACTCTCCAGTTAAAAGATACAGACTGGCTGAATGGATTAAATAGCAAGACCCATCTATTTGCTGCCTACAAGAAACACATCTCACCAACAAGATGCATGCAGACTGAAAGTGAAAGGATGGAAAAAGATATTCCATGCTAACAGAAACTAAAAAAGAGCTGATGTAGCCATCCCAATATCAGACAAAATAGACTTTAACACAAAAACTGTTAAAAGAGACAAAAAAGGGCATTGTGTAATGATTAAAGGATCAATTCATCAGAAAGATGTGGCTATTACAAAGGTATATGTACCAAAAGACAGGGAACCTGCTTATTTAAAAGAAATGTTAATGGATCTAAGGGAGACATAAGTCAAATACAATAGTAATGGGGGACTTCATTACCCCACTTTCAACTATGTACAGATCAACCAGACAGAAAATCAGCAAGGAAATAACAGAGTTAATTGACACTATAGACCAAATGGACCTCACAGATATCTATAGAACTTTTCATCCTACAGTTACAGAATACACATTCTTCTCACCAGTGCATGGAACTTTCTCTAGAATAGACCACATGCTAGGCCATCAAACAAGTCTAAGAAAATTCACAAAAATAGAAATCATGGCCGGCGCCATGGCTCAATAGGCTAATCCTCCACCTGTGGCACCGGCACACTGGGTTCTAGTCCCAGTCGGGGCACCAGATTCTGTCCTGGTTGCTCCTCTTCCAGGCCAGTTCTTGCTATGGCCTGGGAGTGCAGTGGAGGATGGCCCAAGTGCTTGGGCCCTGCACCTGCATGGGAGACCAGGAGAAGCACCTGGCTCCTGGCTTTCGATCAGCGCGATGTGCCGGCCGCAGTGCACCGGCTGCAGTGGCCATTGGAGGGTGAACCAACAGCAAAGGAAGACCTTCCTCTCTGTCTCTCTCTCTCACTGTGCACTCTGCCTGTCCAAAAAAAAAAAAAAAAGAAAAAGAAAGAAACATGCATTTTCTCTGGCCACAGTGGAATGAAACTGGAAATCAACAAATCAAAGATTTCTAGAATATATGCAAATACATGAAGAGTGAATAACATGCTCTTGAATGAGCAGTGGATCAGTGAAGAAATAAATAGAAAAATAAAAAAATTTCTGGAAATAAATGAAGATGACAACATAACATCAGAACTTATGGGATACAGCAAAAGCAGTGTTAAGAGGAAAGATTATAGCAATTGGTACCTACATCAGGAAATTGGAAAGGCACTAAATAAATGAGCTTTCAATGCATCTCAAGGACCTAGAAAAACAATAGCTAACCAAACCAAAAACTAGTAAAAGAAATAATTTAAATTAGCGAAATCAACAAAATTGAAGACAAAAAATACAAAAGATCGCAAAACAAATAGCTGTGTTTTTGAAAAAATAAACAAAATTGACCTACCATTGGCCCAATTAATCAAAAAAAGAAAAAAGAGACAGGACACCAAATCAACAAAATTTGAGATGAAAAAGGAAATGTAATGACACAACAGAAATAAAAACAATCACCAGAAATTACTACAAAGAGCTGTATGCCAACAAACTGGGAAACCTAGAAGAAATGGATGGATTCCTGGACACATAAAACCTACCTAAACTGCATCATGAAGACATAGAAAACCTAAAGAGACATATAACCAAGATGAAAATTGAATCAGTAATAAAGAATCTCCAGAAAAAAAGAATAGCCCAGGACTGGATGAAGCTCCTGTCTTCTGGCTTTGGCCTGGCCTAGCCCCAGCTTTCTGAAGCCATTTGAGGAGTGAATCAGTGGATGGGAGATCTCTCTATATTTCCCTTTCTTTTCCATAACTCTGCCTTTCAAGTAAATAAATATCTAAAATATATGTATGTTTTTATGATAATTCTGATGTGATGTAATTCAGTTAGTTTTTTAAAAAATGGTTGTAAGTTTTGTCTAAGAAACATGAAATCAATGCCCAGAAGCCAAGGTGCCAGTATGACTGTATACAAGAGTACTTTAAAATGTTCATGGAAAAAGATGTTTAGTTTGGTGAAATTTTTTCTGAAATCCATAAATATAAGGAGTCTTCAAACAGTTTAAAAATGCATATTATGCAAAAAGCTATACATAAATATTATTTAATTCCATTTTCAACAAATATTTGGAGCAAAATGTTCCATCTATAAAGTATAGTGTCACAGTTTGAACCACATTAATAGCAAAATAGTATTTATAGATATAAAATGAATCTGATGGAGCAATTACATTCTAAGTTATAGTGTTGTTAAGGTGGTTAGTGCCAGGGCTTTCATAACAATTGTACTCAAAACTAAATTATGAATCTGTGTGTCTTGTTCTTATGCAGGCACAGCCTGAGTATCCAAGGTAATTAGTGAAATGTGAAGGGATATATATATATATATATAACAATGCAAATTTCTTCTTGTTTAAATATTTCCAGTAACATTTTTGTATTATCCTTAACAAGTACATTATTAACCACTTTATAAATATTTCTGAGTCAAATATTGTATATAAATATACAGATGATTTAAATATATTTCCAAGTGATAGAAGCAATACTATGGCTAACGATCTTGAATAACATGTTTCCATCTTCCATTGTTTCTGAACTCACACAATACATGTTATCTACTTTAATATAATTTATCTATTATTTTGCTCATACCCTATTCCTGGAGATTAAAATAGAATCACATTTTTAAAACTTGATAAAAAGTATTTTATTCCAAACTGACATACTAAAGTTGTTCTGAGCTATTAATCTTTTGGGGGACAAAAATAAATATCTAAGGAGCAAAATGTACTTGATTAAGTAGATGTGCCATGGCATCATAACACGTATGGATCATAGGGTAACTGAAATGCCTGAGAAGGGGGAAGGAAGAAGACACTAACTGAAACTTTTGAGGTTACCTTGCAAAACACCAGGAACTTTACTGAAACTCTTCAAAGTGGTCAAAACCTGTCAGAACTGTGAAAGAGCAAAGAATGCATGTATAACTGACAGGGCTTCTAAGGAAGGAAGAGCCCCGATAGCCCAAGCCTGATATAAGTTTTTTTTTTTTTTTTAAGATTTATTTTATTTATTTGAAAGAGTTTCAGAAAGAGGTAGAGCGAGAGCGAGAGAGAGAGAGACAGGTCTGCCATCCTCTGGTTCACTCCCCAGATGACCATAACTGCCAGACCTGAGCTGATCTGAAGCCAGGAGCCAGGAGCTTCTTCCAGGTCTCCCACATGGGTACAGGGGCCCAGGGACTTGGGCCGTCTTCTACTACTGCTTTTCCAGGCCATAGCAAAGAGCTGGAGCAGAAGCGGAGCAGCCAGGACTTAAACTGGCACTCATATGGGATGCCGGTGCTGTAGGTGGTGGCTTTCACTCACTGTGGCACAGCGCCAACCCCTTGCTCATGTATGTTTACATCAGACAAATGCCCCAAACACCGTGGACCTGTTTGAGCCCCTTTTGCAAAATAACTTACTGGAGCTTTGACCTCTGAGTGGCTCATCATGAATTCTTCATTTTTCTCTGATTAGCATCTTAGCCCTTGCCTCTGATTGATTTGCCATATGCTAATAAGGTGAAAACTGAGAACCAATTGGATTTTGCCTTATTGACATGTATGTGGCCAATAAAACTTTTTTCCTCATTTACAAATGCATAAAACTCCTTAGACACAACCTCTTTATTTGCAACCCCCTTCCAGGACCCCCTCCCAGCTGTTGATAGTTTTCTGTCACCCAACAAACTTCCAACGTTCTTTCCTTTGTTTACTTGTCCTTGTTTGTGTGCCTCATTCTTCATGGTCATGAGACAAAGAACCTGGCAGAAAGAAAAAGCTGTAGCATAAAAAGCTGTAACATTTCTAAAGAATCCAGCAGAAACACCTACGGCACTACTGACCCCTAGGTGAACCCAAATCTCCACACACTGAACACACTAACAATGGTTTTTTTTTTTTTTTTTTGAATTTGTGAACTATTAGGAAGACTAGCTGAGCTGTGCCTGCACAGAAATTCCAAGACCACCCCTTCTTTGACCCACCAGTCATCTTCAATTCCTGATCTCCATCGTTTATTCCCTTCCTAATAAATATCTCTTGCAAAAGCTGTTCAAGGAGTCAGACTTGGGCATTGCTACTGGCTCCTTCTTGGTTGCCTTCCAATAAATTTTCTCTGAAAAACCCTGTGGCTTTGGTGTCTCTGTTTGTGGGCAATGTAACTCACATTGGGTCAATAACAGTGAGTTGTGACTCTTCTACAAGCATGTTTTAGTGCATTTGGACTGTGAAATCTGTCAAGGCCTGTTAGAGAAATTCTGAGCACCAAATAGGTCTATAGATTAACTTCAAAATCATCAATGTCCTTTCACGTCTTCCTGCTTCTGCCCACACAATTTCTCATACATTATAAACTTATTGAAGTCTATGAGTGCCTTGTGCCTCTTTGAAGCATCAGTACCAAGCATAATGGACCGACACAGTAAGTCTTCTGTTTGATGGGTGATTCGAATAGCCTGGCAGATAATGAAAACATATTTGTTACATAAATAAATGACTGACTACAAATGAATTGGCCTGCTTTTACTCAATAATATTTAGTCAGTTTTAAGCTATGAATAATTTTCTTTGTATTTTAATTAAGTTTCTATAAATATATCTTATTAACCTTGTAAAATATTCTCTCTCTCTCTCTTTCTCTCGTTCTCTTTCTCTCTTTCTTTCTTTTAGACAAGAGTAAATGATCTTTTGGACTAGTGGAAGAGACACAGACTATTCAAACAAAGATTAAAATAGGATTTCAGTTACTGCTCAAGAGTCTAATTCCTGCGACTCACACGTGTAGTCAGAACTGTGATGAGAATCCAATGCCCTTGACTATACTACAAAGTTCATTCAGATTTCCTGCTTGGGTCTATTTCTTTTGCTTCTCTAACAAACCCTGGAGAATATTGCTTCTGGGCATTTTCTCTTTTGAATGATTAAGACAACTTTTTACTCTTTGCAGTGATTTTTTGAATTTTAGAAATAATGGACCAATAAAAAGTTGAAAATTAATATAAAGTTTCTGAATTTCCATTTCGTCTGAGTAAAGAATACATAGAGAAACACAGTAATAGTAATAACTTCAGTTCTTATGCTAATTATAACATAAAATCCGATATTTTAAAATAAAAAAAAGAAGGAAGTAAATTCAGAAATTAGAGAAAGATATACTCACAACCACATAGGTAACAACAAATATGTATAAACTCGCCTGTATATATGAATATACTCATACATATTATGATAGAAAAATTCTGAGATTTTAATTTAATTTAAGTTTATTCACAAAGCCTGGAGGATGGAGGAGGGGAGAGACAAGGGAGTTAATAGCTGGGGACCAAACCAACAAAAGAACTTTTCCACATTCCTGAATACATGTAAAAACCTTGGCTTGCTCTTGTCTCCCTTTCTCTATCTCTCTGCATTTCAAATAAACAAGTAAATCTTTTTAAATCTTTTTTTTTTAAAAATAAAGGAGCTGGTATTGTGGTGCAGCAGGTTAAGTCACCATTTGGGACACTGACATTCCATATGGGATTGCCAGTTCAAGTCCTGGCTGCTCTGCTTCCTGTCTAGCTTCCTGCTAATGAACCTGGGAAGACAATGGAAGATAGCCCTAGTATTTGGGTCCCTGATATCCATGTGGGAGACCCAGATGGAGTTCTGGAGTTCCTGGTTCCTGGCTTCAGCCTGACTCATACCTGGCTGTTGCAGCCATCTAAGGAGTCAACTAGAAGTTGGAAGATCTCTCTCTATTTCTCCCTTTCTGTGTGTGTGTGTGCGACTCTGCTTTTCAAATCACTAAATAAATAAATCTTAAAAACCCGACCTTAACTCTAGCCCCTGATGACCAATCATCATGTCCTACTCGCAACCCCAATCCAAACACAAATATTTGTCTTTAAGGACTCTTCCGTCCTTAATCTTTCCCCATTTTGAATCATCCCTACCTCTCTTACTTATAGTCATTTTGAAGTATATACTTTTGAAGTATATACCTTAAACTTTCCTTCCTAGAGGTTTCATTATAAAAATGTGCTTAGCTCTAAGTCCATAGGTCCAGTGGACATTTTCTTTCTTGTTTGTAAAGTTTTATTTATTTATTTGAAAGGGAGAGGGACAGAAAGAGGGAAAAGAGAGAGAAGGAGAGAAAGAGAGCTTCTACTGCTTGTTCACTCCCCAAATGGCTGCAACAGCCTGGGCTGTTCCAGGCTGAATTCAGGAGCCAGAAAGTCCATCTGGGTCTCCAGTGTGGGTGGCAGGGACCCAAGTATTTGAGCCATCACCTGTTGCTTCCCAGGGTGTACATTAAGGGAAGATGGACTCAGAAACAGAACCAGTACACAACTGAAGGACTCTAATATGGGATCCCAGGAAGCAGCTTAACTGCTGGGCCACAACACCTACACACAACATTTCTCTAATTGCTGTCAAGTCTTTCTGCCAGAGGTTTTGGCAGTGAGTCCCAAGTCCTGGTTATTTTCTGGTTAGCATCCATAAAGCCTCGATAAATTCTTTTAATTCAGAAATCCCTTGTTTTCAAGAGCTTTGGTTTAACAATAAATATACATACATGCATATCTATCTACCTATCTATCTATATATATATAATGTATGTGGGCTTCTTTGAAATTAATTTATAAAATTAATTTTGTATTATTGCATTGGTTTCTTGAAACCAATATATTACTTTAAGGATTATAATGGATGTAGAAACAACAGAAGGTAAAACTCAAAACTTATTCTAAAAGTTCATTTTTATTAAAGCTATTATTGTAAACCCAAATACACCTATGTGGATGGATTAAAAATTTGCAATGTCCTCAATGCAACTGTATATATTATCCATGTGCCCCTCCACCTGGAGAACAAAAGCAGTTGCTAAGGATGGATATGGTGATTTTAAGATTGTTAGATTGTTACAATCACCAAGTGCAAGGTCAGAGGATTGCACCAAACATTGTTACCTGCTACATCTCACTTGGAAACTGGCCTCTTGCAACTTATAAACATTATTACGAAGGGCAGAGGTCTTTGAGGAACACAGTAATTCTAGGGACATGTGAAATCTTTCCCAGTAGAACAAAAATGAAAAGTGAGCAAGGTGGTAGAAATGCCTAGTAGCAATGAGAGGGAAATGTTTAATATTCCGACTTGATCAGTACACATCACATGCATGTATTGAAAGTTCACATTATACTCCATAAGGATGTACAAGTATTGTGCATAAAAATGTTAAATTTTAAAATATGGTAAATAAAATACTTGATATATATTTAAAAGAGAAAAAGAAGAAATGCTGATAAGTCTGCACATGAAAATAAGAGATCATCAAGCCTGATTCATCACCTTCCATCCTCATTCAGCATGCCAAACATCAGCAGTGAGGAGGAAGTGCTTCGATAAGTGGGCCTGAGATTGGGCTCTGAGCCTCTTAGCTTACGTGGATGTATAGGGATCCAGAAATTCCCACAGCCTGGTGAAAGAATGCAGAGATGCTTAGAACAAGAGTTTTGAAAGGAAGGGTACAGAGACGCTACCAAAGAATAGCCTGTGTTGGCAGAACCAGTTTCTCTTTCTTCAACTTCTCTCTGCATTCTTTATTAAAACTGTTCTGCCTAAGATTTTTTTTTTTTTTTAAATTTTATTTTTTTTTATCTTTTATTTAATGAATATAAATTTCCAAAGTACGACTCATGGGTTACAATGGCTTCCCCCCCCATACCGTCCCTCCCACCAACAACCCTCCCCTTTCCCACTCCCTCTCCCCTTCCATTCACATCAAGATTCATTTTCGATTATCTTAATATACAGAAGATCAGCTTAGTATACCTTAAGTAAGTATTTCAACAGTTTGCTCCCACACAGAAACATAAAGTGAAAAATAATAGATGATTTTTTTTAAATGATGATGAAATCAGATCAGACCTCTTGTCATGTTTAATCCCAGTGAGAGTCAAGTTGGGAATTGAAAATTTCTTTCTTTTTTTTTTTATTTTTTTTTTTATTTTTTTACAGAAGATCAGTTTAGTATACATTAAGTAAAGATTTCAGTCGTTTGCACCCCCATAGAAACACAAAGTGAAATATACTGTTTGAGTACTCGTTATAGCATTAAGCCTCAGTGTACAGCACGTTAAGGACCGAGATCCTACATGAGGAGTAAGTGCACAGTGACTCCTGTTGTTGACTTTACCAATTGACACTCCTGTTTATGGCATCAGTAATCTCCCTATGCACCAGTTATGAGTTTCCATGGCTATGGAAGCCCCTTGAGTTCTCCGACTCTTATCTTGTTTAGACACGGTCATAGTCAAAGTGGAGGTTCTCTCCTCCCTGTTCTGCCTAAGATTAATGCAGTTTTATTCCCTGCCTCCTCTATCAGAATAGCTTTTACTCAATTTAACAAAAGAAATGAATATGTTCTACCCATCTCAAATATTATTTGTATTATCTTGCTTCAACAAAGCCAAAACCACCAAGGCACCAAAATAAGAGACAATTCTAAATATTGGTCTGAAAATTCTATGCTTTTTAAAAATTGAAGGATGAAATAAAATTGCACAGGTGATGAAACACTATGCTATTTTATCAGATAATTCAGAAAACTATCAAATAATTGATTTTTAGGACAAGATTTTCATTCCCATCTACTGCTCTGTGTAAACTTATTTCTTCAAAGTTGATATCTATAAAAATAGATAATACTGAGTCCTGTCTGTAAGCACCTGAAGCAATTGTGCTTATCCATTGTATGAGACCTATTTTCAATATTTGTTTTGAACAATGTGTCCTGTTAATATTTATAATTGCAAGTAAAAAAAAAACGAAACGCTAGCATATTGAGTCATATAGATTTTAGAAACAAAAACAATATTTTAAAATCACAAATTACTTTTATTTACTGAGAAGTATAATAACAGTACCTATACAAGACTAAATGTAAACAAAAAAGCTAAGAATAACCTTTGATGGAGATGGAGTAGTTAGACTTTAAAAAGAAAATGGAAATGATGTCAGATTTTATAGAAGAGCTGTTTCTTCTTTTTAAACAGATAATAGAGGTTATCAAGTTGTTATGGCACTTAGATTCCATTGATACATTAGAAGTGTGATGTAACAGTTTTACTTGTCAATGTCGATACTTATAACACATCAGAAATTGCATTTTATTCAAGTATTGAACACTATGATACAAATTTCACACATCATACTAGAAATAAATCAGATGGTACTTTTGAAAAAATGTTTATTTTTGTTTTCCATTTATTCGAAAGGCAGGAGAGGGGTTGGAGAGAGAAAGAGAGAAAATCCCCCATTTGTTAGTTCATTCTCCAAATGGCTATTAAAGCTGGGCTGAGCCAGGTTGAAGTCAGGAGCTAGGAACACCATCTGGGTCTCCAGCAAGGGTGGCAGGGGCCCAAGTACTTGGGCCATCATTTGCTGCTTCCCAGGTGAATTAGCAGGGAGATGAATCAGAAGCAGAGGCAGAACTAGATCTCATATGGGATGCAGGAGTCCAAAGCCACAGCTAAACCTGCTGCACCAGAATGTCTGCCCCAGAGTACAGTCAATTTTGTAGATCTTCAACTGACTGAATGAGGTTCATCCACATCACATAGAGTAATATGCTTTCCTTAACATCTACTCTTTAACTCTTAGTATCATCTAAAAAATACCTTCATAGCAACTTCTTTTTTTTTTTTTTTTTTTTTTTTTGACAGGCAGAGTGGACAGTGAGAGAGAGAGACAGAGAGAAAGGTCTTCCTTTGCCGCTGGTTCACCCTCCAATGGCCGCCGCGGCCGGCGCGCTGCAGCCGGCGCACCGCGCTGATCCGATGGCAGGAGCCAGGAGCCAGGTGCTTTTCCTGGTCTCCCATGGGGTGCAGGGCATAGCAACTTCTTAATGTGTTGGACCAATTATCTGGATACTGTGGCCTAGTCAAATTGACACATAAAATTTACCATTACAAGTCCACCATTTGTCGGCTTAGCACCAATATGCATATCCTTAGGTCATATTTAATTTCCAAACAGAGAAAACAATAAGGTCATAGGTCATAATTCTACCATACCTAACACATACATTAAAAAATACCATAATGCTTTCTCCAGAATAGGATGCAAATTCTTTGAATGATAGCTTTTTTGTTATGTTATAACTTAATTCTGTATTCTAAAGTTAACAATACTTAAATATTGTGACTAGAGCTGATATATCTTATATTACATTATACATATGAGGGGGTCTTCAAAAATTCATGGAAATATGTGGTATTAAAAAATGTATGGGTTTCAAAAATTTTTGTGCCAAATATACTTTGTCATAATTCCATTTTCTGTAAACTTTTTGAAGTACCTTTGTATATGTACATATCCACAAGCAGATACGTCCGTGATAAATTAAGGAAGGAATACTTATGACAATTACAGTCCTCTTTTGTGTATTTGGTGAAGTGATCATAGCTGGTGTTTATTCTTGCCTTCTTCAACTACTCATTGTATGTCACCTTCAGTTTTGGCAGTCTCCTCAGCTAATCATGGTTCTTCATCAGCAGGATGACCTCAATCTTTCTGTGCTTAAGGGTCGCGCTCACTAGTAGTAGTCTTGCCTGGATTGGGTTGCTTCAGTTTTCCATTGAGCTTAATACAGGACGTGGCAATACTAAGAGACACCACAGCATCAGGAATCTCCTGTATTTTAGTCTTCCTTATCTGTGCTGTGGGGCAGCGTCTCAGGAACTCCTCGGTAGTTGGGATCCATCACTCCAGCCAGCACAGCGACTCCCATCTTTGTCTATTGACTCAGAGACTCAAGGAACTCTATTGGCACAGTGGGCAGTCTTTACTTCTCATCCAAAGGAATCATTGTGTCTCCTTCCTCTGCAACTAAGTTCTCTAGGCCAGCAAACCACTAGGCCCTGAGGACAGCAAACAAAACTTTCGCTAGGTCATCATTAAGGCCAATCCATAGTCAAGGAAAATGGGATCAGTTTCCATCTATTTATGCAGGACCAGCAAA